>NW_022196906.1:18892426-18893758 GCF_008632895.1 Mastomys coucha
GGAGTCGGAGGGGGCAGAGAATCTCTACTGCTTCTTCTAGCATGTTCAGGTACTGTCTTTGGTTCCAAAGGCTTTATTAGTAGGTGTAACCACCTCACCTTTGAGGTGCCAGGTGCCAGTGACTCCTGTAATGTGATGTATGCTTTTTTTATTGGTCATCTAAGGATCATTTGCTGGGATCTAATATATGTTAAAGCCCATGCAGAGGTGGAGGTGGTGGTGGTGGTTGTGTGTGTGTGTGTGTGTGTGTGTGTGTGTGTGTGTGTATGTATGTATGTGTACATGCACATATATAATATCACTTTGAAATAAATTTTTAAAATTTTATTTTTAGTAAGTAAATTCTACTTTATAGGGCTTTGTTTTTAACAAACTAAATTATTCAGAAATATTTTTAAAAGAGTTTGATAGAATTTATTTATTATTTATTTTAAGCACTCAGGAAAAAAAAGCCACATTCTTAAAGGCAGTCATTTTTCTATGTGGTGTTCAAGGTCTTCAAGGACCTGAACACTTCAGATCTTGTATGTATTTCTTGGTTCTACTCAGAACTGCTGCACTCATGGCCAGAATCACCTGGTTCATAAAGCAGAAGTATTTCTTATTTGATATTGAATCTTCAAGGAACAAGCTCCTCGTTTTATGTGACAGCAGTCAGTTAGGCATGTTTGTTTTTCTCAAAGTAGCCTCCCTGACCATCTTTTACAAGTCACTCAACACATTTGTAACCTGCCAGGTTTATTAATGTACAAATGATTTAAAGAGGAATGGGTAGGATTTTATGGTCTCCATCTATCTCCAACTCTTTTTATGAAATTCATTAAACTTTTTATTGACCCATTTCTGCTCCCCTGACACACACCTTGATGGCTATTGATCTCTGATCTCTGTGTTTCAGCTCTTTTTCCAACATCACTATACTTTTGAGGAATCTACTTTTCAAACACATGAAATTTTTATGTTACAACCAAGAAAGAGGAATAGGGAGCCTTTGCTAGGCATGGAAGTAAGGCTTGCAGAATGGGAGTTAAACTGGTTCACGTTCCAAGCAGAAACAGCAATGTGGAAGCCAAGGAGGGCAGAGACCAACCAGCTGAGGAAACAGAATAACTTTGTCTCTCATTGAGCAGGACTGAACTGTGGCATGATGGAGGTGCTGTCTAAGCCACATATTTACAAGGTTTTATGTGGCAATGTATATAATTACAATCTAGATTAGACTCTGAGTGCCATTATATAAAAACAATATACAATAAGTATTATAAATCATATTAATATGTATAAAATATTAATATATAAGATATATGCATATTTATATTAATAAAATTAATA
>NW_022196906.1:18893768-18904810 GCF_008632895.1 Mastomys coucha
ATACACAATATACTATATATTTATGTATATTCTATATATAATACATAGTTATGTATGATATAACTAATAATAGCATTATTGATAATTAATTATGTTACATGGTTAATAATATACTAATATATATTGATATATATATACATATACATTATATACATATATTGTGGTGGTTTGAATATGCGTGGCCCAGGGAATGGCACTATTAAGAAGGGTGGCCTTGTTGGAGTGGGTGTGGCATTGTTGGAGGAAGTACATCATTGTAGGGGTGGGCTTTGAGACCCTTCTCCAATCTGCCTTCAGAACAAGATCTAGAACTCTCAGCTCCTCCTGCACCATGCCTGCCTGGATGCTGCCATCCTTCCTGTCTTGACAACAATGGATTGAACATCTGAATCTGTAAGCTAGCTCCAATTAGATGTCTTTTCAAGAGTTGCCTTGGTCATGGTGTACCTTCACAGTAATGGAAACCCTAACTAAGACAGTTATATATATAAAACTATCATATATAATAATATTTTATAAGATAAATTATAAGATAATTATATAATATAAATATATAGCACATATGATATGCTTTTTATATAATTTATATTTGCATTTATATAATTTATACATAAATATATGTATTAGATCTGGAGGAAATGATGGAATTGGAATAATCTTGATGGAAATGAGATCTTGTTGTGAAACAAGTTTAATATAAATATGTTTATATAGTATGAATATATTTACATATAAATACATAGGTATTTATATAATATAAATATATTCACATATAAATATATGTTTAACTAAGATATATAAAGAGCAACATTTTACCAAACACACATACATACATGTGTGTGCCAAGAGGAAGATCTACATAGGCACACACACAAACAGACAAACACACAGGCACACACAGCACAGACACGTATACACACAGATAGAGACACACATACATGCACACACAGGTACACAGCTGATGTGCTGAGGTGTGTGCTGGGAATGCAGAGAGCTTTCCTTTCTTGACTTGATGCTTACAGTAATGCAAAATGATTAGCCTCCTGGCTTCAAAGGAGGTGGAGTGTAAGAAACCAGAGAATAGGACTCCACTAGAGCTCTTAGAATAAGTCATGTGGCTGGACTAAGAGGCTGGTCCTCTGAAAAGGGAGATCACCCACTTTAACTATGGCCTTGCATGAGGCTAGTTAACTACTTTTCTATTTTTCATTACTCCAGAGCAAAGAGCCACCTTAGATCCTCTAAGGCCTGTTGTTCTGAAACAAAAGCCAGATGAATCTGGGATCTGTTTACATTTCACAGATAAGAGGTAAAGAGGCTAGGAACCTGTGGGACTAGGAATCAGAAGTGTATTGCTCAGCACACCCCAGGTCTGACCCTTCCCATCCATAAGAGGGGACTTCCTGGGGAAACTTGGAGGACCACCAGAAGTGGGGAAAGCATGAGAGGATATAGTGGATGGGTATGAACCAAGAGCAGTAGCATAAGGTATTAAAATGCTGCAGTGACACATTATTTTGTAAGGTGGCTAAAAGGCTTAAAATAAATAAATAAGAATAAGTAGTTACTTAAAAATTGCAAAATGGATAAATGGTATTTGCACAGAATAGACTTTACAACTCTTCAGAGCTGTGTTGAGATCTAACTACAAATTTGGAGGAAATGAGGGAACTGGGATAGTCTTGATGACAATACAGATCTCACTGTGAAACAAGCTTTAATAGGGGAAGATAATATTAATATTAGTGTAAGAGATTTGCTGAGGCTGTGCATTCAACTTTTATCAACCCAGAACAATTATATTTAAGTCTGATTAGTGATTTTCAATGAATATTTGTAGCAGTAAGACCTACTTTCCTGTTAGTTTAAGGAGTCTGGGTTTATCACATTGACAGTCATGTAACCATGTCTGTCCTTGGCTATTAGTAATTATAAACCTTAAGGCCACCATTGAGATAGTCTACTTTGTCTGATGGCTGATGTGCCTTGAACTGAGATTTAAATTACTAATCCTAGAGCCTGGAGAGATGGCTCTGTCAGTAAAGTGCTAGTTTTGCAATCATAAGGACCTGAGTTTGGACCTCCAGAACTCAAAAGGACTACAGACCTGGTGCGCATTTTCAAGTATGTCACTTCACAGAAAGGCAATTCTCCAGGGACAAAAGCTGAAATCTACATGAGCTGAACTTTCTAAGGAAGAGGGACAGTGAAGAAGAACAAGTTAATGGGACAAGGGCATTTCAAACCCATAACGAGTGTCCAGCAGTGACAACCACTCAAGGAGTCATTAGATTTGGAGATTAGGAAGGCAATTCATGATTTTCCAGAGAAGATTTGATTAGAGTCTCTGGGGCTGACACCAGATTGCAGGAGAGCACATGAGGCCCTGAGGCTGACAATCTAATGGGAGTGGCTGTGAGGCTTATCTCTGAGAAGTTCCATCCCAAGCAAGGGTCACCCTCAGAGACTAAAAGAAAGGATTAGGTTTGAGATTCAGAAAGGGATTCATGTAGATCCCTCAGCATCATTAAAATGTTCCTTTGAGAGTCCCTGCTGTCCCACAACTTGGTGACAGTCTGTCAGCACCTTAGCTATCAACCTCTCTGGCAGGTTCAGGCTGCCCACCTTTCACTAAATAACAGACAATACATGGACAGGCTTCCTGATGCACAACTCTAGTATTTTGTAGCATAATTAGGTTTCATTCTCTCTCTCTCTCTCTCTCTCTCTCTCTCTCTCTCTCTCTCTCTCTCTCTCTCTCTCTCTCACACACACACACACACACACACACACACACACACACACACACACCACTAATATACAATGAAGATCTGAAGTGTTCCAGGCCACACAATTTGCATAACTTAGCCTTCGTCTTTGGAAGGCTTCTGGTGAGGTGGGCATGAGAAGAAACAGTCACAGCAAGACATTACAAATTACAGGCATGGGTAGATAGTGTGGGCTTGTTGTCTGAGAGAGCTTCCTAAAGATCTCAATAAACAGTCAAGAGCTTGCAACACATTTAACTAATGGAGAACAAAAACTGATCAAGGGGGTTTGTTAGAAGGCTTTACCAGCTGGTAAGTGAACAAGCAGTGCTTTTGTTCTCCCTCTTACTTGCCAAGCCACAGGATGATGTATATATTTTTGCTTAGTAATTAAATGAGAAAATTAAAGTGTGCTTGTGGTTTCAATAAAGACATACATTTTCTACAAGGTTGGGTCGAACTCCAAATTGAAGAATAAGTGCTTAAAATTACACTAATGGTCATGTAGTCAGTGTCCTTGTGTTGAGAGTCACCTGCAGAGAAAGATACCACTTGTCTGAAAGCCAAATCTGGAAATGCCCAGACATACAGAGGAAGGTAGGGCCATCCTTCTGTGAGAACCTAGGCAATAGCAAGTTATATACTGGTCCAAAGCCTGTCTTTCTCTAGACTTGGCTTTTAATGAACCCTCAGAAGCAGGGAAATTGTTTGTGTTTCTTCAACATCCAGAGCTGCTTCACCAAGGTGCTGCACCAATGTCCTCCCTAATCTTTTTTGATGACAGGCCTGGTGACCTTTAGTGGCACTTGGACTTTTTAAGGGGATGAAAAGAGTGGTCAAGCACAGAAGCTAAACAATCCAGTGCCCAGGATTAACAGCCCATGTCTAGCCTTCATATTGAATTCTTCATCTTGCTCAGGTTCTCATTAACATGAGACAAAGTGTCAGAGTGCTGGGGTTTCTTCTCTGTGCATTCCTGTAGCATAATTAAAATGCTCCCTTCTCAACTCCAGCAGCCACAGAGGAATCCAAGTGTCATTCTTAGAGGAAGATTTTATGAGTGAGGAAGGGATACTAATGGTATTAACATGTGTGTACCTGTTCCCAATTCCCCTTCAGTATCGTGTCAGGGAGCAAAGGTTCCCTATGAGATCTGACAAGCGTGGGCTGTTGAGGAAGTGGAGGGGAAGCTCTCTGCTCATATGACTAATTAGACAGGCTTCATGCTGGGTTGCTCTTTTTTGATGCTGGTCCTAGTCCTAATTGTCAGTTTGCTCCTTGGAAAACTGTGCTTGAGTTCAAATGCTTATGTAGCCTGCTTTCACTTAGCACTTGAAGCTGAAAGTGATGTAAGGTGGCAGCAAGCTGAGGGAAGAGAGACTCATTGCACCTAGCAAAGCTTTTCAAGTTCCCCAGCAGGTTTAGAACTAGAAGCAGCTCTGGAGCTCTGGAGGGTGGGGTTTACCACTCGCCATGCCTCACACCAGCCAGGAGCTGCATCTAGGAGATGGCAAGCATCTGTGATGGGCTGCCAAGAGTCCAGACATGCTGATTACAGGTCAGACCAAAGGCCAGAATACATGTGTGAACGAACCACTTGGCTTACACATCTGGGGGAAGGCTGAGAAACAGAATGTGAGATGGATGCTTGATTGATGGTTGAACTTTCTTACATGACCCTATCACTATGCCTTTTGCAGTGTAACTTTGCAGCTAGCTATTCCCAGTAGGAAGTGGGATTTGTTTCCTCAGACAGGTCTGAGTTGGTTTTATATGGACTGGTAGAAAACACTGCATATGATTTTATGTCAGTTTCAAGCCAACAACATGAGAATCCAGAGAACATGGATCCTTTCTCTTCAGAGAATACTGCATGCACACACCTGACAGTGGACAATTGTATGCTTCCTAACTGCACTCATCCTAGGTGATTCAGTGAGAAGCTAAGCCATCTGACTGTGATCAATGGGCAACTCCAGCCAATACTAACTTAGCTCTACTCACATCAGGAGCTAAACTGGGAGCTTGTCTCAGCGAGCTTACAAATACATATGAACAAAAGGATATTGATTGTAGTGATTGAACTTCAGAGCGTGTGTATTAATTTGGATCTTCTGAGAAGAATACAAAACATGGAGTTACATAAGCAAGAGACTGATTGTGTGGAACACCAGTAATGGAGGGAAATAGAGATAGGGACAACCTTCAAACTGAGATATAGATTGGACTTCCATGAAATAACAAAGGAGTGTTTGGCAAAATAGCCTCAGAGTATATGATGATTTTATGAAAATTTTGGCCAGTCTGATGAATATTTCTTGAGCCAAGGCCACTAGAATAGAGCCCCGTGCTTCACAGAAGTAGGTCTGTAGTAGTAATCTCAATGTTGTCAGTCATATGTTAGGAGAAACCTAAAGAAAGTAGAATCCCACTGTGAACTAGAGGAAGGATATAGAAGGACATCAACAGGACCTGAGGATAGTGTTTTGTCATGGAGGTCTGTTAGGGGGGTAGACCAGATAGCTCTAATACAGGAAATAGATAGGATTGTAGCCTTTGGTGATTTTCATTGTGACTTGAGACAGGTATCTTTCACCTTATGCGTTGACTCTGACCAAAACTAGAGAAAGAAAAACAAAAAACTAGAAAAAAAGCTTTATCCTGAAATAACTTCAAAGTTTGTCACTGTTTGTTGTTAACTGCAGCACCAGGAGTGTCCCAAGAAAATACAACTGAAACTGCATTCCATTCCTTAGAGGGTACAGGAGTGTGTATGTCATTCATTACTTTGTCAAAAGACGAAGAAGAAGAAGAAGAAGAAGAAGAAGAAGAAGAAGAAGAAGAAGAAGAAGAAGAAGAAGAAGAAGAAGAAGAAGAAGAAGTCACACAGTGCTCTCCACCACAGCATGCCAAAGGAAACTGAGTCCTTGGCCAAGAAGCTTTGAATTACCGAGAGGTGAAATTGATGTCAACCTGTGTGATAAAACTTACAGAATATTGGTTTTGGTGGTAAATCCTCTCGCACCCATGTGGACTGGGTTACGATGCCTTGTTGCTATTGTTTCTTACACAGCAATTTAATTATAAGCATTTGCAATCGGTGTTATTAATTAGTTTTTATGGACATCTAGGGAGAAGACACAACCACAGATTCAATTAACATTTACGGAGCTCTGTTTATGTGCTAGGCAGTTGGCCAAGGAAGTATCTTATTGAATTTTCACCAAAACCATGGGAGGTACTTAATATCTCTATTTGTTTCAAGAATCGCATTGCTATATAGAATGAGAAGGTCCCTTAGCTTCACAAGCCAGGCGCTCAACACACTTTTATAAGTATTCAACAAATTCTTTGAGGTGAACTATTTGATAGTCATACCAACAGAGTCCCTGTTCTTAAATTCTTCATAGATTAGGAGGTAGAAAGGTATCATGGTCAAATACTCCAAGACAGTGGTTCTCATCCTTTCTAATGCTGTGACCCTTTAATGCAGTCCCTTATAGTATTTTGTTGCTACCTCATATTATAGTTCTGCTACTGTTACAAATCGTCGTTTAACTATCTGCTATGCCGGATATTAGATATACTCTATGGGATGTGTTCTGCAGCTGAGAACTCAAGGCTAAACGTTGAAAAATGACTATGGACTAGTTCTCACCCAATTTGTATGCTGTAGCCTTATGGCTTTATTTGATGGTAGATTTTCAGAGGGATGATCAAAGTAAAACAAGGTCATATGGTTGGTTTTTAGTCCAAAATGTCTGGTATCCTATTGACCAGGAGAGCAGGACACAGACATGTGTATGACAGAGGAGTGGCCATTTGGGGACACAGTAAGAAAGGGAAGGGAGAGACCTCAGGAGGAAATACCTTTGCTGACCTGTTGACAGGGGGATTCTGGCCTTCTAACCTGTGAAGAAATAATGCCAGGAACATTTCTGAGTGAGACAGGCACTGCAGCTGAGCAAGGACTGGCTGAGCAGAGTGAGGCTATGAGTTACCTGTGTGTGGGTTCACCCAAGGTTCTCCAGCAAGTCACCTCTTCTCTCCGAACCTCAGATGATCATTTATTGGTGAAATGAGGGACAAGCCCAGAAGTGTTTCCCAAAGTATATCTCACAGAACATTGAATGCACCCCCACCCCAGAGATATCTTAAGCAAGAGAGTCGAGGAGTTTCTCTACGGCCTGATATATTGAGAGCACCATCCACCAGACTCTCTCCGTGTAGCAATCTGCTAAAAGTCAGCAGGAAAACCTGTGTTATGTAAAACCAATCAACTTGATTTAACCATTTAATCTATTTCCATAACACACTTAAAACTCATGCTACAAAGAACTCATATTGGCTGACTCGGACGCAAATGCCTGCTGTTTTTAATCCCCTAACTCAGATAGTTAGGAACAATAAAATTTACAAGTCTGAAATCTTCTGAGGTTAAGAGTGACTCCTAGCCGGGCGGTGGTGGCGCACGCCTTTAATCCCAGCACTTGGGAGGCAGAGGCAGGCGGATTTCTGAGTTCGAGGCCAGCCTGGTCTCCAGAGTGAGTTCCAGGACAGCCAGGGCTATACAGAGAAACCCTGTCTCGAAAAAAACCAAAAAAAAAAAAAAAAAAAGAGTGACTCCTATGATTTAATCATGAAGAACTACTCCTAACGTGTATAGAATGAGAAGTATTGGTGGGGCCTATGTCTTCTGGTTTGATAATTTATTTTTTGTTTCTCATATTTAAAGTTTGTTTTGTCCTTTACCTATTTCTTTGGAAAAAAATTTACTTGCCAACGTTGAATAAGAGAGGCTACAGTGTTGATCCTGGGTTTATTTTTGTCTTAAATATACCAAAGTGTTTCACCATCAACTTAATGTTAGCTGTTCTCTGAAAACCTGTCTTTTAATCATGTTAAGTAAAATTTCATTTCTTATTTTTAAAGAGTTTTAACAGAGATAATTGTTAATTTTTAACAAAAATCATTGCTTCTCCTGGAGGGATAATAGTGTTTTTAACCTTTGAATTATTAGTGTAATAAATTATGTTAATTGATAAATGATTCTGATATTGCTAGGATAATAATACCTTAGATAGGATTTATTGGTGTGATATATTATTAACTCAGTTCAGAATTTTAAATTATTGTAATTACTGGCTTTCAACTCATTGTAATCAGAAGTATATATTTTAAAAAACACTTATATAAAACAAGTCTGTGCTTATGAGAATTTCAGGCTGCTCTAGTTCTTACTAGGAAAACAAGCTGTCCAGGCCTAGTTCAAGGAACTTTCAGTCAGTTGTCATCTATTTAATATCCAACAATGAATGCATACAATTTAACAAAAAATGGCCAATCTCCAGAGAGATAGTTAAAGAAAAGTCTGTGTTGATTTGATTTGGTTTGAATCTCAGGACTAC
Source organism: Mastomys coucha (assembly GCF_008632895.1). Lineage (NCBI taxonomy): Eukaryota > Metazoa > Chordata > Mammalia > Rodentia > Muridae > Mastomys > Mastomys coucha. The sequence continues at coordinate 18,901,945 of NW_022196906.1, forward strand.
AACCTGTAATGAAAGTTCCAGAGGAGCTGATGCCCTCTTCAGGCCTCTGCTGACATCAGACACACACGTGGTACACAGCATACATGCAAGCAAAATATCCAATACACATATAGTTTTAAATTTAATTTTTAAAACGATATCAGCAATTGTCTGTCAGTTCCCACTTCTGGTCCCACTCTCATAAAAACTGATGCATAGAGGCTGTTTTTCGACACACAGTTGAAGTTTGGGTTGCAAGAACACCATATATAATATCTACTAACAAATGCATCCAAGATTCCTTTTTCGATGTAGTTTTTTAATTTTTGAGATTTGGTATGTAAATATTATATTGACATCATTTCCACATATTCATCTCCATTTCCAACTCCCTCTATGTCCTCAAAATCATGATCTTTTGTTCTGCAATTATTCTTGATACACATACACACACACACACACACACACTATGGAATCTATTTAGTGTTGGCATATGTATATGTGTTTAGAGCTAGATAACCTATCACAAAGTTTGTTTCTGGGGTGAAAAAAACCTGATTCCCCTTCTCTTAGCAATCATCATTTACCTTCAGCCATTCAAAACTATAACATAGACCCACAACTGGCTCAAAATTCAGAGAATTAGTGGCTGTGTTGGTTCATCTACAGCACCTGCCAATTTCTTGTCACATGGTCCTAGCTAAGAAAATGTATCTTATCTCCATCTTTTCTCAGACTGAGTAGAATATTTAAGCAATACAGCTGGAGTAATTAAGGTGATAGTGGAAAGATCCCGAAGGCTGATATTTAATTTCTTTTCCTATTAATGTAAAACAAAGACAGAACATACAACACCAAGAAAATTGCATTGGGATGGTTAATTTAACTTTTAACCAGTTTATTTTGCATTTTTCATTGATTTAAATGCTTATTTGAATCTTGATAGTCATACTCAGATACACATGAGGGGAAGATTATTAACTTATACTCATGTCAGTGATGTTTCTCAGCTATAGAGACAATCATGGCCCATGTAATTACTGCTGCTGAATCTGTGGAAACTGCTGTGGGGTTTGCAACCCCCAAATCCCTGGACCACTTCTTTGCTAAATGAGGAACAAGACTCAGTGGATCACAGAATATCAAGGCTTGGAAGGAGCCTGGCTTGCTGTGGACAGCTCATCTGGCTTCACTAGTAGAGACTGCTGGTCTTCAATGATGAACCTCCCTCCTCCGTGATGGTTTCTTTGAATGCTAGTGAAATCAATGAAGATAGATAGACACCATATCAAGAAGTTAAAGAAAAGTATTATATAAGAGAAAGTAATAATCCTCCTTTATTTTAATTTTTAAACTCATTTGAAGATACAGATGCTCCTTGACTCATGATGTGTTATATTCAAATGAACCTATTGTAAATTGAAATATTTAGTGCATCTACATTTCGTCACAGCCTAGTTTAGCAATGCTGTGGTCTATAGAGTTATCTTCACTCTAGTGGATGACTAGGGAGTATGGCTCATTGCTACTACCCAATATCTGAAAATATAAGCCCATATATTACTAGCTCATGAAATCATGCAACTTCACAATTGGAGATGTGGTTTCTATTAAACATATATTACTTTTAGATCACCAAAAAGCTGAATAATGAAAAGTCCACTGTAAGTATGGAAAAATCTATGCTCCTTAGTGGTCCCAGGATGCCAGAGCTGGTTGTGAAATGCCGCATTCCACCATGTTTTTGAAAATGTAAAAGATATGCTGGAGTTCTTAAATAAATGGTTTGGTTTTGCTATAACAGATGACCTAGGTCTTCATCTGTTGCATTTCTCTAACCTGTGAAGGCTGGATTTACAAAATGTGATAAGACCAACATGAGATGTCTATTGTTGGGAAGTAGGCAAGGCATTGTGGGCCATTCTGGGCATTGTGTGCCATCCTGGGCATTGTGGGCCATCCTGGGCATTGTGTGCCATCCTGGGCATTGTGGAGCATCCTGGTCCTGGTCAGCCTCTTCTGATATTCGTGAACAGGAAGTTCAGGTCTCAGGGAATACTGAAGAATAATATTGAGATAGAAGAGGGGCATGTGGCTGTAGAGCATGCCTTTATAGTATTAGTCTGACACCTAAACATCCTGTGCCACAGCAGTTAGGGGACTTACCATGACATGGTCATGTAGCAACAGAGCAGAAACCAAAAATTGCACCCAGTCCTTGGTGTCAATGGCAAATCAACCTCTAGTTAGAATTGCTCATCTCCACAGAACTCTTGGGATGTTCTTCCTCACTGAAAACCCTCTAGGGAAGGGTCTCTCTGTTACAAAGCTGAAATGGCAAGTGATAACTGGTCATACTGGAGTTATCATTGCAGTGCATGTTTTTATTCTTGCAGATACAGCTGATGGGTCACTGGGAAACTCAGTGATGTGAAAAACACCTTTTTGATAGCTTGAAACACAGGGAGGAACTTAACACTATTTAGAGACTTCTGGAAATTTCTCAGGAATAAAGGGAAATGACTAAGTCTTCTGGGAAAGATAGTTTTACATGGTTTTAGTGAGTCTTTTATCTTATCATTTAAAAAGCAATAGGTAGGGAATATTCCACTTGATATCCACCCTCCCTTGTAAACGTATATTGACCTCATAGTAAGCTCTGGGTGAGCCATCTACAGAGTTGATGACTGAACCCAATAACCAACTCACCTTCACACTCAGGGGGATGGTGGAGGCAACATTTCTTCTTTCTAGCCACTGTGGCTAGACCCACTGATAATACTGCATTGTGCTAGAAATGCTAAATTGTGTTTCTTAGCTGTAAATACTAAGACTTTTGCTTTATTTCCTGTGAATATTTTTCATTCTTTTTTTTTTTTCTGGTAAG
>NW_022196906.1:18904881-18919273 GCF_008632895.1 Mastomys coucha
TTTTTTTTTTTTGGTGTGGATAATGATATTCTTTAAGTCTTCTGATATCATTTGCTTTCTTGAGAAAGTAAACCTTTTTGGAGAAAAAAAACTCTTGAGGAATACTTTTTTTTTTTATTTTAGTTCAACCAGCTGGCATGCCCTTCAGTCCTAGGCTGGTCTCTAGGCTGGTGAGCTGGGACGGACTTTCCCAGAGACTCCAGCATGATTATTAGGGTGAGGAGAAAGAAGACTGAGACAAAGCAAATCTACTTCCCAAGTTAGAAAAGGAAAACAAAAATACACCCCCAAAGTAGAAAGAAATATACAATGAAGATGAGAACATAAAGTAGTACATTTAAAAGGCACACACAAAGGCTGGACAGGTAATAAAGAGCATACTCTGCTACTGCAGACAGCCCAAGGTCAATATCTCGCACCTACATCAGGCATCTCACAACTGCCTGTGGCTCTAGCTCCAAGGAACACATCCTCCTCTTCTGGCCTCCATGAGAACTTGTACTCCCATGCCAGGACCCACATAAATTCAATTAAAAATAAAAATAAATTTCTTTCTGAAAAGACATCAACCAAACCAAACACTTAGTTTGAAAGGGTTGATATAACTGATGAAAACAAATGATTGTCATATTTTAAATCCCTGTACCTTATTAAAATGTGTATGTCATATGACATAAAAGAGAATTTATTTTTAAATACTGGGGAAAAAACTCTCAAAATTATTAAATGATCCAAGTATGATGTGGTAGTTATAGAGTCTTAATGTAGAACCTGAGAGACAGATGTGTTTGCAATATAAATCTGCATGTAATCAATTGATAAACTGATTAAGGGGAACAAGGAAGGCCTCTCTTGTTTACTAAAATATTACTTCAAGGCTATAACTTTTCTAGTTAAAAACTTATCTGACAATATCCCACATCCACTAGAAGTTGTTTGAATTCTTTTTAAGTCTCCATGCTTAATTTCTTTTAAATTGTTTGTAAAATTTATTTCTATTATAAGAGTGCATGTGGATAGTGTGTGTGTGTATGTGTGTGTGTGTGTGTGTGTGTGTGTGTTCATATGTCATGAAACAGGACAGCTCTGTGGAATCAGTTCTCTTCTTTCCATTTGTATGCAGATTCTGGGATCCACTAGGGATTCCAGGCTTATGTAGGTGCTTCTCCCACTGAACCATCTTGCCAGCCCTAGAACTAGCCCTCATACTGAACTTTCAAGTCCATTGTGATTTGTTGTTTGACCCACAGATTATTGAATATATTCCAAGTATATGGGCATCTTCTAATTTCTTATGTAATTTCAGATTAAAATTTCATGAGACTTTATGACTTAGTTTACATTACTTTATTTTGTAAATATATCATATATGTGCAAAAGATGTAGAGTTGGTGGTTCTGCCTCCCAGGTGCATTTCTGACACATGTTCTTTTTGATTGTGTCAGAAAAGAGGTAAATTTCAGCATAATCACAAATAGCTTTTAGTTCCTGAGAGGGATAGTCTCTCTCTCTCTCTCTCTCTCTCTCTCTCTCTCTCTCTCTCTCTCTCTCTCTCTCTCTCTGTGTGTGTGTGTGTGTGTGTGTGTGTCCTAAAGTCTAATTTTTATAAGTAAGTAACTTGCATTCATTTGGATTCTGTTTTATAGAAGTGTTGAATACTTACATACAATATAGATAGTGTATATAATTATGTTTTTCTTTCTATAGAACCATTTCTAAACAATAATCTTTTTCTATGAATTATAGCATTTAAACTGTGAGGATTGTTTTCATAGAACAATATGGTTGTTTTTTAAAATTAAAATATTAATTAAAATCTTTGTATAATAATAATTTAAATTATAAATAATAATTTAAAATATTTGTTTTTAAAAGCTTTAGACTCATTTTAGCAGCTTGCCTTTGCCATTGTGTGTAGTATGATTTATTTACATCACTCCTGGGAAAGGCCTCTTGTATTTCTAGGTGTTACCCAGACAAGGATTTTTTTTTTGTTTTTTTGTTTTTTAAGCCCCATATCTGATGGAGTACATGTCTGGCCAGCCAGATCAGTCCCATCCACTCTACACAAGATGAATACCAGGACCAGCTTCCCCATCAACCAGAGCGCCCTGAGGGCTGTTCTGTTCCTTCTGTGGTCCTCAAGGATGGGTAGCAATGTGGCCACCGGCAAATTTTCAGCATTTGTGTTCAGCTGGGGCTGTGATGTGGGGGAGGGTTGCTCCTACCTTAGGTGTTTATCTGGGGAGGACTTCCTCTTGAAGGATAATAACATTCTTTCCTTCTCTATTCCAGACTGAAAGGACAGCAACATAATACTGGTCCACACTGGGGGGCAAGGATGTCTGAGCATGTGCTTCTCAATACACTGTTTACATGAACTGTCCCTCTCGTCTATTTCTTCCCATCCTAAGGTTCCCTCTTGTTCATTTGTGATCTCTTCTGCTCCCTGGCATGTGGTGGGCATCCCACTAAGTGGTAGTAATGTGAAAACTGAGTAATTTGGGTAACAGCTGGTTCACAGAAGAGTAGAGAAACATAGTAACGTGAGAGGAAGGCTTCCTTCACACCCCTGTGTGTTAGCTCTGTTTAGGTGAGACAGGGTTAATTATTATGCATATCTTCAGATTTAAAGCACCATTTTCCTTTGTCCCCACTTTATAATGAATGTTCTTATTTTCCACAGTCTTCTCCCCATCATTTCTTGGAGTTTCTGTTCCACTTGAGAAGAGTTAGGGATGAAGCCAGTTATCAAGCACAACAGATGCCTGGCCTGAACTGGTTAGAGTCTATCCCTCTATGTGACAGCACAAGGAATGTTATCAAAAACTCCTCGCCTGTGGTATCTAAGACATAGGTTGCTTTAAAGCAAACCCACAGCATCTAAATAACACTTAGGGCCGTTTGGACAATCAGCTTGTGAACATGAGGCTCCATATCTTCCCCCCATCTGTACATACTATCAAGTGGGACTTACAGCCCTTTGTTCTAGTTAGCTTTTCTGTTAATATTGTGAACCATTCTAACCAAAAGCAACTTAGAGAGGAAAAGTTTTACTTTTCCCACATTTTTAGGTAACAGTCCATCACAGAAAGATGGAGGAAAGAATTAAAAACAGGAACCTGGAAGCAGAGGCCACACAGGATTCTTGCTTAGTGACTAGGGATGGAGCCACCCACAGGAGGCTGGGCCCTCACACTTCAATCATCAATCACATAATCTCTTACAGACATGGCCATTAACAAATATGACCTGGCCAATTGCTCAATTAAAATTTTCTGTTCCTAGGTGACTCTAAATTGTGCTGAGTTAATAAAAGCTAACCAGCACACTCTGTTTTTTCAAGACCAAAACCACTGCTGTGTTTTCAAGGACCTGTTCCTGATGTTGACAACTACTGGGTAGAGGAGGAAGGGCTAGGAGAAACCAAAGGGTAAGAAGGAGTCTAGCTAGTAGCCTCTGGGGATGGTGCACTGTTTTTGATGGATATTTGGAATGTGCTCTGGGTTTTAGGTGCAGAAAATTATTTGTTCCAATTAAAGGGGTGCTGGTAGTTAAAGAGGTTTAAGACCTAATGGAGTGTTCACAGTAGAAACAAAAAAAGTAAATCTGCAATATTCTAAGAAAGACACAAAAGGTAAGAAAGAAAATACCTTGTTTGGGCTGGAAGTTGGCCAGAAAATACCCAAGTGCCCACCCTACCTAAGCCCCATTGCAGGCACCACTACAATGAGCAAATACATGATAGAACTATGGGAAGAGGGAATATGCCATAGAGAGATGGGAGAGAAAGTGAAGTCAAGTGGTTCCTGCACTGTGGTGAGAGATGGAGCTGGAGACATGAGGCAGTGAGGAACAGGCAGATATGAGGAGCCTGGGTGACTCTCTGAGCCCATGGTGACATCCAGACTCATGCTGTCCCTGGGGTGGCCAAGTCTGAGTCCAGGGTCCTATCTCAGCCAGAGTCTGTGTTGCTGGCCCAGGCTCATGCTACCTCCAAAGTCCAAAAGGCTATGCCAATATCCCTGGTCTGGGCTGTAGTCTGAAGCCATATTGATATCCAGCACTGTGCTAAGCTGGCCCTGACCATCACCTGGACAAAGCAGAAGACCTGGTGGTTATGACCAATTCAGCTACCACCCAGATCCTTGGCTTTGATCTGGGCCACCTCAGCATCTACCCGACCTATGAGCTGCTGAGATCCCCAGGATTCAGTGAAGCAGCAGGACGTCTGAGAGGAGTCTCAGTAAGGATCCTGTATTGATAGTGTAGCAGAAGTCAGAGGCCTCGAACCAGACCAATGTCTCATTATAATGAAAATTTGCAAGTAAAGCTGTTTGAGTAAAAGGGTATACTGTGTGACACACCTTGACACATGGCAACTTCAGTAGCAAGATCCTTTTCTTTTGTCCAGTAGGACAAAATAGTGGAGGGCAGATATGGAAGGACTGAGAAATGAGTGTCATTGGGGTGCATGATGTGATATTCACAAGGAATCAATAAAAAATTCCTAAGTATAAATATAAATAAATAAAATTATCATGGTTGTTTAAAGTTTGGGCATGGTCTCCAGGCCTGCTATTATCTCTGAGGATATTTCACAAACACATACACACAAACGCACACACACATGTAGGATGCCGTCTTTAGTGAGCCCAGCAGGGCTCCCACACACACACACACACACTTTGTCTGGAACTTCAAGGAAGGAAATCTACTCATGGATTGTAGCAGGAGGGGGAATGGATTTGGGTTCTGAGATAGGAGGAGAGTTCACACAGATGATACTAGTAATCTAAGTATTCATGAGTGCAGCAAGGTCAAAATGGCCATAGATCAACGTGGTAGGGTAGAGGAGGGTTTTCAGTTTTGTGGTTTTCTGTTTCCTAGTCAAGAAAGCTGAAAGGATTGGAAGTTCTATACGAATTCCTTTGTCCTTTGTATCTATGCATTCTGTAGTCTCCATGTTAGTAATACTTCTGTTCCTGTCACATGATCCCTGAAATCATTAACTGATGAGAAGGAAGGGTTTATTTGGCTAATGATTTTCTGCCTGTGGTCACTTTGCTCTAGAAGTCTCACAGCACAGTAAATCACAGCCAGGGTACAAGGTAGAGGCAGCTAGTGAAGAGATTAAATACAAGGAGTGGGAGAGAGGCCCATGGCTCCTGCAGAATTGATGGCACCCTTATTCCTTTAACCGCCCCCAAAAGGAATAGTGTATTGTGTGCTTCTTAACCCCAGATGGGGACAAAAATCCAATACAAAGGGAGAATGAGTTTCCATGGGAGGCTCTTTGCCATTGTTTGCCTCCCATTTGTGTCCATTTGACATCTCTTCCACCTTAGCCCTCCCTCCAAGAAACAGGCTTTTATCACTGGGGGCATTTGTTAAAAGTCCTGTCTTGCTGTGCAAGATTGCAAAAAGGAACTATGTGCCCAGGAACATTCTCACCATTCCGATGTATCAATTTTTGTCTCACTTTGCTTGGTGGAAACGTTTCCCCTTGGGGTGTTTTTACTCAGTTGAGTGCTTTAAGTCTACATTAATACACTTATTTCAACTAGACCTTTGATCAATATTTCATGGAATGTATAGAGGAGAACCATTTAAACTCTTCTCATCTCTTCAGGTGTAGGACTGACAAGCACTGGCCCAGGAAGACAGGCGTCATATGCACAGAGATTAAGATGTTCCTATTAGGCAAAAGCTTGTTGGGATGCTCACACGTGTGATGAATCATTTATAGGAAGTGGACAAGGCATTTTATGTTTTACAAAATGGAAGTTTTGATCCTTTAATACATATCTGAGACCCATTACTGACAAAGTCAAGGACAACCATCAGATTGATCTATAAGCAAGAAAAATAGCAACGAAAATATTTGGTTAGGCCACTTGGAATCACAAATTATTGCAATATTTGTAGTATGAGATATTTTAAAGAGATCTCAGGTTTCTGTGGTCCATAGATAAGACTCAATAATGTAAGAACAGTCTTGGTATAGTAATTCCATTTTGATACATAGTGGTAAATGGCATGATTCTTGGTAGGGTTTCTAGTAATGTGATAAATACCCATGACTGAAAACTACTTAGGGAGCAAAGGGTTTACTTCATCTTGCAATTACAGCTCATCATTAAAGAAGTCAGAGAAGGAACCCAAGACAGGAGCCTGGAGACAGACACTGAAGGTCATGAAGAAGTGCTGCTTACTGGCTTACTCCCCAATGACTTTCTCAGTCTGCTCTCTTATATCACCCAGGACCAACCCAGGAGTGCCATTGCCCCCAGTAGGCTCAGCCACACCAATCATTCATCACTGAAAATGTTCTACAGACTATTCTATAGACAATCTGGTGCAGGCATTCTCACAACTGAGGCTCTAGCTTGTGTCAAGTTGACAGAAGAAACCTGACCAGGACAGACTGAGTTTTGTATTGGGGGTGGGTGGGGTGTGTAAAATCCTGGCTCTAGCACTGGTCCTTATGTGTATGAACATCTTGCTTTACATCCCTCTGGAGTCAGGACCTAAACAGTGACATCTTGGCTTAATAGTGAACACATGTTAAGCACTGTGTGCAAGAGGCTCCCCTAAGTCCTTAAGAGACATTACTTTTTATAATCCCACAATTACCCTTCAAGGGACATACCATTGATTACTGGTAGCTATGCAGGAAACTTACAAAGGGGTTTTTTCTTTCTTTAAGCCTTCAGTTTTCAAAATTATGTTGGCAATCCCTTAGTGTTTTTTTTAAATATAAATTTTAGAATAACTTTGTTTAATTCTTTTACCGGGATTTTCAAGGAAATTTGCTTGCTAATCAGTTCAGGGACAAACATGTTTATAAGGTAGAGTTTTTCAGATCATAAAAATAGTACATCTACTAATTCAGATCTTTGGTTTTATGATGGAATTCTCAGCATACAGATCTTGTAAATGCTGTGTAACATTTGAGTGTATCTACTACATTTTTGGAGTATTCATAACTGGTGTTCTAGTCTCAACATTTCCAGAAGATTGTGACCATCTGCAAAGTGCTTCATCAGAGGATGGAGCTTTGAAAGACTCTGTAAGATCTGAGGAGCCATGGAGAGCTCTGGGGAATACCAGGCCACTGCATGGGACTGAAAGGTCCAAGCTCCCAGCACCCTGGGGCCTTTATGCCTGTCACTTCCTCTGCACATGCCGGATGGAGGAGTTTTGGAAGTGATAACATCTGTGTCAGGAGGTTTTCAGAGTCCAGGTGCCCACTAACTTGCAAAAGACCTTTTACTGGTGTCATTAAAGGGGACACTGAAGAATGCTTGCTGCTTGTGAGCCTAGGACGGGAATACAGAAGAGAGAAATCATGGCTGAACTAGGCCATTGGTGGGTGAAGAGTTTTGCTTCTGTACTTGCTGCTGACCATGACAGACCCTGGACAACCTGGTTCTTCAGAAATAGAAATAAGTGGCCACAGAATGAACATAAAGATGTCAAGGAGGTTGAAGCAGTTCTGGAAAGTTTGATGGGAACCATAAAGACAGCTTTGGTAGTGACAATTTTTGTGGTGGAGGAGATGTCAGTAGTCATGGTGGCCTTGGCAGCAGCTGTGGTAGTGAGAATGATGATGGAGATGATGACAATGGGTTTAGTAACCATGGAAGTCTAAACTGATGTAAATTATCACAAACAATATTAAACGTTTGGACAAACAAAGAGTGCAAACTTGCTGGGTGGTGGTGGCGCATGCCTATCTATAATCCCAGCACTTGGGAGGCAGAGGCAGGCGGATTTCTGAGTTCAAGGCCAGCCTGGTCTACAGAGTGAGTTGCAGGACACCCAGGACTATACAGAGAAACCCTGTGTCTAAAAAACAGAAAAACAAAAATAAAAACAAAGAGTGAAAACTTTGGAGCTCTGTTCCCTCTGGTAGTGGAAGCCAGTCTCTGACAAGCACAGAAATAAAATGGATCTATGTTCTATGCAGCACCAGTGGATATGGCAGTGGCAAGAGGCTTTAAGTAGGAATGGGAAGCAAAACTTAGTAGGAGAGGAGAGCCAGAGAAATGGGAAGAGGTCACAGGCTACAGTGTAATCATGCACGTTGGTAGCAGAGCCTACCTGCATCAGGAACACACCTGCTTGACGGTGCTCGTGTGGATCTGGGTAAAATTCAAGGACCAGCTTTGTGACCGGTTGGATAACCATTTTTTTTTTTTTTTGTCCTATGATAATTGGAACATTCTAATACAGAATTTTGCTACAGACAAACTTTTCAATCAGACTATTGATTGTTAAACGATGCATCCTAGCCATGATGTTCAATAAAAGTCTTTTGAAAAAACCCAAAAGCATTTAATACACATACCCTACCAAACATCATAACATTTTGAATATGCTTAAACCACTCAGCCTACTGTTAGGGCCAGAGGAAACCCCGAGTGAGCAAGTCCCCAGTGAGTGTCTGCTATTGGCATAGGCAAGGCCATGTCAAGGACTCCAAGACCTCAGATTCATGGAGAGATGCCACTGCCTTCCTGTGGCCCATGTGCATGTTGACAGTGTGAGTAGAAAATGCCCACCATAGGTCCTGCTCCTCCCTACTGCTTCCCACTTCCCCACCCCCACTCAGAGACAGCTCCTGCTGGCCTACTGAGATTAGCTAAACCTGTTCTCTTGACCCAGTTGTATATCCTAAATGCTGCCTTCTTGCTTATCTGAGGGTAGCAACCGGGCCCCCTGGTTCCTGTATTCAGTAACTGTGCCTTTCTGTTCAACTCTATATAATAAACATTCTGAGCTTCTGGGACGCTTCAGCATCTCCAGTAGAGCTCCAGACCACTGGATCCCAGCATTCTGTCTGTCTATGTCTGTCGCGTCTTCATTCCCTATCATTTCTTAATGTCCTCACCGTCCTCACTCAGGTCCAAGACTCTAGATGCTGTGAATGGATATGACCTGAGGCCTATTTTATAATAGAGTTGAACATCTCATGTATCCTGATAACAGTGCACTGTGGGCTGTGGGGTCTTTGAGTTGCGTATGAATGACTGGCTGTCTGGGCCCCAGTAGCTTGCTACCACTGCTGAGTGAACCTCATGAAAGAGTATGATACCGCATTGTGAAACTAGAAAAATGTCTACAGATGCATATGGCTTCCACACCATTGTAATTTTAAAAAGTTGTAAATGTAAGGATAAGCAGTACACACTAGGAATTACATGTATTTGTTTTTATTTCTTTCCATTTTGTACGTCTCTCATCTCTCATCTACTGCCTTGTAGCAATTGGAACTTACAGTGTTGTGCTGAATGAGATTTGGAGAGGAAAAAAAAAAGAGTCATCTTACTCTATAAATATATCCCTCGCCTCATAAATATTCATGACTTCTTTAAAATTTACAAACAGAACCCCTGGGCTGTGTCCCCCTTGGACGGAAGCCACTCCAACATGGCTTTGCTTACTTTGCCTGGCTTTACTAGAGTTCTGCCTCAGTTGTTGCTCCTCCTCCCAGTTATCCCCTGCTTCCATTCTTAAATTTCATTTGATTTTCAGAACATCCTTCATTTTGGTTGCTTCTCTCCCTTCCTCTCTGCCACCCAGTGTCCCTGCCCATCTGCCCCCAACCCCATGCGTTGTTATCCTTCTTCCTCCCTCCCTTAAAGCCTCTTCCTCTGGTCCCTTGATTGAATTCTTTCCTTCAGGAAGACAAGAACAGAAGGGTCTTCGTCACATTTGTGAATGTTGCTTAACACGCTAAGAAATACCTTCTATTTTGTTTTTAAAAAGCATAAGTGGGTGATGAATTTTACACAGTGCTTTCTTTATTCTATTGATATGATCACATGGCTTGTTTCTTTTTTTAAGTCTACTAATATAGCAAACCACATTGGTTGGCTTTTAAGCTTGAGCTGCTCTTGAATTTCTTCGAAGCATCTATTAGCTTCCCTATGACTCTGGATGTGTTGATTCTTCTCTTCAGGCTGGTTCCCTCTCAATATTTTATTTATTTGAGTACACTGTCACTGTCTTCAGATGCACCAGAAGAGGGCATCAGATCCCATTACAGATGGTTGTGAGCCACCATGTGGTTGCTGGGAATTGAACTCAGGACGTCTGGAAGAGCAGACAATGCTTTTTTATCCAAGGAGCCATCTCTTCAATTCCCACTCAGTATTCTTTATAGAGTTTCCTTAGTGGCATAAATTTCTTTGTTTATATTGTGGTAGTTCTAAACAAATTTCGCTCAATTTTAAATGATAGTTTTTATGGCAATAACAGTATGGGTTGTGCTCTTTCCAGGGCTTCCTGCTTTTAAAAGTTTCTGTCAAATACTCAGGCGTCATTCTTATGGGCCTTAAAGAACTTGCCCTTTCTCTCTTGAAACTCTCAATGCCTCTGTTTATTCTGCATTTTTAATGTTTTAGCTATAAAATTCCTTGCTGAGTTTCTTCTCTGACCCTGCCCCCTTGGTGCTCAGTTTCTTCTCTGACCCTGCCCCCTTGGTGTTCAGTTTCTTCTCTGACCCCGCCCCCTTGGTACTCAGTTTCTTCTCTGACCCCGCCCCCTTGGTGTTCAGTTTCTTCTCTGACCCCGCCCCCTTGGTGGCTGCTGGTACTTCCTTCTCTGGGTGTGGAAATCTTTCTTCTATGATTTTATGGCAGCTATATTCCATGCCTTTGGTATTCTCATTTTCCTTTTTTTTTCAGTTTCATTTGAAGATTATATTATCTTATACCCAATGTTCCAAAAATTTGACTAGAAAAATTGTAGAAATTATCAATAATTTCAGAAAAGTGTTATGATACCAGTCTTAATCCATATGAGTAACAAGCATGCTGAGAAAAAGATCATGGACATGCTCTTCTTCCCAGTTTCTCAAATAAAATAAAATATTTAGAATATATAACAAAAGAGATTAAAAAAACTTTAAATGTGTGAAGAAAAAGATTGAGAAACATACTAGAATATGAAGACCTCCCAAGAGTATAGCTTGGTACAATTAACATTGTGAAAAAAAGACCATCCTACCAAAACAATTTACTGATTCAATGAAATCACAGTCAACATCCTCATCTCATTCTTTACATGAATAGAAAGAAAATCCTCAAGTTGATATGGAACAACAAAAGACCCAGAGTAGCCAGTTAGTCCTGGATAAGTGTTTGCTTCTATGCATTCTGCTCGTTTTAAGTGCTAAGTGCATCTGTCTAAGACCCCAACTTTTATACATCTGTTTCTATTGTATCATTGATGTTTTAGTCAGTCATACTTTCAATCCTCCATTGTACCTATTTGTCCTCTTCTTCCACAGTTAGGAATTTCAGAACTCACTCTTAAATTTTTGAGTCTTAATATATTCATCCATAGAATGGGTATTGTGTGTATATGCTTCTCTTAAAAAGGGTGAAGGAGTTGGAGGAGAAACAAATGCAGATTTTATAAGAGTGCTTTGAAACTCTGATGGAATCTGATAACTATAAGTTGTTATATGATGTTGCTATTTGGTTTTCTTCTCTAGATTTTTAGCATCTGACAAAGAAGCTCCAATGTGTTTACTTCAGTCAATCCCAGGGTAGATACAACAGATATTCCAAATTAGTTTGGAGAGTATGGGTAACTTGAAGACTGCCCTCATTCTATCTCAAGACTGCAAAAGTCTTGGAGGACATTATACACTCAGGTTTTCAAAATTACTTGAGACCTGGAAGGTTTTGACTAGACTCTGCTGCGCCTAATGCAGATTGCAGTCTTTTCCACTCGAGCACCATTTTGTGGTGGGGTCATTTGACATATTGAGGTGAATAGTCTGGAGTATTTGGTTCTGTTTTCATTTCTTCAGGTTGCCTGTTACTGGTACTATGTTTACGTGGATCTCATCCTTCTTGGCTTCTTAAACATATTTATTTGTTATAACCATGCATCTTATGCTAAATCCAAGTTTTTTCTCATGTAAATCATAGCTGTGTGTGTTATTTTAGTTGAAAGTCGATTTTGTTGGAGATTAGAATGGCTACGCCAGCTTGTTTCTTGGGACCATTTTCTTGGAAAATTGTTTTCCAACCTTTGACTCTGAGGTAGTATCTGTCTTTGTCACTGAGGTGCATTTCCTGTATGCAGCAAAATGCTGGGTCGTGTTTACATATCCAGTCTGTTAGTTTATGTCTTTTTATCGGGTAATTGATGTTGAGATATTAAAGAAAAGTTATTGTTACTTCTTGTTTTTTGTTGTTGTTGTTTTTTAAAAGATTTATTCATTATTATATGTAAGTACACTGTAGCTGTCTTCAGACACACTGGAAGAGGCCATCAGATGCCATTACAGATGGTTGTGAGCCACCATGCGGTTGCTGGGAATTGAACTCAGGACCCCTGAAAGAGCAGTCAGTGCTCTTAACTACTCAGCCATCTCTCCAGCCCTGTTTTGTTGTTGTTGTTGTTGTTGTTGTTAGAGGTGGAATTATGTTTGTGTGGCTATATTTTTTGGGATTGTTGAAAGATTAGTTTCTTGCTTTTTCTAGTTTGCAGTTTCCCTCTTTGTGTTGGCGTTTTCCATCTTTTATCCTTTGTAGGGCTGGATTTGGTTTTATCATGGAATATCTTGTTTTCTCTGTTTATGGTAATTGAGAGTTTTGCTGGGTATAGTAGCCTGGGCTGGCATTTGTGTTCTCTAAGGGTCTGTATGACATTTGCTCAGGATCTTCTAGCTTTCATAGTCTCTGGTGAGAAGTCAGGTGTAATTCTGATAAGCCTGCCTTTATATGTTACATGGCCCTTTTCCCTTACTGCTTTTAAAATTCATTCTTCATTTAGTACATTTGGTGTTTTGATTATTATGTGATGGGAGGAATTTCTTTTCTGGTCCAGTCTACTTGGAGTTCTGTAGGCTTCTTGTATGTTCATGGACATCTCTTTCTTTAGGTCAGGGAAGTTTTCTTCTATAATTTTGTTGAAGATATTTACTGGCCCAGTACCTTGGGAGTCTTCACTCTCTTCTATACCTATTATCCTTAGGTTTGGTCTTCTATTTGTGTCCTGGATTTCCTGGATGTTTTGGGTTAGGAGATTTTTGATTTTTTTTATTTTCTTTGACTTTTGTGTTAATGTTTTCTTTGATATTTTCTGCACTTGAGATTCTCTCTTCTATCTCTTGCATTCTGTTGGTGATCTATGACTCCTGATCTCTTTCCTAGGTTTTCTAACTCCAGGGTTTTCTCCCCTTGCAATTTTTTTTTATTGTTTCTATGTCCATTTTTTAGATCTTTGATGGTTTTGTTCATTTCCTTTGCCCAATTGATTGTGTTTTCCTGTAATTCTTCAAGGGATTTTTGTGTTTCCTCTTTAAGAATTTCTACCTGTTTACCTGTGTTCTCCTGTATTTCTTTAAGGGAGTTATTTATATCCTTATAAGAAGTGATTTTAGATCTGAATCTTGCTTTTCTGGTATGATGTTGTATCCAGGACTTGCTATGGTATGAGAATTGGGCTCTGATGATGCCAAGTAGTCTTGGTTTTTTGTTGTTATGTTCTTACATGTGTCTCCCACCATCTGATTCTCTCTAGTGCTACCTGCCCTTGCTATATTTGACTGGAACCTGTCCTTCCTATGATCCTGATTGTGTCAGGACTCCTCAGAGTCCAGCTGTCTCTGGATCCTGTGATTCTGGGATCCTGTAATTCTGGGATCCTGTGATCCTGGTGTAACCAAGCTCCTTGGATCCTGGGATACTGTTTTCCTGTGATCCTGGGCATGTTAGAGCACTTGAGAGTGGAGCTTCCTCTGGGTGTTGTGGGACTGGCTGTGGAGCTCTTGCCCAAGGTCTGCTCAGTCGGGTAGGGTTCCTGTGTCCCTGGATCCCCCTTGCTGGTCCCAGGTATTCTCATTTTTCAGTGGCCACAATCCAAAGGTAATGTATTTTCATAGCATCCCAAAGCTCTCCCAGTTTCCCTTCCTGGATCTTAATAATTCATATTGGCCTTGACTGAGTGAGCCAATCCCCTTCCATTGCCTTTCAGGCCAGAGACTATGCTTTCTGCATGGCCATTCTGTTGATGAGGTTTTCCAATGAGAGTTTTATTTGGATTATGAAGTATTTAATTTACAGTATCATTTTAGTTTGGCTCTTCTTCAGTAATTCTTTCCTTAGTAAACTCAGTCATACCTTATATTGACTTCCTTGTTGAATTTGAAGTTTCTTTTATAGGAAGGAATTTCTTGTCTCCTACTGTAATCCTGGTCAGAAGCCCACAACTGGGAAGGTCATAAGCCCTAGGATAAAACCTGTTATTTTTATGCTAAATGGTCATGTTGTCAATTTGCCTTCTAAGTTTATGTTTATAACCTGTAGACCCAGGCTTCTCTCAACCTTGACCAGAGAAGCTTTCTTCTCCTCCTCCTCCTCCTCCT
>NW_022196906.1:18919283-18931353 GCF_008632895.1 Mastomys coucha
TCTTCCTCTTCCTCCTCCTCCTCCTCCTTCTGCTTCTGCTTCTGTTTCTGCTTCTGCTTCTGCTTGGGCTTCTGCTTCTGCCTCTGCTTCTTCTTCTTCTTCTTTTCCTCCTTCTTCTTGTGAATAAAGAGATTTATAACTGATCAAAGTGCTAAAAATAAGAGACTGAGCAGGACATCTATAGTATCCCCTGTCCCACCTACCAAGACCGAGGAAACAGCACAGAAGAGAATGTAGAATGCAGAGTGACAGGATGGGGGACGGAGCTGTGAAATGCTGTTTTCTAGAGGTGGCTTGGTTGTCACAACAACCTATTCACAGTGGTTGTGGTTAGCTGAACAAGAGCTGCAGGAGAACAGGACATTCAGAATCCTGGCTTAGATAAATTAAGATTATTCCCAGGCTCCACCCTTTACTGAGGTGCCATTGGTAATGGATAGCCACTGGGGTAGGGAGAGCCTCTTTCTATTAAGGATGTGGCTTCTGGGCAGGTGTTCTTTGCTCCAGTGTATAGCTCCACACCCAAACACAAATGCGAGCGCATAATTCAACTCAGTGAATTTTCTGCAAAAACTAACCAAAAACACCAAGGTGAGAATTTGGGAAGAATACTATTGGAGATATAAGAGAAGAACTGGAGGTATTAAATGGGGGAAGGGGTAGATATGCTTATATTTCATTTTATATATGTAGAAAGTTGTCAAAAGTAAAGAAAAATGTAAAAGAATCTACTTGGTTGCATTATATATATTATGTAATATATATAGTTGGTTATGTATATAATATGTATAATTGGTAAATATTTTGATAATTTTGCATTTGTGTATATAAGAAGTGTTTATTTTCAGTTGACTCACAACAATCATAATGCTGTTATTGAAATTTGACAATTTTAATGTATATATTTAAGTTTATATAGGGAGGCTTTTAATATCTCCATTTTCCTCCTTGAAATTAAAAACATCTTTTAAATTGCATTATTTGTTTATTTGCTGATTGACTGATTCATTGGCTTGGGGGAGTTTGTGCTATGGTGTGCACAGGGTCAGAGGACAACCTTGTAGACTAGGTTGTGTCCTTCCCCAACTAAAGGGAGTCTAGAAACAGAACCCAGCTCCTCAGACGTCATGGCAAGTACTGTTGCCTACCGAGCCATCTCACCTGCCTGGTTTCCTTGGCATTTTGCTTTAATTGCCATAATATTTTTATGTAAATAAGAATTGAAATATTTATTTATTGTAGGTAAACAAGAATAACAGCTATAAAAACATTTACATCTCTTTTACACTCAAATGACATATTATTTTAGTTGTTTGCTATATAGTACCTATAAGGCCCTTACAAATTTAATGGTTCCTATTTTATAAACACAAAATCATATGAAATGTATACATATTATTTGGTAGTCTTCTCCACTGTAATAAAACTCTTCTATACCTTGTCGGAATGCTGATGACCTCTGACAGCCATTGATCTTGCTTCCTATGGTTTTCATTTTCCAGTTCTCATAGGTGTTACCACAGAATACGTGGCCATTTTAGACTAGGTTATGTTTTTAAAGTTCTTTTTGGTTCATATACAAAAAAGTGGGTTTCATTATGAGAGTCCCATACATATACATGATCATACCCTGGTCCTATTCAACCCCACTGCCATCCCTAACCCTTTTCCCCTTTAACTTATTTTATTAGTGTTCTGTGTTTAAGTTTCCCTGAAGTCTTTTCACTGCCTCATAGTTTCTTCCATGTTAGAATGTTTATTAACACATTCAGTCCATTTATTCAGAGGTATCAATCTTTATCTATTCCAAACTCAAGAACATCGTGATGGTTTGCAAATTTTTTACAATTTGTATCATTTAGTGCATGTGTGCATGTGCATGAGTGTGCATGAGTGTGCATTTGTGTGCTTACCTGCATACTAGAGCTCACATGTGAAAATCAAAGCACAAATTTTGGGAGTAGACATTCGTCTTCCGCTACACAAAACTTGGGTTCAAACTCAGGTTGTCAGGTGTATTCTCAGAGCTCTTCAGCCCTTGAGCCATGTTGCCATCCGAGCTCCTTAGCTCATTATAAAACTACTACAAATGTCTCCAGGTGAGTTTGTATGTGTGCATTGATTTTCAACTGTTTGGTAGAAAAGTAAACCACATGATTGTTAGTGTGTGGTAAAAAACTGGACAGTGACTGTGAATTTGCCTTCCCAGGTGCAGAAAGGAGAATTCTTACTTCATATTTGCACCAGCAGTAGATGATGCCTACATCTGATGTATTCATTCTTATAGGTATATGGGTGTCTCATGCTCCATTAAATTCTATTTCCCTAATAACACATAATACACAGTATTTCTTCATTTGCTACTTTGCAACCTTTTTGATAAGTAGTTTTTATTATTCTGGTGACTACATGTAAAATTTGTATGACTTGGAGTGATGGTACATGCCTTTAGCCCCAGCCCTGAGGAGTCAGAGGCAAGTGCATATCTTTGAGTTCGAACCCAGCCTAGTCTACAAAGGGAGATCTTGTCTCAAAACAAACTGCCTTTCTGCCAAACCAACTGAACAAAAAAGTATGAGCATCCTTGTAAATACATTACTTATTTCTTTTTTACGTTTGAAAGCAACACAAACTTGTAGAAATTTCTGTGAGCACTAAGTCTAAGTAGTAAGAACAAAGGTTCATCCAGTTTTAGTTCACAACTTTTCGCTCTTCATTTGCATCAGTATTCCCTAATGCCTGCATCAATAGCTCAGCCACATTAGAGTCCCCTGCTTTCAGTCATCCCTTTGTGTGCCCTTCTGTTCATTTCCAAACTTTTGATTTCCAGCCTTTCTTCAGACTTCAGCTTCTGTTTTGCTAGAGAATTCATTTCCTTATATCATTTGGTTCCAAAAAGACTTTTGTATAACAAATGTTTTGAGCCTTAGTATTTTTAAAAACAACCCCCATTTCACCTTATATGTTAAATGACAATTTCAATGCCTTCTGGCAGTCCATGTTACAAAAATAATGTTCAATATTGGCAAAATTCTAACTCCTTTACAAATATTTTATTCCTTTATTTTAAAGGTAAGTTCAGAAATTCCATGAGTACATGCCTAATGGAAATCTGTGTTTGTTCCTATTATTCACAGGTAGAGTGAACTCTCAAGCATTTGGTCACTGTAATAAAATTGTGGCATCACTGTTACCATGTCTCCCATTTTCCTCAGCTTGCTTTTTAGTTCTTAATTTCTTATTAAGTAGGCACATAAGTGGACTCCTATTATTTAAATATGCTGAGATAAAACATTTATCATTTCTTTTTTTAAAATTCTGTTTTATGGAGCATTTTCATTTCTCATATCTCTGTATTTAAATGGGTGGTCCATTTTCACTTCAACCTTCAATGTTTCTTTTGAGCTAATGTAATTTTGACTTGTGCTTTTAAAAATAGTGCCCAGTTCACTTTGAGATAGAAAACCTAAGAAAGAGATGCAAGCACCACCAAAAGAATACAAGAGATAGAGAGAATCTCAGGCAGAAGATACCACAGAAAACATTGACACAAGAGTCAAAGAAAATGCAAAAAATAAAATGCTCCTAACCCAAAACCTCCAGGAAAACCAGGACTCAATGAGAAGACCAAACCTAAGGATAATAGGTATAGAAGAGAGTGAAGATTCTCAACTTAAAGGGCCAGTAAATATCTTCAACAAAATTACAGAAGAAAACTTCCCTAACCTAAAGAAAGAGATGCCCATGAACATACAAGAAGCCTACAGAACTCCAAATAGACTGGACCAGAAAAGAAATTCCTCCCTTCACATAATAATCAAAACACTAAATGCACTAAACAAAGAAAAAATATTAAAAGCAGTAAGGGAAAAGGGTCAAGTAACATATAAAGGCAAACCTATCAGAATTACACTGGACTTCTCACAAGAGACTATGAAAGCTAGAAGATCCTGGGCAGATGTCATTCACTTTTCATAAATGAAAAATCTCCCTGAAAGTTTCTGAAATGTTATTTAGGAAAAAAATAGTTAAGTTTGTATCGTATCCAACTCTTTCTTCACGTTGACTCATTTGTTGGGGCACCCACAGCCTGGAGATTGGTGTTTCTCAACTGTCAGGGATCTCCTTACATTGATGGACACATACGTTTCCTTCCTATGCATAGCATGTCCATCTGTTTTTTCCCCTGAATGGAATTGATGACTGTGAGTCAGGCCTGCTGACAGGTGTGCTTATATTCAGAAAGAAGGTAAGGCAGAATCTAAGAAATGTACCACAGACAGATCTTATCCTGTTACTTAAAAACCTTCTCGACCTTTCAACCTTTGGGGGTTGAATCGCCCTTTCATAAGGGTCACCTAAGACCGTTGGAAAACACAGATATCTACCTTATGATTCATGACAGTAGCAAAATAGCAGTAATAAAAGTAGCCATGAAATAATTTTATGGCTGGGGTTTCCAATAACATGAGGAACTGTATTAAATGGCCAGAGAATGAAGAAGGTTGAGACCCACTGATCTAAGGTCTCTGATCCCTGAAAATGTCATCTTTCTTCCCTTCTCTTCTGTTCCTCATTTATTTGCTTTCAAAATGAAAACCCCTCTCTCTCCTCCTCCCTGCAGATAGATCTGCTATCAGGGGAAGTGTTCTTAGGGTCTCTCTAAGAAGCTCGGCCAGCGGGCCAGCGTGCAGAAATGTGCAGAGGCCACAGATCCTGAATTGCCTGGGCTGCTTTCATTGATTTTTATCCTGAGGCGAGTCTGTCTAGAGGCTGCCCAGGACCCTGGGTTTGTACTCCAGCCATGGAGGTTCTAGAAGGATAGGGGCCAGCAGTACTGTTCTATGCATCCTGACCCACGACCGCTGCTCTGTGAGTTCCTCTCCTCTCCCCTAGCATCTTTATTACTTTCCTCTTAATAACTCTCTAGCCTCCAGGAACTCTCTGTAACTCCTCCTTTTCTGTTTTCTAGATCATTAAAAGTTTGTTCTTATATATGCCATGCCATTTTAAATAGATTAGAGAAGGAAGGCTGTTCTAACTGGAAATGTTCATTTTTTTTTAAAGATTTATTTATTTATTATATATATATAAGTACACTGTAGCTGTCTTCAGACACACCAGAAGAGGCATCAGATCTCATTACAGATGGTTGTGAGCCACCATGTAGTTGCTGGGATTTGAACTCAGGACCTTCAGAAGAGCAGTCAGTTCTCTTAACCGCTGAGCCTTCTCTCCGGCCCTGTTCATCTATTTTTGATCCATAGTTAATGTTTCATAGGGCAATCAACCAGAAGCTGTGAACAAGATCTGAATTTTTTGAATTATCTTTAGTTTCTAGATGAAATCTCTATGCAATGAGTTCTTATCCTAAGGTGTATAGGCTGCTAAAAATCCATTACACTATGCTCTTCAGTAGGTCCCAATACATGCTTTAAAGAGCTTTTAGGAAAATCACACTAGAATAAACCTTTTTTTTTCTCATACATGTCTCAAGCAGGAGAGATAGCTCAGTGGTTAGTAGAGCTTGCATCTTTTGCAGAGGGCTCGGGTTCCATTGGCGGCACTTAACAGTAGAGAGCCACACGGTCATCTATAACTCCAGTTTCCTGGGATCTAATGCCCCATTCTGGCTTCTGTGGACATCAGACATGCCTACAGTGCACATACAGACAGACAGACCAAGCACTCACATGTGTAAAATAAGGATGAATAACTCTTAAAACAATGTCAGTAGTTGATTTATAAACTCTAAAATTGTTTATGTAAATCAGGAAAATTTTGTACAATGGGATTTTCCCAGCATTATATTGGGGAAAGTTTAAAGAATTACACAGAGAATACCCATTGACTTTCTTCAGTTTTACAATATACTTATAGTATTCACTTTACCTCATTTGTATCTATTCCTCTGTCTAATTCTTTTCTATGCATGTCTAGGGAGGCATCAAGTCTTTTACAACACATTTTCTCTTATTCCCCTTCCCGTTTCTCTACCTCCATTTGCCATTACATTCTCTGAATCTCACACCTCTGCTGGCCTAGCTGCCTAACTGGGGACAAGGGGGTGAGATGAGGAGATTGACTGCTTTAAGGGGCAGCTGAAAGCTCTCCTCTTCTGCAAAGCCTTCTTTGACTAAACACATTGACGATCTCCTGAGGTCTCAGAACACTTGAGCAGACTCTTGCTTAGCCATTTATCAGATAGTCAATGTGGTTCTTCTTTAACGTGGATGTCCTTCATTGTGATTGTGTGTGTGTGTGTGTGTGTGTGTGTGTGTGTTCCCATGACTGACTATAGGGGATTAGAAGATTAGAACCTGGGTTTTACTCATTTCTATGTCTAATAATTGAATCAGCTCATGGAACATACAGAAGATTGAATCAATGGGTTAGCAATGCTCCCTTGATTCAGATAGACAAAGTGGGTTGAGTCTGCTTTTGCTGATCATGGATTTTTTTTTATTACTTTGGTAGGTCAAATTAGAATGGTTGTTTTGTTTAAGGATATTTATAATCTACATGGCTTTAGTGTAATGCTTAAAGAAGGCAGGATAATGGCCATATTAAACTACAAACCAGATTTATATCTCAAAATCAAGGGTGGTTATTACTGTGCAAAAGTGGGATGCCCGTATCAAGCCATAATCTGTGACTCGCAGCCCACATCACACCATATGTGTTATTTATTCTTTGATCACGTGGTCAGGACCTTTTCAGGTTCTTCATCAGAATTAATAGATCCCATGCTATCATGAAGACACTATTTCTGGTTTTCATTTTTCTTTTTGTCATTTCAAAAATTTCCCATGACTAACTTTAGCAATGGATCTAACAATACCCACATCAACCTCTGCAGGGAAACTGAGTCTTGCTGGAACTTATCTCTATAGCAGGCTTTCTTTGGTGCAAGTGATTCAGGAGCCAGGCGTGCAAGGGAGCTCAAGGCAGGTAGCAAGCAAAAGCCAAGGTTCACCGAAAGGGTACGGTGAGTTATATTGATGAGCTAGGCTGTTTCCTTAGTTTGCGTCTGATATAAAGCGGCCTCCCAGTGAGGGAAAATTGGACTGGCTGACTGATACCACTGAGCTTTGCTTTCTACATGGTTAATAGTCAGTATTTGCTGACTCAAGGGGAAGCAACCGAGCTTCTTTTTCATAAGTGTTGTCACGCTTTAAAAGTAGTGATCAAGGGTAATATCAGAGTGCAGAGACACCAAGCAAGGCTACAGGGCAAAGTAAACTCATTGCAGTGTTTGCCGTTGAATAAAAAGGCTCATTAGCATATTGCCTGGCGCTGAATAGGGTTGGGAGAGATATGACTTGCCATAGGCAGGCTGCAAGCCCTCTTGCCTCTGTGTGGTAGGTAAATTTTTTGATCAGACATAACAATTATGACACAGAAAGGAACAATAGGAAGCAAGTACATTTCACACTAAGAGAAATCCGCTAGCTAGGATCTTCCTGGGAGATGGTCACCTGGTTGAAGAGTCCCAGGAGCCTGCCCCAGCCGACAGGGTTCCCATGGCTGTCCTCCCTGCTTTGCAGCCTTGGGACAATCTGTGTTTGTGGGAGCAGATAAGAAATGAGCTTAGAAGGGCCCTTTATCAGCTGCTTGTGTTCACAGAGGACAGATGATCTTGAAGAAGTTCTTGGGCATTTAAAGCACCACTGCGACAGGGATGCTTTGATTCCTGGGGTCCAGCCATCCCTCTGAAGGTAGTGTTTATACAAACTTGAAAAAGCCTGCCACTACTGCTCATCACCCTCGTTTTTCAACCTTAATGGTAATCGCATTCCATAGACTGGGAGAGATTTAACCTTCCCATAAAGGGTTGGACTGAAAATTCCCATTTCTGTGAGCCTAGAGGCATTTGAGCCTAGTCCTGGAAGACAGCACATGTGTGTAGCTGGCCTCAGGGAAGTTTCTGCCTAAGTGTGTTGAGGTTGGTCCACGGAAAACTTTGGCTTCTTTATACATTGTTATTGAGCACACAAAGTCCTGACTTTTTCAGTTCAATATACCAAGATATGTTACAATTTTGAGTAAAATCAAAATTCAAGAGTCAGCCGTGGAAGCTTGCTTGCTGTACTTAGTGGAGACTGGAATTCCTTGCTCTTCCTTCTCCAGTGGCTCTTCACTCTCATACCCAAATCCCATTTTCTCTCTGGTCACTTTTGATGGCAGAAATGGAACGACCAAAGAGACAGAGCACCTTTCAATCCTTCTTGCCTGCTCTCAGCTTCTAAGAGGCATTAGATGCCCTTCCCCATCTTATATTGTTCTTCCATAGTCTGGACTTATCCCTATTTTCAATTTCCAAAAGAAAAAAATATTTTGGACGGATCATAATATTATATGTAAGGATAAAGTCACCATTCATCTCTTCTTCACAGCCTTTCCCTAGTCAGGCTCTAAAGGATAGAGATGAGGACTCAGGGAAGCCATTTCCTGGCTCTTGAACATCCTAGGCCCTCCAGGGATGCCCACTCACATCTTCTTGGCACTTTGACTGCCACCAAGCCCTGACCTGGCACCATGCGTCGATTTGCCATTTCCAGGCTGACCACTGGAATGGTGCCAGAGGCTCTGGGCACAGCCACCCAGATGAAAGAATCTTGGGTCCTATCTCTAGAATCAAGAGTAGTGATGCTCATGGATACTCATGGATGCTTTCCTTCCATTGCAACCACTCAAGTCTCTGGCAGGCTTTTGTTCTCTCTGTCCAGAAAAGCCAGCTTTCAGCAGCCCTGGATTTAAGATGCTTCATCACAATCTTTTTCAAGAGCTGCTCCAAGGCAGAGCTCTGGGTTTATTTCAAACCAGCAGCCTGCCTGGCAATATGAATTCCATAGGCTTGGTATGCAAATCGTACATTTTTCATTTTCCTCATCTTGGGAGAAAATGCATGGGAAGACAGGATTTTTTGAATAACTTCCATGTGATTGTTTGATGTTCCCTGAGTCCTCATCTCTATCAACAACATGTGATGGCTTGGTGTGTTTATGTGCATGCCATGCTATGTGTGTAGAGTTTGCAGGGCAATGTGTGAAACTCATTTCTCTCCTTGTACTATAAAAGTCCTGAGGGTGGAATTCAGGTCTCAGACTGGACAGAAAGGCCTTCACCACCAAGACTCTGAAAGGTGAGGGTTTTAAGTGGCCTGAAGTCCTGTGAAATGTTACAAGGCAACTTTGAGAAAATTATGAAAGTAAATGAAAACATTGTGTGAGTTTGTCTTATCTTCGCTATCCCAAAACACTCAACAGAAAATGACTTAGAAGTGGCGAGGCCTGTTTGGTCATGGTGTCAGTTCATGTGGCAGCTCATCTCATTGTGGACTAGAAGCAGGATAGACAGTAAGGAGACAAAGCAGGATGTCCTTCAGCTCCTGGACCCCATACTCCCCTACCCTCACCCTGACTTCCTTCCTTCAGCGAGGCTTCACCTCCCACAGTTCCTTTGCCTGCCATTAGAATTCAAATTTCCAGTCCAGCAGTGGATTTAAGCCACTGGTTTCCTCAGAATGCTCACGAACTAATTGTTTCTGGAATTTCCCTCACAGGTTCCCCAGAAGCCTGCTCTACATCTCCTGGGTGTTTCTCCATCCAAGCAGGTTAGTGATCAAGACTAGCTAGCACAGGTACTCTGCATGCTGGTGTGGAGAAGTGTCTCTTGGAGACCACTGCACTGACAGCCTGATCCCCAGTCTCTAGTGAAAGCTTCAGGAAGGAGTGGCTAATATGAGGAGCCTACATCTCTGGGATGTACCTTGCCCCTTCCTGCCTCTCAGCACCTTCCAGCTGCCACATCAGGGGCCTTCTCCCAATACACAAACAGACACACACACATACACACAGAGACAGATGCACACACACACACACACACACACACACACACAGAGAGACAGACAGACACACACATATACACAGGCACACACACAGACACAGACACACAGACAGACAGATACATGAGCATGTTTACGCATATATCCATTTATCTCAATGTACAAGCTCAACAGAAGCCCAAAGCCATGAGTCAGTTGATCATAGCTGGGAACCTCCAACAAAGACACTCAAATAAACCTCTGACCCTGTAAGTTTAATGCTGGCAGGTACTTTGTCATGGAAAGGCAGTACTACACACTCCCTCAAATACCTACGAACGTTTCAGCACTACTAACCCTGGTGGCAGTACACTGAAGTTGAAAGACGAGGAAGAGAGCTGTGCAAGTGAGCAGCTCTGCAGCGTAGGTCTCAGTAGCTGCACCGTGCCTCTGTGGCTCTAGGGATATGTTCCTTTAAACACAGCCTCTCTTCCTCTCAGAACACATGTTTTTGAAAATGCTCCCCAGGTGATCTTCAAGAAGACTGCATATATATATGTATATATATATATATATATATATATATATATATATATATATGTGTGTGTGTGTGTGTGTGTGTGTGTGTAGGGAAATATAGTCTAGATCATGAAAGATCTTTATTCATAAAAATGTTCCTTGAAGCATTCTTTATAATCTTGCAAAGCTTGGAAATTCTAATGATTGACAGCTTGAAAATAATAAAACGATGACATATCCATCTTGAGGAGTTTTTAACATTATTTACTGATTTATTTTTTATTTTATTTGATGTACATGGTGTTTTGCCTGCATGTATGTTTTCATGAAGCTGCCAGATCCCCTGGAACTGGTGTCACAGACAGCTGTGAGCTGCCTTGTAGATGCTGGGAACTGAACTCAGATTCTCTGGAAGAGCAGCCAATGCTGCCAACTGCTGAGCCATCTCTCCACCACCATCTTGGGGAATATTATTCCTTCAGTGTGGATGACTTCTCTTTTAGATATAAGATCTTGCTTTGTAGCTCAGGATGACCTCACACACAGAATTCCCCAAGGACTGAAACTGTATGTACCACCAGTCAAATGTGCCAATGATTTTTAAAAATCAAAAAGCATACAATAATCCAGGAAGAGTGGCTATGTGGATGCTCTCTGAAAACAGCTGCAGGTGGGAGGAGTCTGAGACTGAATGGAAGAATACTCCGCTGGTGGAATGCTTGCCAAGAAGCCCTGGAATAAGTCTTCAGAACAAGGTAAAACTGGTATGGCAATCCTAACACTGGAGAAGCTTAAGGATCAACAAGTTCGAAGTCACCTTCTGCTACTTAGAAAGTTCAAAGCCAGACTGGGCTACATGAGACTTTGTCACCAAAATGCAAAAGAAAATAAAACAGCAACAAATCTCACTGAAAGAGAAACAAGCGAAAGAATTAAAGAAAGCAAAACAAGACCAGATGGGATTTTTCTCCATAAGGAGTCCAGCAGTACCCCTAGTCACACCAAGATGCTCCACTGAGCTGAGTCCTGTTGGAGCAACCTATTCTAAGGCTGGAGGCATCAAGAGAGCCACCATCGCAGTATGGCTGCACACAGTTTACCCCAATAGCCAATCGGAGCTTGGCATGGTAAAGGGATGTTGGGGGAGTCTGGAATGGAGAAACTTGCGACGCCCCCCTCTGTACCCCCTTCCCCGTTTCTTCACCTTCTAACATTGCTTGGATTAGCGTGATGTGGAAGAAGTTGGCACAAGCACCCTGATGGTAGCAAGAGAACCAACCAGCCCTGCCTGAGGAGAGAGCCACAGAGGGCAGGCTGCACGGGAGTGTGAGCCTGAACTCTTCTGAATGCACCCCATGCTTCCATTCTGACCAGAGGAAGCTTGTGGCAGGAATTGGTTTGCTATCCCAAGGACTGAGAAAATGTTAAAGTAAGCTGATGAGTTCTACATGGACCACAGAAGCCCCAAGCACAGACTGACAGAACCAAAGCACCAGGGAAGTCTGACACAAGTTGACCTTCAGAAGACAACACGCACTTGTTTGAATTTCTGAGACCAGCATTCCCTCCCTATCTTGTGACACCTGATTCAAAAGAAAACATAAAAAACCTGTGTTTTTCTAACTGAGAAAAAATCTTGACCGAGATGAGGAAATGCTACTTTCCATTTAATTTTATTAATTTTTAATTTCAATTAAATGTTTTTTTTTTTTTTTTTTTTTTTTT
>NW_022196906.1:18931417-18944094 GCF_008632895.1 Mastomys coucha
CTCAGAAATCCGCCTGCCTCTGCCTCCCAAGTGCTGGGATTAAAGACGTGCGCCACCACGCCCGGCTAATTAAATGTTTTTACTATCTATGTACACTTCTTTAGGGATTTTTATTTTTGTTTTGTTTTGTTTTTTTGTTCTGTTTTGCTGTTGTTGAGACAGGTTCTCCATATTTAGGCCAGAGATCCCTCTGCCTCTGTCTCCCCAGAGCTGGGATTGAAGCCATACCACTTCATGGCACATGATTCTAAATATATATATCTTTTTCTGTATATTAAATTTTATTGTCCTCTTTTACCTGTTACATACACTTCAATTAAAATCCCAATGAAATTGATGTAAGAATTTCACCTGATAATACCATAATTTTTATGGCTCTTTTTTTATTGGATATTTTCTTTATTTAGATTTCAAATGTTATCTCCTTTCCTGGTCCTTCCCCCAAAACTCCCTATCCCATCCCACCTCCCCCTGCTTCTATGTGAGTGTTCCTCCACCCACCCACTCCCACCTCCCTGCCCTCAATTCCCCTACACTGGAGAATTCATAGGACCAAGGACCTCTCCTCACATTGATGCCTGACAAGGCCATCCTCTACTGCATATGCAGCTGGAGCCATGTGTACTCCTCGGTTGGTGGCTTAGTCCCTGGGAGGTCTGGAGGAGGGTCTAGTTGGTTGATACTGTTGTTCTTCCTATGGGGTTGCAAACTCCTTCAGCTCTTTCAGTTCTTTCCCTAACTCCTCCAATGGGGACCCCATGCTCAGTCCAATGGTTGGCTGCGAGCATCCACCTCTGTATTTGTAAGGTTCTGGCAGGACCCTCAGGAGACAGCTATCAGGAGGAGCTCTCAGACTCCTTTCAGCAAGCATTTCTTGGCATCCACAATAGTGTCTGGGTTTGGTGACTGTATATGGGATGGAAACAGTCTCTAGATGGCCTTTCCTTCAGTCTCTACTCTACATATTGTCTCCAAATTTGCTCATGTGAGTATTATGTTCCCCTTTATTTTTATTTTTATTTATTTATTTATTTATTTTATGTATATGATGCCAGAAGAAGGCATCAGATCTCATTACAGATGGTTGTGAGCCATGATGTGGTTGCTGGGAACTGAATTCATGACCTCTGGAAAAACAGACAATGGTGCTCTTAACCACTAAGCCACCTCTCCAGCTCACTTTGTTCCCC
Source organism: Mastomys coucha (assembly GCF_008632895.1). NCBI lineage: Eukaryota > Metazoa > Chordata > Mammalia > Rodentia > Muridae > Mastomys > Mastomys coucha. Next base: position 18,932,608 of record NW_022196906.1, read on the forward strand.
TTTCTAAGAAGGACCGAAGCACCCCCACTTTGGTCTTCCTTCTTCTTGAGCTTCTTGTGGTTTGTGAATTATATATTGGGTATTCAGAGCTTTGGGGCTAATCTCTATTTATCAGTGAGTACATACCATGTGTGTTCTTTTATGATTGGGTTATCTCACTTAGGATGATATTTTCTAGTTCCATCCATTTGCCTAAGAATTTCATGAATTCATTGTTTTTAATAGCTGAGTAGTACTCCATTGTGTAAATGTATACATTTTCTGTGTCCATTCCTCTTTTGAAGGACATCTGGGTTGTTTCCAGCTTCTGGCTATTATAAATAGTGGAGCATGGGTCCTTGTTATATGTTGGAGAATCTTTTGGGTATATGCCCAGGAGTGGTATAGCTGGGTCCTCAGATAGTACTATGTCCAATTTTCTGAGGAACCGCCAGACTGATTTCCAGAGGGGTTGTACCAGCTTGCAATCCCACGAGCAATGGAGGAATGTTCCTCTTTCTCCAAATCTTCACTAGTATCTACTGTCACCTGAGTTTTTGATCTTAGCCACTCTGGTATGAGATAGAACCTCAGAGTTGTTTTGATTTGCATTTCCCTGATGACTAAGGATATTGATCATTTCTTTAGGTGCTTCTCAGGCATTCAATATTCCTCAGTTGAAAATTTATTGTTTAGCTCTGTACCCCATTCTTAATAGGGTTGTTTGATTCTCTGGAGTCTAACTTCTTGAGTTCTTTGTATATATTGAATATTAGCCCTCTACAGGATATAGGATTGGGAAAGATCTTTTCCCAATCTGTTGGTTGCCATTTTGTCCTATTGACAGTGTCCTTTGCCTTATAGAAGCTTTGCAATTTTATGAAGTCCAATTTGTCGATTCTTGATCTTAGAGCACAAGCTATTGGTGTTCTGTTCAGGACAATTTCCCCTGTGCCATGTGTTTGAGGCTCTTCCCCACTTTCTCCTCTATAAGTTTCAGTGTATCTAGTTTTATGTGGAGTTCCTTGATCCACTGGACTTGAGCTTTGTACAAAGCAATAAGAATGGATCAATTTGCATTTTTCTAAATGCTGACTACCAGTTGAACCAGCACCATTTGTTAAAAATGCTGTCTTTTTTTCCACTGGGTGGTTTTAGCTACTTTGTCAAAGATCAAGCAACCATAGTTGTATGGGTTCATTTCTTGGTCTTCAGTTCTATTCAATTGATCTTCCTGCCTGTCTCTGTACCAATACCATGCTGTTTATATCACTATTGCTCTGTAATACACCTTGAGGTCAGGGATGGTGATTGCCCCAGAAGTTCTCTTATTTTTGACAATAATTTTCACTATCCTGGGTTTTTGGTTCTTTCAAATGAAGTTGCAAGTTGTGCTTTCTAACTCTATGAAGAATTGAGGTGGAATTTTGATGGGGATTGCATTAAATCTGTAGATTGCTTTCAGCAAGATGGCCATTTTTACTATATTAATCCTGATAATTCATGAGCATGGGAGATCTTTCCATCTTCTGTAATCTTCTTCGATTTCTTTCTTCAGAGACTTGAAGTTCTTGTCATACAAATCATTCATTTGCTTGGGTAGAGTCACATCAAAGTATGTAATATCATTTGTGGCTATTGTGAAGGGTGTCATTTCCCTAATTTCTTTCTCAGCCTGTTTATCCTTTGAGTAGAGGTAGGCTACTGATTTGTTTGAGTTAATTTTATAAACAGCCACTTTGCTGAAGTTGTTTATCAGCTTTAGGAGTTCCCTGGTGGAATTTTTGCGGTCACTTAACTATACAATGATATTATCTGCAAATAATGATATTTCAACTTCTTCTTTTCCAATTTTTATCCCTTTGACCTCCTTTTGTTGTCTAATTGCTCTAGCTAGAACATTGAGTACTATATTGAATAGATAGGGAAAGAGTGGGCAGCCTTGTCTAGTCCATGATTTTAGTGGGATTGCTTCAAGTTTCTCCTCATTTAGTTTGATGTTGGCTACTGATTTACGGTATATTGCTTTTACTATGTTTAGGTATGGGCCTTAAATTCCTGATATTTCCAAGACTTTTAACATGAAGGGATGCTGAATTTTGTCAAATGCCTTTTCAGCATTTAATGAAATGATCATGTGGTTTTTTTCTTTGAGTTTTTTTATGTAATAGATTATGTTGAATTATGTATATGATTTTTCGTATATTAAACCATCCCTGCATCCCTGGGATGAAGCCTACTTGATCGAGGTGAATGATTGTTTTGATGTGTTCTTGGATTCAGTTGGCAAGTATTTTATTGAGTATTTTTACATCAATATTCATAAGTGAAATTGATCTGAAGTTCCTTTTTTTTTTGTTTGGTCTTTGTGTGCTTTAGGTGTAAGCATAATTATGGCTTCATAAAATGAATGTTAGTGGTCCTTCTGTTTCTATTTTGTGGAATAGTCTGTAGAGTATTGGAATTAAGTCTTTTTTGAAGGTCTGATAGAATTCTCCACTAAATCCATCTAGTCCTGGGCTTGTTTTTTGTTTTTGTTTTTGGTTGGGAGACTATTCTATAGACTGCTTCTATTTCTTTGGGTGTTATGGGACTGTTTAGATGTTAGATGTTTTAACTTTGTTAACTGGTATCTGTTTGCTTCATCCAGATTTTCCAATTTTATTGAATATAAGCTTTTATAGTAGAATCTGATGATTTTTTGAATTTCTATGGTTTCTGTTGTTATGTCTCTCTTTCAATATCTGATTTTATTAATTTGGATACTGTCTCTGTGTCCTCTGGTTTGTCTGGCTAAGGGTTTATCTATCTTGTTGATTTTTCTCAAAGAACCAGCGCCTGCTTTTGTTGATTCTTTGTATAGTTCTTTTTGTTTCTATTTGGTTGATTTCAACCCTGAGTTTATTTCTTGCTGAGTACTCCACTTGAGTGTATTTGCTTATTTTTGTTCTAGAGTTTCAGGTGTGCTGTCAAGTTGGTAGTGTAAGCTTTCTTAAGTTTCCTTTTGGGGCATATAGAGTTATGAGTTCTCCTCTTACCACTGCTTTCATTGTGTCCCAAAAGTTTTGGTATGATGTGTCTTCATTTTCATTAAATCCTAAAAGTCTTTAACTTCTTCCTTGACCAAGTTATCATTGAGTAGAGCGTTGTTCAGCTTCCATGTGTATGTGTGCTTTTTCCCTTGGTTTTGCTGGTATTGCAGACTAGCCTTAGTCCACAGTGATCTGATAAGATGCATGGGATTATTTCAGTCTTCTTGTATCAGTTGAGGCTTTCTTTGTGACTAATTACATGGTCAGTTTTGGAGAAGGTACCATGAGGTGCTGAAAAGAAGGTATATTCTTTTGCTTTAGGATGAAGTGTTGTATAAATATCTGTTAGATCCATTTGGTTCATAACTTCTGTTAGTTTCACTGTGTCTCTGTTTAGGTTGTGTTTCCATGATATGTTCATTGCTGAGAATGGGGTGTTGAAGTCTCCCACTATTATTATGTGGGGTATGATGTATAGTTTGAGCTTTAGTAAAGTTTCTTTTATGAATGTGTGTGACCCTGCATTTGGAGCACAGATGTTCAGAACTGAGAGTTCATCTTGGTAGATTTCTCCTTTGACCAGTATGAAGTGTCCTTCCTTATCTTTTTTGATAACTTTTGGTTGAAAGTTGATTTTATTCGATATTAGAATAGCTACTCCAGCTTGTTTCTTGGGACCATTTGCTTGGAAGATTGTTTTAGAATCTTTTACTCTGACGTAGTGTCTGTCTTTGTCACTGAGGTGCACTTCCTGTATGTAGCAAAATGCTGGGTCCTGTTTATGTATCCAGTCTGTTAGTTTATGTCTTTTTATTGGGGAATTGAGTCCATTGATGTTAAGAGATATTAAGGAAAAGTGATTATTACTTCCTGTTATTTATATTGTTAGAGGTGAAATTATGTTTGTGTGGCTATCTTCATTTGGGTTTGCTGAAAGATTACTTTCTTGCTTTTCTAGGGAGCAGTTTCCCTCCTTGTGTTGGTGTTTTTCGTTTATTATCCTTTATAGGGATGGATGTGTGGGAAGATATTGTGTTAAGTTTGGTTTTTGTCTTGGTATATATTGGTTTCTATGTCTATGCTAATTGAGAGTTTTGCTGGGTATAGTAGCCTGTGCTCGCATTTGTATTCTCTTAGAGTCTGTATGATATCTGTCTAGCATCTCCTAGCTTTCATAGTCTCTAGTGAGAAGTCTGATATAATTCTGATAGGTCTGCCTTTATATGTTACTTGACGTTTTCCATTACTGCTTTTAATATTTTTTCTTTGTTTTGTGCATTTGGTGCTTTGATTATTATGTGACAGGAGGAATTTCTTTTCTGGTCCAAACTATTTGGAGTTCTGTAGGCTTCTTGTATGTTCAGGGGCATCTCTTTCTTTAGGTTAGGGAAGTTTTCTTCTATAATTGTGTTGAAGATAGTTACTGGCCCTTTAAGTTGGGAATCTTTGCTCTCTTCTATACCTATTATCCTTAGGTTTCATCTTCTCATATTGTCCTGGATTTCCAAGGCTGGCTCAGGGCACCTGCTCAGATCAGAAGGAACCCATGCCACTGGTCATGCGGGGTTCCTGGGTCCCGAGGTTTTGCTGGTCCCTGTTACTTCTGGTATTGCGTCCTCCTCAACTCTGATCCTTACGATTCTGGGCATGTTAGAGTGCCTAGACATGGAGCTTTTTCTGGGTGTTGTGGGACTGGCTGCAGAGCTCGTGCCCAAGGATAATTCTATATTTTAATTGTTAGGTTGTTGTGTTTTAATTTGTATCTTGTTATAAATGCTTTTCTATCTATTTTTTCATTCTCTAACCCTAATACCCATTAATCTCCCTAGTTTCATATTTCTGACCAAGTCTGTCCTTCTCATTCTTACTATACCTATTGTGACCTCTTTTCCTATTGGTTCTTCATTCTATTCTCTTCTTACTCCATTGATAACTTCAGTTCTAAAAACAAATCTGTACTGTATTTTCTTCACCCAGTACTCTACTTCTGCCATCTCTAAACATTGCAGAGGACACAAGTGAAACACTCAAGCATCTGAGCTGTATTATCTTCTGTATCTTCTCCTACACTTACTACCAGATGGCTGCCAGAGCATCACAGTTTTTCCTATAGTTGATTTTCCTCACATCAAATGTAAATCTTGTCAAGACAATTTGCCAGGAAGGTTCACATAAAACAGAGCAAGTGAAATCAATAGAAAATGGGGGAGAGGGAGGGTGTGAATAAAAACCAGAGGACACATTGATTTTAACCTGTGTGTAAATACAGCCGCTGAAAACCTACAACATGACATAGAAATCTACCATGATACCCCCAGAAATTTGTTAACCTCTCTCTCTCTCTCTCTCTCTCTCTCTCTCTCTCTCTCTCTCTCTCTCTCTCTTTCATTTGTTTGTTTTTCGAGACAGCGTTTTTCTGTGTAGCCCTGGCTGTCCTGGAACTCACTCTGTAGACCAGGCTGGCCTCAAACTCAGAAATCCACCTGCCTCTACTTCCAAGGTGCTTGGATTAAAGGTGTGTGCCACCATTGCCCAGTGTTAACTTCTCAATACTGGAAAGTAACAATAATGAGTTCGCTGAATTTACAGAAAGACTGTGGGATCCTGCCTTTTGTTCTCTTTTGTTTTGTTTTCTCAGACAGGGTCTCATGATCCCTAGACCTGCCTTGAACTCCATAAAGAGTGAAAAATTATGTACTTCTGACCCTCCTGCCTCTCCCTCTCAAGTCCTGGGATTATTGATCTTTGTCCTCACGCCCAGTTTATTTGGTGCTAGAAATCAAACCTAAAGCTTAGTGCCTGTTAGGTAAGCACAACGCCTACTGTGAGAAACTCTCAGACAAAGTCTGACTTTTTTAAAGGGTCAAGGATGACATAGATAACCCAAATAAGCAGATATATGTAGTAGGGAAGTCAGTGCAGAACCTGGACAAGAGTTACCTAAGTTGATGATGTAACCAGCCATTAACTTGGAAAAATAAAAATCATGGAGGGAAAATTTAGCAAGGAAAGTGAGATACATGGAAATAACCAAACATAAGTTTGAAAATGAAAGAATCAGTCAGTCAAATAAAAATACATCAACAGAGAAAGCTGGACAGAGATTTAGGATATGATTGAGACAGTAGTGCTTACAGACATGCAGGAAAACAAATAATGAACATGGCCCAGGCTTCTAAGATCTCTGGGATTTATTCAAAAACCCAAAGAAGAATATATGAGCAAGTAAAAAAGGCTGACATAACATCTAAAGACATAGATCACTTATTCAATGAAACTGTAGTTAAGAACTTCTCAAGTCTAGAAGAAAACTAAAGGACATCAAAACACAAGAGGCCAAAATAGAAGTGGCCAAAGAACAACTTCTTCATGTCATGTCATAGTCAAGATGTCAAAATTGCAAAGCAAACAAACAATACTGAAAGCTGCATGTAAAAAAGCCAACATACATAACAAAGGCAGAAGCATGAGAACATCATGTCTTTCCTCAGCAACCCCCAAAAGGAGGATATTGTAGAATGATACACTAGAAGACTTTTAAATAAGTAACTATTGACCAAGATTGTCACACTCAACAGGTTAATTTTTGTAAAAACATATCCATTTGTTTAGTGTGTATGTGTGTACTCATGTATGCCACAGCACATGTCTTAGGGACAAAGGACTATATGTACAAGTCAGTTCTCTCTTTCCATCGTTTGAGTTCTGAGAATTAAACTCAGGTCACAAGGCTCGTCAGCAAGGCCTTTCCCCCACTGAACTAGCTCTCTGACACCACAAGGTCATCTCTCAAAAAGCAACGGATAAATAAAAAACATTTCAAGACAAGAATGCACAAGGCAGTTCATTACAGTCAGGCCAGTACTAGATACAGTTCTGAGGAATTTTATATAATGCACAGAGGAAGAAGGAAGACAGTCTCAACATATGCCATGAGAAGAAGTAATGACTAGAGGGACCCCAGGAAGGAGTCGATCTTATCAACAGAGCAAAGCAGCAAATCCTTACTACCAACAGGGCAGAGAGAAAAGAAATACCAACATCCAGCTAACCAAAACAGCTACCAACAAAAAGTCTGGGAAACAGGAAACCATTCTCAGAAAGTCTTAAATGCAAATAGACTCCACTCTCAAGGACTAACGTCAAAGCAAAATAGCAACAATCAACAAATGAGAGTGACTGCATTTAAAAAGAAAAAGAAACAAAAGTAGGGTTCTGGGATTGAAGAAGACGGTTTAGCAGTTAAGAGCACATACCTGAGTTTGCAAATGACCTGAGTTCAGTTCCCATCAGCCATGTCTCACAACTAGCTATAACTCTAACTCCAGGGATCCAATGTCTTAGTCTATATTTTCTATGCACATGGACACACACACACACACACACACACACACACACACACACACAAATATTAAGAGCAAAAAACAAAACAATATGCAACTATCTCACATCTCCAGGAAACAAACTTATTTAGCAAAGACATACCTAAGTTGAGAGTCAATGCCTGGGATTCAAACTACCAAGCATACAGAAGTTGTCAACAAGCTGGAGTAACAGCTGTCACATGTGATAAAGCAGACTTCAACTAAATCCAATCAAAGTAAATAAAGAGGGCCATTGCATATTAATGATGAAAGCAATTCATCAAGAAGACACAAAAGTATTTATGTTCTGAATCTTAGGAATCTCAGTTTCATAAAACAAACACTGAAAAGCATAAGAGGTCATGTGGGTCCTGACACAGTGATAGTTAGAGACTTCAACACCTTACTCTTACATCTAGACAGGACTTTCAAACGAAAAACCAGCAAAGAGACTGCCAATCTACACCACATATCACCTGCATTTAATAAAGAATTACTGAATATTCCACTCAAGAGACAAGGAAGGCATACTCTTTCCAGAGGCACACAGATGGAATCTTCTCTAAAACTTATCCCTTCTGAGGGCATACAGTAAGTCTTCACAAATATGAAAACAAACAAACCATCAAGCCCCCCCCCAAAAAAAAACTAATAATTGAAAGAATTCCTTTTATCTTATGAACCAACAGTGGAGACATTTGAATTGCAAGAGAACTCTCAGCAGCTGCATAGATACTTGAAGACTGAAGAATATACCTCAGAGTGAACAGTAGGTCATTGAAGAAATCAGAGAGGAAATTTAAAAGTTCCTGTAGGCAAAAGAAAATGAGAGTACAATGTAGCAGTCCTTAGCATTGATAGCTACATGTAATCAAGTGACAGTATCAGAGAAATCTGAAATAACCAACCAATGACATACATCAAAGTTTAAGTAGACTAAAAGGCCAAGACCAAACACAGTACACAATAAGAAATGAAGCATATTAGGGCATAACTTAACTAGAGATTAATATGTACATATATGCATATGTATTTTAAGTCAAACAAAGAGTTTGTTCTTTGAAAAGATTAGCTAAACAGAATAAAAGAGAAATCAAATTTTAAATTAGAGATGGAAGGTAATTCTTATAATAGGCATCAATGACATTCAGAAGATCATTGGAAAATATTTTGAAAATGTATATCTTAAAAAGCTAAAAACAATCTAAAAGAAATAGATATTCCTAAATTCATCTGACTTACAAAAATAAAAATTTTAAGACTGAAATAATGCTAACATATCTAAGCAAGCAATTAAACTGAAGTAGCAATTAAAAGTATCTCAACAAAGAAAAGCACTGCCCCAGGTGGACTCAACTCTGAATTCCACCTGACATCTAAGGAAGCTCTAACAGTACAGATGCTAGCACATTAATATAAACTCATTAAATAAGCCAGGATTACTTGTTACCAAAACCAGATACAATAACAATGGGGAGGGGAAGACACACACACACACACACACATACAGAGAGAGAAAGAGAGAGAGAGAGAGAGAGAGAGAGAGAGAGAGAGAGAGAGAGAGAGACAGACAGACAGACAGACAGACAGACAGACAGACAGACAAAGGCAGAGACACAGAGATACACAGAGAGGTCTGTAGGTCTGTAGGTTAATCTTCCTGATGAATACAGATGCAAAAATTCTCAACAATATACTTGTAAACTTTATTCAGGTACCCATTCATTAGATCATAATCAGTCCCAATGGATAGAAGCTATATCCAATATTTGCAAAAAAAATAAATTTAATATAACTTCTAAATAGACAAGAACAGAAATCACAGTGTCATCTTGGTAGATGTAGAAAAGGTATTTGACAAAGGTCAACATGCTTCCATGATGGAAGTCCTGATGGAATTAGGATGTAGCATCCCTCAACATAGTAAGGATTTTATATGGCAAGCCTAGAACCAATAATATTATACTAAATGAAGTGGTAAAATGGACATCATGTCCTCTAAATTTCATATGAGACAATGGTGCTCATTCTCTTAACACTTATTCAATTTAGTGCTTAAAGCTTTAGCTAGAGCCACAGGTAAAATAAATATATAAAAGAATACAAATAAGAAACTAATGAAATTAACCCTATTTGCAAATTACAACTAAATGCAGTTTCTTTGCTTAAAATATATTACAGATTCTACCACAAAACAGATCTGGTAAACACAATCAGGAAAGTAGTTAGATTCAAATCAACATACATAACTTAGTAACTACTGAGTATACAGATTTGTTGTAAAAGAAATAAGGAAAAAAGCACAATGATAATCAAATTCACAATAACTTCAAAAATCCAGAAAAAAAGTCTAACCAACAAAGTGAAAGACCACTCTAAATAAAAATCTGAAGATACTCAAAAGGAAACTGAAGGTGACATTGGATGTTGGGAAAAAAATCTTTTATGCTCCTGAAGTGGCAGAATTAATATTATGAAAATGTCTGTATTACCAAAAGTAATCTACAAAGTTTTGATGACATCATACCAAAAACCTCAAAAGCAATCCTAAAATTCATTTGGAGACAGACCCAAATTAAGCTGTTAGCTTAAGCAGAAGGAACACTGCTGAATGTAACATCTGACTTACAGCTATACTACAGAGTCATACTAACAAAAACAGCATTGTACTGGCACAAAACCAGACATGTATACTAACAGAACATAATAGAAGATCTCAAAATAAACACACACTATGACCACCCACCTTTTCATAGAAGTGTCAGAAACATATACTCCACAAAAAGTAGTTCTAAATGGACCAACGACTTAAAAACTTAAATTTCTTGAAAACATTTAAGATACAGATACAGATAAGAACTTTCTATTTATTAATTGCTTTTATGTGTATATGTGTGTGCATGCATACGTTTATGTACATCACATGTATGCAAGAGCTTGTAGAGACCGAAAGGGGGCATCAGATCCCATCCCCTGAAACTAGAGTTACAGGCAATCGGGACCTGCTAGGAAAGTGCTGAAACCTGAATACCACTCCTTACCACAGCAGTACAAGCTCTTCACATCTGAGCCAATTCCCCAGTGCCAGAGAAGAACTTTCTGAATAGGATTTTAACAGCAAAGAAAGTATCCCCAAGACCTGACAGTGACAGTGAGAACTTCTACATGGCAAAGGAAACTATCAGAATTAATAGAGAAAACTATTCAACAGTTGAACTCCAGGCACAGGGCTAACCTCTAAAACATATTAAGAACTGCAAAGATTAAACACACAGACAGAAATAGATCTTCCAATCAGCAAGTAAGCTAATATCCTGAGTAAATAGATCTTAAAAGAAGAAGCACAGATGACCAGTAAATGTCCTTTAAAACTTTTAATATATAGTTACCCACCAGGGAAAGGAAAGTCAAAATTACTTTTGAGATTCCACCTCATCCCATAGAGAATGGTTGCCATAGCGAAAGCAAACAGCAGATGCTGACCACGGAGAGTGTAAGCTGGCATAGCCACAGTGGGAGTTAGTAAGTTTGTTCAGAGGACCAAAGGTAGAGCAGCCATATTATCCAGACACACTACTTCTAGGAGTCAGTATCCTACCATACGCCTAGATACTTAGGTGTCCATCACTAGTACTCTAGTCACACACACAGAAGTGGAGTCATCCTAGATGTTTATCAACAGGTAGAATAATGAAGACATAGTTCAAATTCATTCAGCCATAAGGAAAAATGAAAATTTTAGAATGTAGGTATATCTGGAAATTATTATATGTAATGAGGAAATCTGGGTTCAGAAATATAAGTGGGGTATACTGTCTCACATGGAGATCCTAGCTTTGATTTTTTATGTATGTGTGTATACACATCTGTGAGTTTGAGGATGGATCACCAAACCAGAAAGGGGACTATGATAGGAAAAAGGTTTTTAGAAAGGGGAGAGAGGGTGGTAATGATGCAGGTAACATGAGAGGGGACCTCCAGGTGGAAGGTTACAGGGGGGACCATGGAGGGGATGACATGGGAGCAGGATCAAGTAAAACAATGCTCAGGCCGGGCAGTGGTGGCACATGTCTTTAATCCCAGCACTTGGGAGGCAGAGGCAGGTGGATTTC
>NW_022196906.1:18944104-18985995 GCF_008632895.1 Mastomys coucha
AAAAAAACCCAAAAAACAAACAAACAAAAAAACAATGCTCGGAACACTATACTGAAACTTGGTGTGTTAGTTACACAATAAGCAAATAAGGAAAATAGCAATGTGCAAAAAATATATACACAGTGGGTTTAAGTAGCCAATTAACTGCTGTCACTGGCCTGCCTGCACTCTGGGAGTGTTTTCTCAGTTCACAAGTCTCCTTGGGAGAACAGAAGAAAATACTGAACACCTAGGATCCTTCAAAGTTCCAAACTTGAGAGTGAGCACTCATTCTTCTCTAAGGAAGTTTCTTTTTAAGATAATGTCACGTTTTGTTTTTAAAATATAATGCCTCATTAAGGTCAGAGCCAATGGTATCAACTCATCCTAAAGGATGCTTCAACAAGAGGTTTCTTCAGGGATTATATGGGGATGAAAGGACCTACTAATATACAAGGGCTTTCTTTAATGAGATGAGTGAATTCAAGGATAAACAGAGGAATCCTGGGAAGGACCCATAAGGAGGCATATTCTCCACATACAGCCATGATTATACTTCTATTAAGCAAAGCCTGAGATAACAGGCTTGTGATGGCTAAGTCCTCAGCTTTACAGAATCTGGAGTCACCCAGGAGCTGAGCCCTGGTACTCCTACAAAGGATTATCTTGATAGGGTAATTGATGTGGGAAGACCCATCTTAAATGTGAGCAGGACCACTCCCAGTCAGAGATCCTAGACTGTGTACATTGAAAAGTCTAGAGTTAGCATGGGTGCATCTCCTTTTCTGGTTGTAGCTATGATATATCTGGCTGCTTCAAGCTCCTGTTGCTCAGTTTCCCTACTGTGGTGGACTGTACAACTGAGGTGTGGTCCAAACAAGCCTTTAAGTTGTTGTTGTTGGAACATTTTTTTTCACAGTTACAGAAAAGAGAGTAAGACATGGCTTTCATGTTATACTCTTACTTATGCTCATAATTGTCTTTGGGAAGTCTAAATAGGTATATACTAGTAATTAACAAGATAAGAAGATTCAGGTATTTGCCTCAAGCTGCATCCCAGGTATTTTAACCTTTAACTCCGAGATCTATATCATAGAGAAATGCATTATTATTTTAACATTCTAAACAGTTAATAAAACAAAGGAAGAAAAGTGTGATTGCTTCAAGTACAGAAGAAACACTTCATAAGTTCACTGAAGTTTCATCATCAATAACAACAGTGAGCATTATAGAATCTTTTTCCAATCTGAAAACAGAAGGGAAGTTCCCTAATCTAACAATTGGCATAGGTAAAACAAAATTAGAAAATTACATCTAGTGATGATTAGGAATAGATATTTCCCCCTTGTGATAGGAAGCTAGACACAAATACTACTGTTCTCACCTATTTTAAACATTTTTCTTGAGTAATGAAAACATGAGAAGCTAAATGCTTTAGATGGCTGCTGCCTACTGGTTCTGTCTCCTCAGGAGGAAATGCAGTAGATTCTGCATATAAACCATTTGGATGACACAGTCTAATAATGGAGCCGAGCACAATGTCCATACTGTAAAATCAGCAGGATAGAAACTTAGAAAATGAAAACATTTTAAATGTTATTCAACAAAAGAACGAAATAATACAGAACTGCCAGAATTATATCCAGTCAGTGTCCTCACCCAAAAAACTGTCATGTCTTGGCAGAACTTCAAGAAGACCCACATAGAAGAAACATGCCATGATCATGGATTCACACTGAAATAAGACTAAGGTGTGAGTTCTTCACCCTGCCGTCCCCCCCCCCACACACACACAGAATCAATGTCATCCCAAGCAGAGTTCCACAAGCCTTTTCTTCCTTTGTGGAAACCAAGCGTTAATTTCAAAATATATACAGGTTTGGAAAAGCTCTGAAGACAAGGCAATCTTGAGGAAGACAGTTGGACGAATTGCTCTGCTAAACATCAAAACAGACAATGTGGTATTATTTGTACTTATATTAAAATAGAAATGAGTTAGATGCCCTGCACTGGCTGGTTTTGTGTCAACTTGACATGAGCTGGAGCTATTACAGAAAAAGGATCTTCAGTTGAGAAAATGCCTCTGAGATTCAGCTGGAAGGCATTATCTCAATTAGTGATCAACGTGGTGGAAGGGCCCCTTGTGGGTGGTGCCATCTCTAAGGTGGTACTCTTGGATTCTATAAGAAAGCAAGCCGAGCAATCCAGGGGAAGCAAGCCAGTAAGGAACATCCCTCCATGGCCTCTGCATCAGCTCCTGTTTCCTGACCTGCTTGAGTTCTAGTTCTGACTTCCTTTGGTGACCAACAGCAATGTGGAAATGTAAGCTGAATAAACCCTTTCCTCCCCAACTCGCTTATTGGTCAGGATGTTTTGCGCAGGAATAGAAATCCTAAGACATGCCCATTGGAAGATTGGTAAATAACTTGTGCATTTATGCAATAAAAAATCTGTATAGTTGTATAGTAATGAGAGTGAAGGAGCCATTGCTGTATGCCACACCACAGGGAAGCATGACATTGAGTAAAATGAGACAGGTGTGTGATCGTTCTGTGTGTTACAATTCCATGTATGTTAAGTTCACAGGTGAAGTTAACCTATGGTGCCCACAGTCAGGTTAGAAGAGGAGGACATAATAATTATGGTGGGAACTTCTGGACTGCACGCTATGCTCATTACTTGACCCAGGGAGAGTTACAGTTATAGAAGACTCTCTTTTAACATTCATAAGGAACTGAATGGCCCATGCACTCCCTTCAGAACTCACTCTGGGAGATAGCTGTCAAGTACATCTACTTAGCATGTTCCAGAAGGTTTCTTTTACATGCCAATGGAATTGTTGGGTGTATACAGAACTAAGCTGTATTTAAACTCCATTTTAAAAAAATAAAGACTTGGATTTGTGTGTGCGTGGCCCACAGAGACCAGTAAAGTATAAGATCCTAGGGCTGGAATTACTGGATGTTGTGAGCTACCTGTCTGTGTCGTCTTCAAGAGCATCAAGTCATCATAACTCCAAGCTATCTGCTCAGCTTCTTCTTTCCTGCTTTACCATCACCCTTGCCCATTTGATTGCTGTGGCTAATTACTATACCGAGACCCGTGTACTCAGACTTCAGGCCTAATGTGGGGTTCTTTGAGAGTGAAGGAGCCCTCCTGAAGGACTTTGTGCACCAGTGCGCATGCTTGCCTGTGTGATGAGGACTCAGACAGGGTCCCCAGGACTTTGGGGGAGATGTTCTATAAATTCTCATACAACACAGGGAAGAGGGTCCAGAAGCACAGCCAAGTGGTCTTGGAAAAGCTGTGACCTGGTTGTCATTACCTCAGGATTGTTCAGGAGGAGCTTGTCATAATATGATACTTCTTGCTACTTAGGAGAAATTTCAACTCTTGTGAGCTATTGATCCAGCAGATCTGTTGTTTCTAGAATCCAAGACTGCAAGAGAGACTGTCTCCAAAAGGACAAGCCAAAATAAGACCTCAGATATCAAGCCTTTGTTCCTCTCTAGTTACCGACTGGGTACATGTATTTTAGTGAGTTTAGTGGGGTTTAGCAAAAGCCACCTGTACGTGTTTAGAAGGATAACACAAAAACTACGGCCGTTTCCTTAAGTATCCATCCTCTTCTTTCTTAGTAACCTTGGTTTGTTTGGTATAGACATGTATTCCTCTAAAAGGCTCAGTGTTGCCTGCTTCCAGGAGCGAGGTGTGGCCATATAACAGCTGGTGTGGTGAGACTGGAAGGGTGGTGCAGGCGGGGCCTCTGGCAAGGCTGCTTGGGTTTAAACCTAACTGGGAGATTCTCTTTCCCTTTGTTCTTTCTGGAACAATACCCAAGTACCCAGACCCTGGTTCTGAGGAAAGCCTGAACAGTAGAGATTGTGCAGTTTCTGAATGTTGTCACTAGGCAGGATTCCTTGCCCTCAGAGAGAGATGGACACTTGGTTTAAGTTAGTTTGATATATAATCAGAGTTGAACACTTCTCTTACATGAGACACTGTGCTAGTGTGCTGATAGGCTGTTCCTATTTCAGATGAGGTCCCTAAATTTCAGAAAGCTGGTAGAATCAGTTTGGGATTCTGAACTTGGGTATCTCAACTTTATCACTGTGATTAAGTAAAACTCTAGCTTTCTAAGCATGTAACATGTTTTTGGCTCATGTAAAATGTCCATGAGTCCATTGCCTATTTTTGAGCCTCAGATTTTTGTTTTGTGTTATTCACTCTTTCTAGAATCCCCTGCCTTGCTTTTCTATTGGGAAACTCCTGCTCCAAAGCCCCAGTGAAGGAGCTAGAGAAAGAACCAAAGGAGCTGAAGGGTTTGCAGCCCCGTAGGAGGAACAACAATATGAACCAACCAGTACCCCCAGAGCTCCCAGGGACTAAACCACCAACCAAAGAGTACACATGGAGGGACTCATAGCTCCGGCTGCATATGTAGCAAAGGATGGTCTTGTGGGACATCAATGAGAGGAGAGGCCCTTGGTCTCGTAAAGGCTTGATGTCCCAATATAGAGGAATGCCAGGACAGGGAAGAGGGAGCGGGTGGGTTAGTGAGCTGGGATAGGGGAGATAGGATGTGGGGTTTTCAGAGAAAATAAAATTTGCAGTGTAAATAAAGAAAACATCTAATAATAATAGTAATAAAGACAGAAACTCCTGCTCGTCCTGCATGTTCTTTCGAAGACTCCTAGATTGTGACTGTGCTGCTCTCCCGGTGCATTGTGACTGTTCTGCTCTTCCTATGCCCCCAGTGCTCTGAGCTTTATGAGGATATGGCGACTCTTTACTTGCCAGTCTTCTCTGCACAAGTCCATCTTCTTTAGAACCAAAATCTTCCCGTCTTTCCTCTCAGTTTTAGTTGACTACTTGGCCAGAAAAGGGGGTAGGGAGTAATAAAAATGAAATAAATGTATTGAATGACTCTCTGAATAAGACTGGGCAAGCCAGCTAAATAGTTATGGTAATTTTCAAAGGGTAACTACAGAGTACCAGGGCTTAACTCCTTGTCTGTCTCCTAAGCCACTTGAAACAAACACACAGGGGAATATATCACTAGTGGTCTACTTTAAAGAGAGAGCTCTAAGAGCTCAGATCGCCATAGAGAACCTTTGCTCACTGTGATTCTCCAGAGTTCCAATTCAATATAAATCTATCTTTTTTTTTTTTTTTTGCTGCAGAATGTGACTGAAAATTTAGTAGAGCTGTAGTTTTTCTGCCTTAGTTCTTTCCAGAAATCAAATCAACTTTAAGGCTACATCCTCTTTTCCAGATTTTGAAGACTGTATCCATCTTAAACAAGACTGTGATTGACAAACCTAAGGGAACATTAGTGAACAGTTAAATACTAATTAGCCAAGCCCTTGCTAATCTCCAGCTGTCAAAGCAAAGATAGAGACAAAAAGCTTCAATTAAACCTAAGTTGGTCCCAGAGGAGGGAGAGGTCAAAGGGGAATGTTCAGTCAACTGTGAGATTATGTGAACCAAGTCCTAGGGAATTATCGTGGACAAGTAAGAAATTCACATGTCCCCATACTCATTTAAAACGACATCACTTCGAGCTGGAAAATCACCTTTTGCCACTGTCTTTTGCCTAAGCTCTCCATCACTGAAATGGTTCCCACCATGGTTAGGACCAAGTTCAAAGCCTTTCCTCTAGAGTTGTCCCCGTGGAGATTTCCAGTTGCTTGTCACTTCTTCCTCCACAGCTTCCTCTGTTCCTTGCTGTGTGCCTCCTCTCGTATTCAGATATTCAGGATATTCAGACAGAACTGGCCCCAGCCTGTTCTCCAGATCTGAGCCATTCAGCTCGAGTCTACCTGTTCGTTACAAGTCAGTCACTACGTTAAGAAGTAATTGATAGAACAATTCCATTATTCAGTCACTTCTGGTCTTCCTCACGGCTTAAATAATCAGGAAAGACATAAAGAGAATGGCAAGAGGGGTGTCATTGTTTTGTCTAATGTTACACAAGTCTGGTGAAGAACCAGGAATGGACACCAGACATGGTTTCCCAGTCTTGCTCCTCTGGCAGCACCAGCCAGCCTTCCTAGAATCAGCCCCCTCTGCCTGTGACAATTATAGGCACAAATAAAACTATCAGGAATTCTTCAACAAGTTAAATTTGGTCAATTTAGTGGATTCCCTGTTATTTTTAAACAATACCTTGGAGGTTAAAAGGTAGTTTCTTTTCATTAATGACTCATGCATAATCCCCTTTAGTTAATTATTTTGAAAAAATAAAAATTGTTAAATTTAGACTTCATTTTTTGAAGTATCAATAGTTTGTGAAATTTCAAACTTTAGAATATACTAGAGTTGTATGTTTTAGTGAAACTTTTCCTAACTATGTTTTTTATTAAGTTGCTACATTTTTGCTCTTCAAAAGTAACAAATTACTCTATCATTTATTTGCTATTAAGGTTAAGTATATATTACATTAATAAACCCTTTTATTGTTATCATGAAAAATTCTTTTCTATGGCTCCTTACTGACTGAATTTACCTTTTCCACTTTCAGTAACTCATGTGATATGGTCATGTGTCAGGTTACTTGGTTTTGGGCCATACTCTTCGAATACAAACCCTTGGAGTGTGAAACCTCAGCACCAAGACAGGTCTCTGTTGATGTCTGGTGACCACCAAGAAAAGGAGCTATTCAGTTTTTGGTGTCAGCCTGCAGCCCTAATGATAGCATGTGGTATTCATGTGCTTCCTGTTGAATATTCTGCTCTGTGTGGTTTGTCTTATTCAAGGTAACATTTGGGAGCAGATCATTTGCAGTTTCAAATAGGAGGCCTGTTTAGTCCCAATATTCAGCTTAATGAAAAAAAGTTCACAAGAGATCATGTTTATCCTTGACGATATGTAGGGAAGAGACAATATAAAGTCAACTGTATGATGGAATTAAAAATAAAAACCTGAAAAATAGTCTTGACTATGGAAATCCCATTCACTGTTTCTTAATTCCACTATTAGAACTTATCTACTCATTTGGTTTTTTCTAAATACTTCATTCAAAATAAAAAGCATCTTGGGAAGGTTTCTATAAGGCATGAGAACACGTAGAGACACTGTGGCTTTAAGAGGTGGTATGGGGAGTATTCAAGAGAAAGAGTGGAGAAAACCTAAAGTCTACAGCAGGACTTTGCCTCTGTGAGTTAAATCCCTACAGTTCATGGCTATTTCATGGTCTCCTAATTGTTTACTATTTCGAACAAACACAACCCAGCATTTTGATTTTCTCCATGTCAAGTCATACGAACACTTGTCCTCTAAGAAACCCATTTGGCACAGTAGGGGCTCTTTCATCCACTTCTTGGTAAGCAGGTGAACTGGGATGCTCTTAGCTTTCACATGTGTGGTAGATATTTTAGAGTTTCAGGGGTTAAGAAACATCAGCCAAAGAGAGAATGATAGAATTCTAACCTGCTTTGTGAAATTATGGTCTGTGGAACACGGGTGTTAGGCTCATCTTGGGTCTTGTTTTTTGGCTTTTGTTTTGTTTTGATTTGGTTTTGTTTTTTAAATACAGATTATAATAATCAAAGTAGAACTTAAAAGTGTAAAGTGTTCTTTGTGAGTGTGTCGACACAAGCATGGTCCTATAGCTGCTGTGGCTACCTGTAGTGAGTGGGCCAGCCTATAACTGGGCAGGACAGTTGTCACTCACGGATCCCAGCTGAACCATTGGCTTCTTGTGGATTATGGAGGGGCACTCATTGTCTTCAGTGTTCTGCCCACTGAGGAGCCCATCAGGTTCCAACAGACAGCTCCAATCTCATGGACACACTGACCACACTGATTAGATTCAGTGAGACTCAAAGTAAAACAAAAGACAAGATGTAAATGCTGCGAAGATACTTATGTGGAAGGTGCAGGAGTAATGGAGGAAAAGATATTTTAGCGTGGGTGGTAGGGTAGTAGGGTAGGGGAATTAGAGAAGGTGGGGATTGCAGTAATCAAATGATCTATATGTATGAATGAAGTTGTCAAAGAACACATTCGATAAAAGTTATTTATTTATTTTTTTAAATCTGGTAAGACAACCTCAGGATCGTAAGCCCTATTTATAAAATGTACTTTAAAAATTTAGAACTACTTAGCATAAGCTGATTTAGGTTCAGTTTAATTTGCTTAATAATTATCCATTTGCTGGAACCCTAAGACTAAGTAATTAATTCCTTGGGTTTTTCTAAAAGACAATCGTATCTTTAAAATAATAACTTTTAGTTTTCTCAAAATTTCTGATTATTACTCCTTTCTCTTCTCTCATCATTCCGGCTACTCTGTAGAACAGGGTCTGGTAAAGCGCGGACTACTTCATCGTCACATTTCAAGATGCTTATGTAATTACCTGTTTACTATGGGAATGTTTACTTTAAAAGCATGATTCAGAAATGTGCCATCCAGAGCCTGGCTTTGAGGAGCCTCTTCTAAGGCTGGCCTCAGCTGCAGGAAGCCAGCTGCCTGACAGAAACCCTCCCAGAGCAGCCTGAAGTGGACGTGGGAACAAAGTCCAAAGAAGGTCGAAGCCATGTCAGCTCTGTGCGAACACTCGATGGACAGGATTTTCTCTGGATCTGCCATAAGTTAGTCAAGCCCCTTGGGCCCAAGTCAACAGTGGGCTATGTTCCTTTTGAATTCCTGTGTCCCATCCCTTGCCAGCATCATATTGACTGGCTTTTCAAATACCTCATGTCAAAAGTGCTGCTTCGACATCTGCTTTGAGAGATCCAATCTTTAACAGGCTGGGATTTAGAGTAAAATAATAATACTGATAAAAATGAGTGTTCCATCCTGTTTGTAACTTGAGAGATGTGCCTCTTATTCGTTGTTATTAAGAATGTTTGGTACCTATTACAACTGGACATTTGCTATGTCTTTTACAAAGTTTGTGAATAGGTAAAATAACCACATTTCTATTTATTATAAAGTTTATTTGAAATGAATTTTAGATCTTACCACACACATTTCTAGCAATTCCCAGAGATTTTTTTTGTTACATCTAAGATATTTAGTACTATTCAAACATCCTGTATTATAGGTTAAATGGGGTAATGTCTTTTTATTTAATTTGTGTGCATAGCATCTAAAATTTTCCACTTTAAGATTTAAAATTGAAGTACTATGGAAATGAGCGTTGTTTTCAGTTAATGCAGCTTCACTACATCCGGCTATGGTGCTGCCATATCCTCTAATTTGTTCCTCTCAGTGATCACTGATCTTCTGCATTCCTGTGATGTTTGTTTTTGTCTCCATAGCCCATGTATCGCTTTGGGAATACATCTCCTTCAGCTCAGCATTTCCATCTGAGGTTTTCCTATGCGGCTACACGTTTGTCTTCCTAGTTGCAATACCCTTCAGTGCTCACCAGTCAAAGCACATAGATGCATCCATTATTTGCCTATCCAATCATTGAAGATGTGCCTTTCCAGATTGGGGCTCTTATGGACACAGCTCCTGAACAGGTTTTGGATGCTCAGAATTTGCATTTCTAGAGGGTAAACAGTTAATAATGCAATTTCTGATGACCTACATCCCAAACAGCTTCCCCATCTTGCTTTGCAACTGTCCATAAATGAGAAGTCTTGTTGTTATCTTGCTTCCTTCCTGGTATGAATTTATTTTTATTTAACTTTAATTTACTAATCTAACAGGGGTCTAAAAGCATCACTATGATTCTGATTTGCATTTGCCTAATGATTAGTATTTTCAAATATTTTAGCTAGTGCTTCTGTGCCTATTCTTTGAAATATTTAAAACATTGAACATGTTTTCTTACTGATGGATTTTGCAGGTTTTTCAAAACATGTATTAAAGCTCTTTGTCAAAAACATGATTTACAAATATTAGTTTTAATCTTAACAATCTTTTTAGACAGAGTACAAGTTTCTTATTATTTTCACCCCTGAGGGTTAAAGAGGTAGCTTAATGATTAAGAGCAGTTGCTTATCTTGCAGAAGATCCAAATCAGTTCCCTGCACTCTATCAGGTGACTCACAGGCACCTGTAACTTCAGATCTAGTAGACTTAATACCCTGTGGCCTATGTGGGCTCCTGTACACAAACGTTGCACATAATACACTCGAGCACATGTGCAAACACATAGAATAAAACACCTTTTCTGTATTATATTATTAACATCACAAAGAAAAGCTCACTACTTCAAGACCACACTGCAGGTTTTTCTCCATGCTTGCTTCTTACTCACGTGACTTCACATGTGAGTCTAGGATTGGAGGAATTCATGTTTGTATGTTGCGGAAAATCAGGGTTGTTATTGTTTCATTTTCATATGTGTGTTTAATTGTTTTGAAACATTTGCTAAAAAGACTGTCCAAAATTTGACCTAGTTATGTGGGTTTATGTCCCCCTCCGCTGAAAAAAAATGTTCTCCCCTTTTTCAAAATTATTTTTTTCAGTTCTAGTTCATTACCCTATCCCATAAATCTTAGAGCCAGACTTCTGTGTTGATACAAGTCTCAGTGAGACTTCAATTGCAACCAAGTTAAACCTATGGGTCAGTTTAATAAGAATGGGAATTGTAGAACTCATGTGCACCTTGGTAGCATAGCTCCCTTATTTCCAATTGTTAATTGCTAATAAAGAGAAACACCACTGATTTTTATGTGTTGATTTGTGTCTTGCAATCTTGTTAACTTCCATTTTAGGCAATGAATTTCACTGTGTCAATTTTGCAAGTCCTTTTACTGTACCAGTCAATTATGGCTCTTTGGGTTTTATTCTTCATGATGTTTGTATGTTAGAATAGATTTATATCTACATGCTAAACTTGTCTTGTATTTAGACATAGCCTTTCTTGCTCTATTTATTCTTTTACACATTTATTCAGTTAGTTTGATAGTTTGGTTGAGGCTTTTCATATCCTTTTTCTGGAGGAATCAATGTCTTTAGTTTTCACTTCTTATCTTTATCCAGCTTGGGATCTAGTGAATGTCAGTGGTTTGAGATGACTTTGGATGTGTCTCTTTATCTTTTAAAAGAAATTACATAGACTTTTTATTTCATTTTTAAATGATAGAATTTACAAGCAAAGCCACATGGAGGTAGAACTATTTAAGGACAAGATTTAAATGATACATTCAACTTAGATAATCAGATGATTTCTTTGTGGATGGATTTGATAGCTATGGTTTTCCAGGAATGTGAGCATTTTATTGACAGGATTATTGTGATGCTCTTAGTTTTCCTTCTAAAAAGATTTTCTTTATTGTTATATGTATGTGCAGCATGTGTGTGACGGGTACACACCGAGGCCAGAAAGAGGACATCAGATTCCACAGACCTGAAGTTACATGTGGTTGTGGACCACCATGTACTTTCTAGGAATGGAACCCTAAATTCTCTGCCAGAAGAGCAAGCGCTCTTAACTTGTGAGCCAGTCTAACCCAGCTAGCTAGTTGGTTGTTTTTTACTTCTGATTTTTCCATCATATCTCAGTAATTACCAACCTAATTTTCTTTCATCTCTTAAAAGGTAGTTAAATTATTCTTTCTATCAATACATGTAAGATTTCTTTTAAGTCTTATCTATTTGAAAAGCTTCTTTTGTTGGGCATACATGAAAATCAAGTTAGTGTAAAGTTTCCTTGACTATTAGATTTTTCCCTTAAGAGAATTTGTAAATGTGAGTTTATTATTATTTAAAGTTTAGTATACAAAAATATTTGTTGTCAGATCTGAATTTTGCCCCATAATAGGAAATGTATTTTCCACCCTGAGATGGAATTCAAAGGCTTTCTAATTCAAAGCCTAAATCCATGTTTACAAGTGTGAATCAATTTTCAGTCATTTTTATTTTATTTTATTTTATTTTATGAATTCCAGTGAGTTCATCTAATCTCTGAGTCAGCCTGATAATGTCTCAGGCTGTCTGTCATCCATTCTCTTCCTTGTAAACGCCTTCCTGCAGTGCTAGTTTGTCATGCCCATTGTGTATGCAGATCGGCTTCTGTCTATCCTTTCTCCCCTTGATTCTCTGGGATCTGTTATGTCTTCTCATTTCCATACCCTCTATCTCATCCTAGACTCTTGAATTTAGGTGCCATGGCCCTTATCTATTGACTACGTTTTTTATCTGCACTCTTCTGAATGTCAACTAGTTTATGAAATTTTATCTTAACTTTTGCAGTAGATACTGAACTCCTAGGTTTACATATTTAGTCTGTCTTTTCTACATTGTTCTTTTTCCTTTATTTTCCAGTACTTAAAACAAACTTACGTTGGTTTTCTTAGTACGGTATAACACAACATATAATAGTGTTTGTTTGTTGATTTTTGTTTTTCAAGGCAAGGTTTCTCTGTGTAGCCCTGGTTGCCCTGAAACTCATTATGTAGACCAGGCAGACCTGGAACTCAGAAATCCACCTGCCTCTGCCTCCCAAGTGCTGGGATAAGTTATCCATCCATCACTACCCCTCCCCATCATATAATAACTTAATAGACACTTGTTTAATCAATGACAAAGTTAAGTACAACTGGCTTTGTTTTCACATTACTTATGTAATAATCTAATCCTCTTTTCAGGTCTACAACTGTAGGTTAATTCACACACATAGTCTACAACCAAATTCCTGGGTTTTCAAATAATGTGTCTTTTGACCTCTACCTTTCTAGTATGTGAAGTAATAGATTTTATGGACTAGCAGAGTCAGTCCTCCTGGCTACAACATTTCTCCTGTGCTTGCTCAGCTGCAACAATTTCTCATGGTACTTTAAGAGCCATGCACAATGAAATCATTGTGTCTGCATAGTCTCTCTGTCCAGCTGATCAATGGCATTAGCTCTTTGACTGTAGGGAGATGTTACCAAGATCAGAGAGGTTTGCAGGCAGATGTATTCAGTCTTGGAAGGACAAGCAGACCAAGCAGACGCCTAACTTTCTCTCTCTCTCTTTGGTTTTGTTTGTTTTTGTTTTTCAAGACAAGGTTTCTCTGTGTAGCTCTGGCTGTCCTATGACTCACTCTTTAGACCAAGCTGACCTCGAACTCAGAGATCTGCCTGTGCCTGCCTCCCTGATGCTGTGATGAAAGGTATGAGCTACTACCACAATGCTGCAGACGCCTAATTTTCTTAGTGGTTCTGGCTGGACTTTCTGAGTCTGTAGAGGCAGAAAGTACACCATGATTTTACTTTCCATTCCCCTTTTTGTGGGCCTCTTTAATTTATTTGAAACTTAGGAAATATTAAATACAGATCTATAAGACAGCCTAATTTTTTTGAACCAGAACTTCACCTCTGGTGTTAGGATTTCATAAAAAATGCAGCGGGAACCAAACGCATTTATTCCAAATGCAGATATATCATTGATTTCTCTTGCTACACCCACCTCCTCCCTCATGGTCTTATCAAGAAATTCACCAAAATTAAATGTTCATGTTGCACAATCATCCCAGAAAGACAGTAAGAGATGTTTGAAATCTGTGACAAACATTTACCAGGGTAGACTAACAGCAGCTGTTGCCAAAACTGTCATCTCACCTCAGAATATTCCCAGCTGAAGATCTCCAAAGTCTTCTATTGTCAACTCATAGTTCAACTTTACTATAACGCTGACAGGATTCTCATTCTTACATCAGTTCAGAGTTATCAACTCTTCTCCCCATGAAGTCCCCGTCCGATCAGTAAACTCTTACTTATTTGATTATACTAGCTCTCACAGAGTCTTCCTAAGGTTTATTTCTAAAACAATCTGCTTTTAGTGTGTGGTTCTAATGACAGGAAGTCTTTATAATACATGTTATTTTACTTTTAGCTATTTTTACTTTACTTTTGGCTAACCAAAAGTGGGGGTTCATCGTGATGTTTCTACACCCACATCACTACAGCCAGTTGGCACCACACTGCTCTCGATCACTTACCCCTAGAGTTTACCACCCAACCAGAATCACCAAAGACTTTAATTTCACATTAAGAATTGATAAACAACTGGTAAAAAAAAAGTGTCTTTTCCATTCAAGAAAGATTAAAAATGTAGGAAAGCCCACGTGCCTCTTCTTCATCATCTTGTACAGCTCTTTTCTAAGGGCTAGAAAGCATGGCTACAGTAGGCACGAGCTCCAGAAGGACATGGCTAGAGTATATATCAGCTACAGAACCAGAGGCTTTGAAACGCTCATCAGGAAACAACAACAAAACTTGATGGGCTGGAGGACATGGACTGATCATATATGGAGATGCATTTTTTTTATTTAAAACATTTTTAGAAGCGATTTTTCTAATCAACTTTTACCAGTCTCCTATTGACTTTAAAAAAAACACACACACACACACATGAGAGCAGTCAGTTCGCACAGTCTAAAACTGCTCCATTGACTGTTCTCAGATCTGATGTTTTCCTTTGCACAATGGCTGTAATCATGTTTTCCCAGGTCTCTCAGCAGTTAACACTAAGAAGAAGTATCAGACGGTACTGTACATTTCAAGAGTAGATTTCTCATACGGCAAGACAAGAAAGGGAAAAAAAATCATTGAACACAAAATGAGGCCTGTATCTGAGGCCCTGTGAGGTCATGTCTGTGCAGCAGATTAGAGTCCTGCTCAAGTTTTTCTACTGTAGACATGATGGCCTTGATTATAGAGGGATTCTGCTTTGTCAAGATTTAGTTAGATGACAAGACTGGTTCAAAAAAGCCAGCCATTGCTAGCAGTTTACTCAGACCAAAAAGGTAGTTGAGACTTCTCTAAATCACCTACCCGTGTTTTATTAACCTCCTAACAGATAGGTATTGCTGTACTAGGAGTCTGTAGTTCTTCCCAACATAGTGAACAAAGTATAAGATTTGCTTTGCAGTTCATGTCCAGCCAAACTCAAGTGTAATTGTGCCTATAATACTAATAGCTGACTCATTCCAAAAACATTAGAAACAAAGAGATACTTGCATGTGTGTGTTGGTAGTCAACAAAAGGAGTAATTCCAAAACTAGCAGCTATACTTGTCACGGTATAACCTGTATTGTCTCATGCATAGCCACAGCATGATGTTTGGTGGAGAATCACAACACATGGGTTCTCCATGAAATAGAGGATCAAATGAATTTGTGGGGGATTTCTAGAGAAATCCTTAAGGCCTGGACTACAGAATAGTGGGGAAGATGAAGTGAAGAAAAATAAACCAGAGAAGTAGCTGGAGCCTGAGGCTGAAGTCTTCTAGAGTTCTCCATGCCAAATGAAATGAAGACACCGTGGGTAATAACAGCTTAAAATCTAGTCTGAATGTATGTGTTATAAGGTTGACTCTCTTTGTTTGAAAGAGTTGAGTCCTGTAAAGCTGCTACAACTACTTACAGGGAAAAACCTGAACCCTGTTCCAAGGAGAGCTTGCTCACACGTTCTATTAACTGCTTAGCACAACCCGCTTTCTGTATTCCGCTTAGGGATGCCTGGTGTTATGTATATTGCTGGCTCATTGACATTGACCTCACTTCCCCAGCACTCATGCTTCCATGCAGCTTAGTTAATGGACAGCATTTCACTTCAGCACTGTGGGGGTTAAGACTACTTATTATCTAAAATTATTCTTGAGGTTTCCCAGGCTGATCTTGAACTCACTCTGCAGCCCAGGCAGGGCTGCAACTGAACAGACCTTCCTGCTTTACTCAACTCCCAAGGTGACTGGGATTACAGGCCTAGCTGTATAAGCCACCTCTGGCTTGGTAGCCGTTTTAAATAAAAGAAAAATGAACCAGAAGCACAAAATATAGGACAAAATCACATTAAACAGATCCAGAAAGGGTATTCCTTTACCCAAGCTGGGCTCTTCCCAGATAGAGAGGATGTTGTCCACAGCCTGTTGGTAGCCATTTCTGCCTACAATGACCTTTATACAGCAGTGGCCATTGCCTCCTTTCCACTTCCAAATACTACCATTTTCATCTTTGAGTACTTCTAACTCAGGACAACATGGAAGAATGTTCTAGAGAACACAGTTCCAGCTTCACTAGAAATGCTACAAGCAACCATGCTTGGAAAATCCAGATGGATTTACTGAAAAGCTACTGAAATCACTAACAGAATCTGAAGATACCATGGAAACAGGCTGATACCTTTTTTTTCTTTTGTTTTCTTTTCTTTCTTTCTTCCTTCCTTCCTTCCTTTCTTTCTTTCTTTCTTTCTTTCTTTCTTTCTTTCTTTCTTTCTTTCTTTCTTTCTTTCTTTCTTCTTCTTTATTTTTTTTCTGAGACAGGGTTTCTCTGTGTAGGCCTGGCTGTCCTGGAACTCACTCTGTAGACCAGGCTGGCCTCAAACTCAGAAATCCTCCTGCCTCTGCCTCCCAAGTGCTGGGATTAAAGGTGTGTACCACCACTACCCAGCCACCAATACCTTTCTTATATAACAATATATAACTAATCAGAAGTTAGACTATATATTGAGGAGAAGTTTGGCAAGCTAAAGTATAAAACATATAGGAATAATGTAAGAACTGGGGTGTGCCTGTGTGGAATAAACTTCAACACTTCATGAAGAAACATAAAAGCAAGACTTTGAGTTCAGGTCCCTGGATATATCAACCATGTTCTTACATGGAATTCTGTACTATAGAGAAGCAAATATCCGTATTTTATTTATTTTTTAACATGCCTGGTAGTTTGAATGAGAAGAATTCTGATAGGTTCATACACTTGAGTGTTTGGTTCCCAGCTTGTGGACCACTTAGGAAGGATTAAGACCATGTTGGAGGAGGGCTGCCACTGTGGGCAGGATTTAAGTTTCAAAAAACCACGCCCAGGCCTAGTGCCATTGCTCTCTGCTCTGGCTTGTGGATGACATGGAAGCTCTCAGCTACTGTCCCCTCCTCCTTTTTAATAAGTTGTCTTGGTCATGGTGTCTCCTCATAGCAATAGAGCAGTAACTAAGACAATATGATACAATTCTAATGGCATTATTTTTGGAGGTCCCATGTAAATTATTAGAAAATAATCAGGAGGTACCAGAAAAGGAGAATAATTAAGATCATGTAAAAAGGAATAATGGGAGAGGGTCCACCCAGCTAAGATGCTGTATAAAGTTACAATCCATGAACAGCTTGATACACCAGTCACTGGGATGGAATGTCAAGATAAAAAGCACAGATACAAAAATTCTGATGAAAAGCAACATTGATAGCATTGGATCAGGAAGAAATTGTTCAATAAATTATATTGAGGCAGATACAGTGAATTCATTTTGAAGAGTGAAGCTACAGTAAAAAGAAATGTAACCAAAGTAACTTTCAGATGATTTTGGGATGCAAACTGCTACAAAATGTAGATGAAATATTTGAATGTGACTTTTAATATTAGGTTGGAAAGGGTCTTTTTCTTTCATAAATCATAAAGAAATCATATGCAGAAATCAGAAACAAGTTAATTTACTGTATGAGCATTTAGAACTATATAGCACAAAAGAAATAAAGAAAAAGCAAACAGGAAAATTATCCCTAAACAAAATGACAAACTGAAAACGATTATAAGCTTTAATATTCTTAGTGCCTATAGTTCTCTAAAAAGGATCAACATGTGAAAGTACATGAAGTAAATTAGGGCTGTGAACTAAATGTTTGTATTACCTAAATCCATAGGCTGAACCCTGAGTGTCCAATATGACAAATCTTTGGGGTTGGAGGTAAATGGAACCTGACAGTGGAACCTACAGGACAGGATGCAGGCTCTCCTAAGAAGGCAGGGAAGGAAGTGTTTACTGTTCTTTCTTGTGAATGTGGACGTAGCAAGCCGACAGCCATCTGCAAGCCAGGACACAGGTTACACCAGACTCCAGGTTTCCATTTTCATTTGGCTGTAAGACATTTGGTCTATGCTGTTGTCACAGTAGACCACATAAGGTAAGACAGCAAGTAAACCTACCTATGTCCAAAGAATAGCTAAAGTCTAAAGTTAAAGGAAGTTAATTCAAGGTTACCCAACCATCAAGAAGTGAGGATTCGTGTGCAGTAATGTTTTACCTATAAGATAAGCAAAGATCATAAGAAAGGTAGCTTCCATAGTGCTGTTGTCTTGGCCAGTCAGATGTTCATCTCCTGCAGACTGAACCTGCAGGGCTAGGAGTCGAGAGTCAGTCTCTTAAGTCTTAAGACATCTAAAGTCTTAGAAGATGCTCACCTGCCTCTGTGCTCAGGCTTTACTGGATAGTCCCACACCATTAATTCAACTTAGTTAGTTACATTTAAAAAAAAAAAGAAGGAAGAAAGGAAGGGAGAGAGGGAGGGAGGAAGAGAGAAAGAGAAAGAGAAAGAGAGAAACATAGAAAGAATAGGAAGGTGGAAGTGTGTGGTATTCTAGGGGCTTTAAGAGAAGTGGGAGGGGAACCAGGGTTAGATACTATCAAAATTCATTATATGCATGTATATGTGTCAAATAGTAATTATAAAACATTTTAAAAATGTGCACACCCTTTAATCTAGAAAAGATCACTTCTAGTATTTTTCCCAAGGGCATTAGCATAACTGTACATTTTTAAATAAGAGATTTTTGTCACATTTCCTTTAAAAATATATTTCTAACTTGCTGGAGTGAAGAATGGCAAGGGGAATGTTATATAGCCATTAAGAGATTGCTTTACTTCATGGGCAGGTATGTGCATTCTGCAATGTAATATGTAACAAAGTGCAAAACAAAGATGTGAAGCAATGTCTTTGGTCACTCTAGTCACCTGTCACTCTAAGTGTCTGCTAAGTTTTAATACATGCAATGCAATAGTACCTTAGCGTTCACAGCACACAAGTAATGAAGAACAGGCATGGAAGTATCAAGAGCAGTTGCTTCTGAATACCTGGGCACTTTCCTTCTACTATTCCGGGTTCCTAACATTGCAGGACGAGCTTATTTACTTTGTAACGTCAAAATCATAAAAGCTAAAAGTCCCCTCCGCTTGTTATCTTGTCTCTTGCATCCTTTAAGCCATTGTCCCATTCTTTCCCACATATTTTGATCAGGATTCAAAACAGGAAAATCAGTTTCACCTCAGACATTTATGGAAGCCCAAGGCTGAAGCCGAGGCAGAGGACCTTCAGGGGAAAAGGATGTAAACCAAGGCGTAGTACCTTTCTGTTTATATAGGGAGGAGAAGAGTGTATGGTTAGTTTTTCAGAGATTCGACCCACACAGCCAGGACATCTTCTGAGTCTATGCCCTCTGCTACTTCCCCACTCTTCAGCCAGCTGGGCTGGCTCTTCCCACTTCCAGCTTTTCCTGTGTACATTACCCTTCACTACTATATAACAAGAGTCCAGGTCCTTAGCCCAACATTAAAGGCCTTACCATCTGGCGTCTACCTTCTTGTTCCTGATGATCTCCACTATACCTTGCAATGCAACCTCACCAAAGTAGGTCCCGTTCCTACAGCCTGATCTATTTTGCCCTGGCTTCTGCTCATGCTTGGCCTCGTCAAGCCAGCCCATCTGTCACTCAAAGCTGCTCTGCTCATAGGTGCCCCCACCTCTCTGTCAGTCTGTCTGTCTGTCTCTATCTCTGTTTCTCTCTTACACACACAGAGAGAGACATTCCCACTACACTTCAGCCTTTCCCTGTGACTATAAATCTGAAGTTTTATCCTAGCTCATGTCTCTGATTGACATTACAGTTCTCAGTACATAAGTCAATCTTTTTGTGTCAGCCAAAGTGCACATTTGTTTAACTGAGTTCAGCGTACTAAATAGGAATCAGCATAATTGTGCTTGCCACTCTAAACACTGTATTTTTAACAAAATAGTGACATGTTTATACATTGTTATACTGGCGTTTTCTTTCTTTCTCTCTTTCTTTCTTTCTCTCTCTTTCTCTCTCTCTCTTTCTTTCTTTCTTTCTTTCTCCTGTTCATTAAGAACTGGTCAGGGAAAATATTTTTAAATTGCATGTTCCCTGGGAAACCAATTTATCTGACATTTTATGTAGTTGTGATGCAGAGTTGAGCAATAAAATTTGATTTCTTCTCTGTGCTTCCTACTTCCCTTTAAACAACAGGGTTCCATTTATAAGGACTATAAGTCTCGGGATATAAGAATTATAGTTTTCAAATCCATCAGCACTGTGGAGATGATGGTAGAAGATCCTGGTTATTTTGAGCTTGAATAGATGTTTTTGCGATGAATCTGTCCGCACCACACTGGAGGAGCTACTCAGTGGCCTGCATTCATTTGCATGCTGAGTTGTGGAGTGGCTTCCAGTTGTTTTTCTTTTCCCAGGTAGGGTGTGGCCACTCGGACTCATCTACTGCTATGGACTTGCCCTGAGGCCATGTGTGTTTCCTACAAATGCATCTGGTGTTCAGTACCAGAGTGAATGAGAGGCAAGTTAGTCCGCAGGGTCTGCTTGTTCACAGAGGCCTTATCAGTTGTTGATGAGACCCTGTCTAGGCTCACAGACAGGCCGTTTCCTCCAGTCCCAAGCCTGAGCCTGCTGTGGAGCCAGAAGAAGGTGATAAGCCCCCGAGAAGATTTTTTAGGAGCCTTGCCTATCTTTCACACCAAGTCGCCAGTGTACATTTTCCATGGTCGCCATTTACAGATAGGGTGGCTGCTCTGGATAAGGCTGGGGCCGGAGGTAGGCGGAGGTCATTAAAGGAGCAAATGGCTTTCCAATTACCTTCCCTAGGACTTCTTTAGGATCTTAAAAGTTTATTGAAAACTCTCTCTCTCTCGCTCTCTCTCTCTCTCTCTCTCTCTCTCCCTTTCTTCCTTTCTTCCTTTCTTGGAAGGAAAAGTTCCTAGGTCCAGACCAGGAACTTTTTAGTGCTAACTCTAAAGCAAGCAGACAGGGCAGGCCTTGTGGTAAAAGGGTGGGAGTCTCAGCTATGGGGAACATTCCGTCTGAGTCTGCCAGGCAGGAAGGCTGTGGCAATAGGACTGGCCTGGCTGCCACAGAGTAGCTCTGAGGGAAGGCTAGTGCCAGCGAGTATAGGAGTAGCAACTGGTTTTGTGGACCTAATTGCTGACTTCCCAAAGTTTCTCAACATTGTCTAAACAGGAGAGAGTTGGGCCAGAAGGTGGGCTCCTGTTCCAGGGCCCTGAAAACTTACCTTCTCTCTGAACTCTAGACACTGGAAGAAACTGATGGAGAGGTTCCACTTTGCTGATGAACAGCACACACAGGAGGTTGGCTGAGGGCTGCAAGGCAGATTTAGAAGGTACGTGTTCTAGAGCAAGAGTGAGACCAAAGTACTGAAACACAGCAACCAGACAGACTGGATATTTACCAGGCTGTGGAGTATCTCAGTGAACGGTTCTTACAACTGTTTCCAGAGTTAGGCCATGTGCCCAGGTCACACAGCTAGAGCGGGATACAGGGCTGGATGACCAGTTGACCTTTTGTTTCAGGTTTTCTCACTGTTTGGGTGTGCCCACTGCTCCAGTAAGCAAACTTTAGGAGGATGTGAAGCTAGAGTATGCTGGTGGTATGAGGTGAGATGGGGTGGTATGAGTTTGGCAGTTCTAAGACTTAGATGAGGCTATTTTATGTCTGCCATCTGAAAACTCACTCCTGCCCTTGAATGGAGCTTTCCAGGTGACACATCAAACTGTTGCATGTGCCTCGAAGCACACACTGTTGTCACTTACACTGTAATATTGCTGGGTTTCTCAGAACCACTGTCCAGAGAGCAGCTTGCATCCAGTGCATGTATTTGGATGAGGTGAAGCTGCCCTCTGGCATGCAGAGAGTGGACAGTGAGCAGTAGCTAGGATGCTCATCACTATCACCAATGTTTGTGGGATATGGTAGTGGCACGAGAGTTGACTAAACCACTTTCTACTTGGGGAAATGTAGCAGGAGAGTGGGACGTGGAGAACTCAAAGGACACGGATTCATCTAATTCCCCCAAGCAGTCTTGAGGAGCAGTGTTCTCAACTGGGAGCACTCTCCGCAGCTCGAGGCAACACTCCCACTCTTTACCTTTGAAAAGTTGGCACTTCTTCATGGATGTTATTTATCCTGAGAAACTTAGAATTTGGAGAGACACACTAGGTATAAATGTCATTCTACTCCCCCTGGAAGAAACAAAGAATTGTTGATCTGGAGAGGAGGCATCCAGCACTAACATTTACTGTCCTGCCCAGCTTCCTTTGCCTTGGAACCTGATAACTCAAGATAAGGCCAGGCAAGACCAGCAACTGCTTACTCACTCTGTAGACAGAACTCCAGCACATGGTGCCTTGCTTGCTTGGCTGACTCTGAAAGTGGAAAGCAGGAGGCCTGACCACAGCTCCAGATGTTAGTGCTGTTGTCTGTTGGATTCCCAGCATCATCCCAGGCAGCATTTTTTTTTCTAGCGATAATTTTCGGCCCAGCTGAAATACTCATCACATTACTTGGAGAACCCACTAACCCATTTAAACTTTGGGGACAGACTTCCACAAAGGGTGCCTCAAAAATCATTTTCTGGCCGGACAATGGTGGTGCACGCCTTTAATTCCAGCACTTGGGAGGCAGAGGCAGGTGGATTTCTGAGTTTGAGGCCAGCCTGGTCTACAGAGTGAGTTCCAGGACAGCCAGGGCTGCACAAAGAAACCCTGCCTTGAAAAGACAA
This sequence comes from Mastomys coucha, assembly GCF_008632895.1. Lineage (NCBI taxonomy): Eukaryota > Metazoa > Chordata > Mammalia > Rodentia > Muridae > Mastomys > Mastomys coucha. Next base: position 18,966,625 of record NW_022196906.1, read on the forward strand.
AACAAACAAACAAACAAAAATCATTTTCTGACATCCATGGTTTTACTTATCAAAACTGTGCTGGCAGTGCCGGTAGGGACTTCTGTGTTGGTGGGAGATGCTGAGACCTTGGCAAATGTGATTCGTTTAGACTAATAACCAGGCCTGGCTGGAAACAGTGGTGCACGGAAGTGTGCTTATGCTATGGGAGAGAAATCAGAACAAAGAATGCTTTATAGCATTCTAGGGAGCTAAGTCCTAGAAGAGATGAGACCACACTGCCAGGGCTCCTCTGGCTGTGCATTCCCCATGTTGTGCTCTGTGGTGTGGAGTTTGCCTCACGAGGACATTTAGACACCGTTAAGTGTTCTCAGGGACCATCTGTCTGTGACTCAATAGCCTCTGCTGAGCACTGACACTGACCATGCGGCTGTCACCTGCTCTTCCTGATGATACAACACTAGTCCCAGGTCTCTCTCTCACCCAGATGGAATGTGACTGATGACCCCCTGGAGAGCCTCATTACTTGAGTTACTATGTGTCCTAGCATTTACAAGCCTTCCTTCTCCAATATTTTTTGCCAATAAAACCAGGATATAAAAATTATCCATTAGAAACATAACAAAATGTGTAATTTTGTTTTTCCCTTAAATGAAAACAGTCTCATGATCTTCCATAATAAAGTCCCCCGTAGCCACCAGCGAGCCAAGTAGAGATGCAAGATTTTCAAAATACATTGAATTTTAAAATTGAGAGAAATAATACCAGTGTAAATGAGCTTTTACGAGAAAAAAAATATTTTAAAAGTAAATTTCAGAGTCCGCAGAAGTAGGTCCAGTTTCTAAATGTCTTTCACACCCAAACTAGGATTCCCTGCAGCTGTGGCCTGGAGCCATCCCCAGGGCCTGCATTCACCAGTCAAACTTTCAAGAGCTTGTATCAAAGCACTTTAGAGACCTCCAGGGGTGATCCTTTGTTTACAAAATCACAGCTCAGCCCTGCAGCCTAAGCACAAAGCCAGGGGTGGGTAAGGACTATTTGGGTGGAAGCAGCCATGAGTGTCGTCTTTCCTGTTTCCTGGAGCTTATGGTCTCCTTCATCCGGGGAGGATGAAGGTGACGAGTTTTGCTCTCAGTAGGTGTTCGCTCTCTTTCTGCTCAGGTCGTAGAGACTTTCCCTTCCTGTTGCCAAAGTGATTTCAGAAATGATCACTGAAGATCCATGGATTCTCGGGCCAGGTCCTGTGCACCTTTACCCTAAGCACTTGGGAGGCAACAGCAGGTACATATCTGTAGGTAAACCAAGCAATCCCAATTTCATCAATAAATTCACGAATAAAGGCAGAGACAGGCTGTCAAAGATGTACACAGTAGAAAATAATACAGCCTTAAAGAAAAATAGACATTCCAACACAGAGGGACACAGAGAGCACTGTGCTAAGTGAAATAAGCCAGGCACAAAGGGACACACATCGTGTTACTCCACTTAACTGAGGTGCTTAAAGTAGTCAAACTCATGAAGTCGGAAAGTTGGACGGCCTATGGGGTGAGGAAGGAGTGAGTGTTTAATAGATTTGGAATGTTTGTTAGCATAAGAAGATTCTGGAGGCAGATGGTGGTAATGGTTGCTCAAGAGTGGGAATCAGCTTAATGCACCAAACCAAACACTTAAAGTGAGTCATTCAGGTATATATGTTACCACACTGTAAGCACATCTGTATCATGTTGGTATCACATCTGTATCATGTAGACATGTGTCACCATAGCTTTTCAGGTCTTCAGCAGAAAAGCCACCCCTCTGTTCAACACCAGGGACAGTGCCATAGCTTTCAGGTCCTCTTCACACTGAGGCCAGGCATGCTGTGAGGCAGATGGCAGAGTTCAGCAGTGTGTTGATGTATGAGACACTCAGCAGAGGCTTTCTCCTGGGTTCATGTTCTTGGCAATGTGATAATGCTCTTAATTAGCACAGTGACCCATGTGCAGACATCCTGACAAGCCAGGCTCTCATGCTGGGATAGAGTTGGAGGCAGGAAGAGAGCTTCCAGTAGCCAGCCACGGTGGGTCTTCACTTAGAACAGCTCCTAAGACATGGGGGGATAGAAGGAAGAGGGCCCCAGATAGAGAGCGCGGAAGGAGAATGTTTTGCTGACAGAAAGAGGACTTGAGACCAACTTCTAATTGTAGGGATGTCTTAATTTCATTGATAGAGAGCAGTGAGGGGAATTAATTTAGAGATTTCTGTATGTTCCCTGTCCACTGAGGACCAGAGAATAGTCTCTCTTTCATTCCCTCCCCCACTCTCTCTAACTCTTTCCTCCCCTCCCTCCTTCTCTTCTCTTCTCCTTTTCCCTCCATCTCCCCACAAGGACATTATTAAACAATTGAAAGTAACTAGGGAGATCACCTATAACAATGTGGCATCTAGTCCTTTCTCTTTCCAGAGACAAGCCCACTAATGACAAGTGTAACATTGGAGTAGATTCAATGGTGATTTCCCAAACACATATAAATACCCAAACTTTACTTGCAAAATGGATCATGTAAATGTATTGAAAAATTCCAGGACAAGATCATCTTGGATGTGCCAGGTAAACCCTAAATTGGGGCCCATATAAAAGAAAGGTAAGAGTAACAGAAATGCAAGCAAGGTTCAAGGAGGATGGAAACATAGAAAAGATACACCCACACCCCCAAGAATTCTTAAAGTCACTAGTAGCTACAGGAGGTCAGGAAGGATCCATGATTTTGGAGTTTTGGGGGAAGGGGGTGAAAAATTAACTCATCCTGTTCAAGGCAGCAGCTAGAAGATACAAATATAAATTGCACACTTAAAACCAGTATGCTATTCTCTTCCAACGCTAAGTCACACCCGGTGAGTCTTGGGCATGCTTCAAAATCCATGTCTGGCTGGGCTGGAGCAAGGTTTCTGGAACTCTCTTGTATACACGCACCACCTGGGGACTTGGCTGCCGGGCAAGCAGCACCATAGCGAGTTTCTTCTTGGATCCAAGATCCAGCACTGTTGAAACACTTCTTGCGACACAGATGTTGCTAACGGTATGCCACACTCTGAGCTCACATAGTTAAGTAGGACACTGCCTTTCTAGCAGTAGTAGCACTGTGCATAAAAATGTGAGCTGTGTAGTGTTAGAAGCTCCTACCTAGCCTTCAGGCTTCACCTAGGCCCTTTGACCACACTCTTTATGTTTTTGCAGGTTTATTTACAGTGGTCGTTTGTCCTGCGGCAGTCAGTATTACCAAATATTACTGTCCTGGAACAGCGAGAGAAGCGGGAATTAGCCTCATACATAGCCTCATCTGTGGCTCCTCTTCCTCCTCTGCCAATGGGGTATGAGGGCTACCTAAGTTTCTTCCACTCACTGTTTCTCTCACATGATAGAAGATTCTGTCATGGGTCTTTGTTTCCATCTTTCACTTTCTGCTTGAGGCCTTTCCCCAATTTCCTCCATGGTAAATACATAAAATACCCTGAAACTAACTGTAACCTAGTCCTCCTTTGCCCATCATGGCTGTTTTTTTGTTTGTTTGTTTTTTGCGACAGGTCTGAGGATTAAACCTATGGCCTTAAGCATGCCAGGCAAGCATTCTGCCCCTTGCCTGCAACCCTGGTGCTGGGAATGGCTCATCTCATGAAATACTTGTTGTTGAGTCTTTTCTCATCTGTCCTTTGTTTTCAAGGAGAGCGTGTACCCCACTCCTGTGTGTATATATGTACAGCAGTTAACCTCGCTGACCTCATCCCTGGGGTTTGTTCATGCTGAGCTGGCTTCATTCAGACTTGGTGTGAAGGTCAGTGCAGGCAGCTGCATCGAGTTCCCTCAGCACAGGCTGGGGTTGCTGCTCTGTGGGCATGAAGTGCCCGCTGCCTTTATCAGGATGTCGCTCTCACAATCACTGGCTCTTACAAAAAGCACGTTAAGGGACGACACTGCAGGGTTTTGTGAATATGCTGGAGAGTGTCCAATAATCTCAGCCTCATAGCTATCGCAGAAAAGCCATCTTTAGAAATCATCTGTGAATTCCTCTGCTCTCTTACTGCATGGCCACACTCACCAAAATAAGTACTTATAGAGTTTAGCTTTAAACGTGAAGCAAACCCACCTAACAACTGCTGAGGTGGGAGCCAATGCTCAACCACACAAGCCCTGCATCTTGCTGAAAACTCAGCTGCTTTCTTCATGGGCCAATGCTCGACCCTTCCTCCCAGAGCTGGACTGGAACAGTGCTGCCAGCAGCAGACCAGACAGTGACTGTAACCTCCTCCTTAACTTGACTGGACTTCATTTTGCTTTTCTTCACTGTCTTCCCTCATTTTTCTCCTCCCCTCCGACTTTCTCAGTGAAACTTGTTTCGAGACAAAAGCAAAATACCTCATAGTTATGGACACTGATAATAGAAATGCACCTAGGACAGAGGTATGTCTAATATATTCTCATGTGTTTCATGTGTTCTCACATGTCTTGCATGTCTTCACATATCTCACATGTTCTCATGTCTCACATGTCTATGTTCTCATATGCTCTCACATGTTCTCACATGTCTACATGTCTATGTTCTTACAAGCCCTTATATGTCTCACATTTTTTACATGTCTCATATGTTCTCATATGTCTCACATATCCTCTCATGTCTATGTTCTCACATGCTCTCACATGCCATCATATGTGTCACATATCTCACATGTTCTCACATATCTCATCTTTTCTCATGTTCTCACAGGCACCTCTGCATCCATCTGCATCTGATCTGTGCTCATGGTTTCGGTTTCTCTGTCATTCAGGCTCATATGGGGCTCTTTTCAGTCACTTGGCTTTTGCCATCCTTCAGCCCTCACTACGTATTAACAGAACACTTTTCCATGGGGCCCTGGGAAGGTTGCTACCCAGTCTCTGATTGATGTTTTCAGGTCATGTGACCCTGGTCATAGCTGGCAATGACTTGGTTTCCAGGGCACATACCTTCATCACTATAATCTGGCCTTTGCATATAAAAACCAAGGGAATCTTTTTTTCAGAGGACTGTGGATCTTGGACCACAGAGCACTATGGCAAGTATCAGCTCCTTCCCTGGTTTCAGTGTTCATAGGCCAGGAAGGGTGAGGCCAGAGAGAAGGACAATGGAAGTATGTCCAGGAGCTATGGACACTATGTCCATAGTGTCCTTGTAGGGCTCAGCCTAACATGTACAAACATTGGGAAGGATAGGCTGAGGATGTGTGAAGGATAGGCTGAGGATGGGAGGTGTGTGAAGGGGCAGGGGAGGCAAGTTCTCAGCTGTGTGTGTGCCGTGCACTTGGGAGGGAGTCAGCCACATCCTGCCACTCTATACTCCAAGGGTCATGGCACTGTGTGAATTCCATTTGCAGGTCCCTTTTTAAAACGCAGAGCTGGCCTTCCTTAATGGAGAAGAGCCACTCTGAGCTCACAACAGAGAGAAGGCAGCTCGCCAGGCACATGGGAGACATTGATGTCACCCACTTCACTTCTGCCGTCCTTAGCTCCCTACTCCTCCCACCTCCTTTTCTGTCCAGCATTCTCCATATCCTGTGTACATAAAGGTTTCTTATGTATAGACATCAGTGTGTGATACTCAGAGGGATATAGCAAATAGCTGATCCAGTAAAGCTCTTGGGAGAAAATAAGGTTTTACCCTCGCCAGTAGGCACAGGCAAAATTTCTGTAAGGCATAAAGACCACTAAATGTAAAAAAAGAAGAAGGAGGAAGAGGAGGAGAAGGGAGAGGAAGAAGAGGAGGAGCAGGAGGAGGGATAGAAGAAGAAGAGAAGGAAGGAGGAAGGAAAAGGAGAAACAGACAAATTGGAATTCAGCAAAGTTAACATTTTTATTCACTTAAAGTTACTCTTAGGAAAAAAAAAAAGAGCCAAAGACCGAGAAAAACATTCTAATGTGTATAGCTACACAAGACATATCAGAATAAACATATAATCCATTCAACTCCCAATAAGAACATAAACCAGAATAAAATTAGCTAAAGGCTTGAGCAGCCACTCTCCAGACACATAAATAATCTATAAATATATGTAGTGTGCACATAATTACAAAGCTATAATTACAAAGACAGTGTTGAAAGTATGCCAAATGAATGTAGAAAAGCAGAAGTTGCCTATATCGCTGGTAGCAGAGTATCTTAGTTTGTGTCCTATTGCAGTGATAAAGCACTAAAAGCAATGTGGGGGAGTTTGTTTGGCTTCCTCCCTCATGGCACTCCATCACCCAGGGAAGTCAGGGAAGGAACTCAAGCAGAGCAGGAACCCGGAGGCAGGAGCTGAAGCAGAAACATGGAGGACTGCTGCTTACTGACCTGTTCTCTATGACTTGCTCTCTGCTTTCTTACACTGACTACTAGATAATCTAAGACTACCTGCCCATGGATGGAACTGTCCACAGTGGTCTAGACCCTCCCAAATCAACCTTTAATCAAGAAGATACTCCCACGGGCTTACCCCAAGCTAGAATAATAAAGGCATTTTCTCAATTTCCCAAATGATATTAGCTTGTGTTAAGTTGACAACAACAACAACGATAATAAAAATGATACAATCACTTGGGAAAACTGTTATCAGTTAACTTTTGAAAAAACAACTACCTCATGACTCCCAAAGTCTACTTCTAGGTATTTATCTGAAGAAAATGAAGATATGTGATATACCAAGACTCATTCAAGAATGTTCACAAACATCAAAGCAATGAGCCCAAAGCAATTGAATTGTTTATTGGTTTTGGAGACAAATGAGTGGACAATAAAACAAAAATTTAAATTGATCTGTACTGGCAGAGCACGTGGCAGCTGTGGGGATGTTGTTAGTGCTTGCACTGGTTACAAATGGATGAACAGTTCATGGTACAGTAATTTATAGACTGAGACCAACAGCTTAATACACAAAAATATCACTGAATCTATAAAGTATATATATATATATATATATACACACACACAAACCCAAAAGTCCAATGTTTGTCCTTCTATCTACTCCAATGACAATCTGTGAGGCAAGTTGTATTCCCACATATAGAGCAAAAAAGACTCAGAGAACCGCGGGGAATGACCTGAAGTGATAAAGCTTGTGAGCGGCAGGCCATAGCCCACTTGGGTTGGCTGACCGTGGAGCCCGTGCAGTTTCTGCCACACAATCCTGCATCCTGCGGAGCTCTGGAGCCTGGGGACCTCGGAGACTGCCTGACTTCGAGCCACTGGGCTTAAGAAAAAGGCGTCGTTTCTTTCATGGTTTTGTAGACAGAGTCAGTCATAAAGGGCATTCCTTGAAGACCTTCTGTTTTGAAGTGATAAAAGCAAGATTGAGAAAAGGCTCCCAGGCCCCTGATCTGGTCTCACCCCTGCCCTCGGAGCCAGGAAATGTGATTTCTCCCATCAGCCCTCAGTTACAGCGCATGCTCTGCTTCTTGTGTCTGCAACGATTTTTTTCCTTAAGAAAAGAAGATAGCGTGGGTTAATTTCCAGTTCTCCACAATTTATCTGTACCGAGCTGGAAGAGTGTTGAGTGGGAAAGGGTTTCATTGTCCACCAGGGCCTCACAGCTCTTCAACACCCACCACTTCTGCCTCATGTCAGGGGAAAGCAAATAGGTTTATTAAATGGCTGTCAAACTGAATGAGCAAGCACCAAGAACACACAGAGGGAGATTGGATTAGAGGCAGAGGACACGCCACACTAAACAAGGGCACAGATTTATGGCCTCGGCCACGTAGCCTTCAAAATGATGCCCGAGGTAGATTTGAGTACAGGGAGGCCAGACTGAGGAAGTGCGTAGTGATGAATAGGTGGACACACCAGGACTGGGCACCTTCCCGTGCCCAGCACTCAGGTCATTTGTTGCTGTCCCCATCTCCTGGAAAAGACAGTGAGCACAGAAACTTGAAGGGGACACCTGGGTATCTGTCCATGTTTAACAAGGCACCTGTTTGTGGCACCCTGCCTGTAGAATCCCTGAAGAGATTGATCACTCTTGTTTATGCATCTCTCTAATTTCTCACTATCTTCCTGGCAACTATAACATGATGGTTACAAAGGAATTCAGGAATGGAAGCACACAGCCTTCTGGGTGCTTCTGGGAACTGTCGATATAGAAACAAGATCCTGAAATACAGAGATGAGAAGCAAACTGCCTAGGAGTTAATGTCTAGAAAGGGACAGAGCCAAGTCAGAATCTAAGGGCTGCTTGGCTCCCAAGTCCAGTTTCCTCCACTGTTTCATTTCCTCTCCTTTCTACCTTAGGGTGGCAGGAGGACAGGTACAAAGTGGGAGAGAAAGGCTGGAGTAGAAGCTGAGGTAAGAAAGTTTGTTCCAGATTGGCTCCTGAGAACTGATTGCCAAGAGATATTCTGCTGTGTCCTGGAGAAGGCTGACAGAGGAAGAAGAGAGGACAGCCAGAGGGAACACTCAAGCTCTGATCACTCATGCCACGCTATGTATGAATGCTTACTCAAGCTCTGATCACTCATGCCATGCTATGTATGAATGCTTACTCAAGCTCTGATCACTCATGCCACGCTATGTATGAATGCTTAGAACTGTTACACTTTTAGAGCCCAAGAATGATCTGCTCAGGGCAACATACTCTCCTGAGTCTGTTCTCAAGCTCCTCTTTCTGATACATACCAAGACACTGTTGAGAAAGGAGTTGCTGTGTGCTTTTTGTGTACAAAACACTTGTCTGTCTCTGACATTAACGATTAATCAGGACAGGTCACTGCCCTGAATCCAATCTCAGTTTGAATTTAAGCTTTAAATTATTTATATGCAGATTTTAAGGAGTACAAGGAAAATATGTAGGTTCATTTGGACTGTATTGGTCAGAGAATGCTTCTTTGAGGAAGAGGCAGTTTGGTCAACTCTCGAAGAACAGTAGGTGAAGAGTGAAGGAGAGACAGGTACAGGGGCATGAGTTTGTGTCTACCATATGAGCACATGCCACATCTTCCTAGTCACTTGCCTCTATGAGTTAGAAAGCATTTGAGTTGCATACAACCCAAGTGAGTAGCTTGCAACAAGAAATGGACAACTATTTATACACTGAGAAGAGGCCATACTTACAGAAAGAGTAGAGACATTTAAAATCTTGAGGTAAACTGAAGCTTGACTTTATAGGAAGTAGAAAGACAGATACTCTAGTTTTAGGATGCGGTCCTAGCCCAGTGAATCCATCCTTAGGATGCAGTCATAGCCCAGTGAATCCATCCTTAGGATGCGGTCCTAGCCCAGTGAATCCATCCTTAGGATGCGGTCCTAGCCCAGTGAATCCATCCTTAGGATGCGGTCCTAGCCCAATGAATCCATCCTTAGGATGCGGTCCTAGCCCAGTGAATCCATCCTTAGGATGTGGTCATAGCCCAATGAATCCATCCTTAGGATGCTGTCATAGCCCAGTGAATCCATCGAATTGAAAATACTATGAACTGAGGTTGAATTCAGTCCACTTAACTTACTGACTATTCTGAGTAAGCCACACAGCCCTCTGCTTTCATTGTGCCTGGTAGCTCTTAATTGCTATTCAGCATGGAGAGAACATCTTGTTACTTATCAATAGCACGAGAAACAACCAGAATTCAAAAATTAAAGTTCCTAGCCAAGTATGGTGCCCCACACCTGTAATCTCAGAACTTGAGGCATGGAAGTAGGAGAATCATGGGTTCAAAATTATCCTCACTGCATAGCCAGTTTGAGGCCAGACTAGACGACGAGACCCTGCCTCAAAATTTTTTTTAAGAAAATCAAGGTTTTTGTTGAATGGGCTTTAGTTTTATGTTATCACTAACTCCATCCTCTCAAGAATCACCTGTGAGCAAAATTGATAAAATTCATTAACAACTAAAGAAAACCAGCAGACAATACTTTTAACATGAAGAAAATTGGACTTTGTGGCCTGAAAGTTTCACAAACAAAACAAAATTTTACAAGAAACAAATACTCTTTATTTTTTATAAACTTTAATTTCAAAAAAAAGGTTGGGGAGAAAGATAACTAGTTTTACAATCTTCTCACCAAAATTAGACAAGGAAAATACCAAAGAATAGTTATAAATCAACAATTGACAAGTGGGAATTTGTAAAACCAAAAAGCTTCTCACTCTATTTTTTTTTTTTTTTTTGGTTTTTGGAGACAGGGTTTCTCTGTGAAGCCCTGGCTGTCCTGGAACTCACTCCATAGACCAGGCTGGCCTCGAACTCAGAACTCAGAAATCCGCCTGCCTCTGCCTCCCAAGTGCTAGGATTAAAGGCGTGCGCCACCACGCCCGGCAGCTTCTATACAGTTAAGGAGAAAATCAAGTGAAGAAGGAACCCACAGAATTGTAGAGAACTCTTGCTAGATCTATATTTGACAGAAATTAATATCAAAAACTCAAAGAACAAAGAGTCAAGGAAGCAAGTGACCCTGTTAAGAATAAATAACCAGGGATCAAAACAGAGTTCTCAATAGAAGAAATGAAAATGGATAAGAAATACTCCCCAAAGTGTTCATCATCAACTAGAGAATACATACAAAAACAACTGTGAGGGTACATCTTACCCCAGATAGAATGGCAAAGATCTACAAAACAATTAAAAATGAGTACTGGGGAACATGTGGGTAAAGGGGACCCTCATGCACTGTTGGTAGGTCTGAAAACTGGTGGAGCCACTCTGGAAATCTGTGTAGAAATTTCTCAAAAGGCTGAAAATAAAATTAACCATATGATCCAGATGTAGCTAGCACTCCTTGGCATATGCCATTCTATATTCTACATCACAGATATGTGCTGAGCCATCTTCATGGTCACCCTGCCCTCAATAGGAAGTGCAAACAACCTAAATGCTCTTCAACTGATGATTGCATAAGGAAAATGTAGAGCATATTCACAATGGAATATTCAGTTGTAAAGAAAAATGACCCCTGACTCTTAATACTCTGACATCTTGGCAGTGTCTCTGTCTCTCTGTCCTATGTTTGTCAGGCTGAGACCTTCTCCTCACAGCAATGGTAATTCTCCTCTTCCCTTCATTCCTTTCCAGGAAACCTCAAAGTCCTACCTCTGTCTCCCTGCCCAGCCATTAGCTGCTGACAACTTTATTTACCAATTAAATACATGGGTACAGGGACCATCAGCTTCTCACATGCAGACTTGTGAACCCTCATGTAATTTTGGAACCCAATTACATAATATAAGCAATAAACCAAGTCCACAACACTCCCCCCTCCACCACCTTAGTAATGGTCCTTTTTTACTTTCCTGGTTTTAGTAGTTACTCCAGGATATATACTCACATCTGAAGATTTGGAGCTAGAAGCCTCCAATGAGAGAGAACATGTGATGTTTGTCTTTTGGGGTCTGGGTTACTTCACTCAATATGATCTTCTCTAGTTTCATCTATTTACCTACTAAGTTTGTGATCTCATTTTTATTTACAGCTGACTAATATTCTGTTGTCTATATGTATCACACTTTCATTATCTATTCTTCAGCTGAAGGACACTTGGGTTGTCTCCATCTCCTAATTATTGTGAGACATTGGGAGACACTGTGTATTGGTTGTTTAAATCACCTACTTTGTATTTTTGTTCTGGGCGCTCTACCCAATGAATCTACACCACAACTCAGCATTCTCCCTATATGTATGTACATAGAGACACATTCACAGGATTGCATCAAAGATGTGTACCTACACTAAAGCACTGTAACAACAAAATTCTGGGTATTCATCCACATCTCACCAACCCGTTTGACTTATTTGAAGAATAAATTGTATTTATAACCTTTGAAGTGGTGGCTGGAGGGTTGACTCAGTGGCTAAGGGTGCTTGCTTATACACACATGAGGACTGGAGTTCAGGTGGCAACCTCAGTAAACAAGGCTTTCCCATAATGCCTGTGCTTATAGCTCTAAGATACACACACACAAACACACATACATACATACATACATACATACATACATACATACATACATACAAAACATACACATACACACACAAGTAAATGAACCAAATATGTTTTAAAAACATAAAACATTTAAAACTCTCTAAAATATCCAAGCCATTTGATTTCACAATATGTGTATATTTTAAATACAACAAGAAAATAAATCAAAGACACATCAAGCATGTTTATAATCACTGGGCAATTTTTAATGGCAAAACAAATAAGACAAGAGGAGTGTGATTATTTTGTTCTTAAGTATGTACTAGTGCAACCTAAATGTATGCTATTCAGCATCAATGTTGATTGGCATCAAGGAACTCATTTCTGTTTTGAGAAGGAAGTAGATAAACTATGCTGCTTTGCATATTTATGTTGGTGCTTATGTTTATGTATATGTAGTAATAGACTGTGGAGCCATTTTAGGACATTGGCCATAGACAACTCTAAAGATTACTGTGAGGGAAGACCTCTGTGTCTCCTAGACAATAAAGCAGGAGAGCTGTCCCTCCCTCCATCAGTAAGATAGGGAGAATGGCCCCCTTAGTTTGCCTCAGATGGGTTCTTTAACCTGGCAGAAATGGCCTGCATGGACAAAGAGTTGAAGTTAAACCAATTTATTTGGGTTGGATTTTAAATATTTTATAACTTAAACATTTTAAAGAACTTAGAGCTGAAGGTTTCAATTCAAAACAGCAACCAGAAACTTCAAAAGTCAACTAATAAACTTAATGTGTGAGATCACAATGAAGAAAACCAGAACACCTACCAGGGAGCTTAAAATAAGACTGTTAAAATGCAATTGTGTGCTGAAGCTCCATACATGAAATAGATGCTAATGTTTGTTGAGCAAACAGATAACAGGCTCCATTTATCAAGCCCTTTGCCAAATGCCCAGCGAAGCTTCATTCCGTGCACATGGTCTCATTCCATCTTCAAACACAGCAGAGGAGGGATTACCATAACTTTTGCTTTGTAAGGGTATCATCTAAGGCTGAGATTTTTCTCTGTTTAGCATCTGGAGTGAAACTTTGACCAAAGAATGCCTAGCCTAAGAATGCAGGCCTGGCCTTAGAACCTAGGCTCTTTGCTGCATTTGTATGGGGTGCAGCCCTGGAGCCCTGGGCTTTAATACCACATTACTCTCCAGGAATGCAGAACTAGCCTTGCTAATCTGGAAACTACACAGCTCCACACTCAAGCACACTCCTGCTCCTGTATTCTATTCTGCTTCATTTTGATTGTAGTTTTTAAGTTATAACTTTGTCTTGACACTAAGCATCATGGACATGATAAAAAGCAACAAGATGAAGGCAGTCCCAGGAGAAGATGAGATGAGATAATGGGGCAGAGGATGTGGGCACCACACTTCATCAGGAACGTGGCTCTGGACATAGTCTTTGTGGTCTCTGTAATTTTGTTTTGAGAGAAACGGTATTTTTTCTACCCCAGGTAAGTGGACAAGCAACTCTAGACTCCAACACTTCAGATTTAAACCCCAGCACCTCTCCTCAGGTGTGTGGACCTGGGAAGTTTCTGGGCTTCAGTTTCTTTACCTAAAAATGAGTTGCCCAGGCTGACTGAGGTAGTGAAGTAGTGCATGAACATCACATGGCACAAGCACAAACTACATCCTACCTGTCACTGATATTGTTTTCGTGGCCATTTTATCACTATCACTCTCAAAACCCAGAGGCCATCTTCTGAATCTCAGGGACTTAATCTTTCTGCTCTTCTGGCCCAGCTAACCAAGTTCTCCTCAGGGGAACTCACTTCTTGCTCATTCTTTGAAACTCATGATAGACCACAGCCCTGAGAGATGCTCAGACCATCAGCCCCTTGTGCAGATCTCACAATTGAGTTGTTTGTGGAAGGCTGAATGAGAGACTGATGACTCGAGATAAGATAGGAAATCAGTTCAGCCTCCCCACTGCAGACTTCTGGTCTACTTGTAGAATGGGTCTTGTCATTTATTTGACAGTCCCCAGGATCTCACAGGGGGGGAGGATGAATAAAGCCAAGCACTCAGCAATGTGTTCCTGATAGGCTTAAGTGTGGAGTTAGCTGTTCATGGGGTCCCAGGACAAGGATGAACTTTTCAACATCGTGGCTGTCCCCAATCTCTTGTCATTCATTCCAGCCAATGCTTGTTAAGAGTCTATGCTGAGAGAAGGGGTTCAGGTGAACTTCCTTTTCAGTGCCCCAACACATTTCCTATTCAGTTGATTTGGTCCAGCTCCAAAACTTTAATTGAAACAATGTGCATTCTGTGCTGCCAGCCTGTAGCTGTCCTCCACCCTCTGTGCATTACGAGGGCAGGAGGACGTTTTCCGGTGAGACCTGTGTGCAAAGGCAGACGTGCCTACATGACACCATGTCACTCTTATTTCTTCCCTCATCTTGCTACTAATTTTATAGGATCATGACAGATCAGTGAGATGGCATGTTTAAAATAATTGGGAATGGCAGCTAGAAAATGGAACAGTTGGTAAAGAACTGGCAAGCATGAGATCTAAGTTCAGTCTTAAGATGGAAAAAAAATACGTAAAAAACCTGAGCACAGTGGTGAACATTTATAATTGCAGGGCTGGGAAGGTAGTGAGGCAGATCCCTGGTGATAGATAGCCAGCCAGCCACCCTAGCCTATCCACTGAGACCCAGGCTAGTAAGAGACATGGTCACAAAAATATAGGTGGATGGTGTCTATTGAGGAATGATACCCAAGTTTTCTCTTTGGCCTCCAAATGCATGCAGTTGTACATGTGTGCACACATACACAAATAGCATGTTCATGACTGTGAGAGCCTCATTAAATGATTTCCAAGAAGCAGATGCCATAGGACAAAGGACTCTTAATCACTTTGCTTGTTTTATATGGAATGCTTTCATGAATTAGGTGGCTTTAGAATTCAATTGTTCCAAAACCTCAGCATTTAGTTGTGATAGGGGAAAGCTTATGCTGGGTATCACCAAGGTCTCGCCTCAACCTTTCTCCAACTCGATGGCTGATTACCACTGAATATATCCCCTACATTTCAGGTTTAGCTAGTCTGGCATCTCTTTGTATCCTCAGCAGTCAGAACAGGGACTGGTACATAACTGGGCACCTCATGGATACCTGCAGACAGAGGAACTGAAATAATGGAACAGAATCAAGCAGAGCGGAAACCCACAGAGTCACTGTTCAACCTTAGCAGCAGCTACTTACTGGCTGAGAGCTGACCACCAAGGTCTTCCTGCAAGAATCCTGTTCTTCCCCTGGCTCCACTCCACATGCACCCTCTGTCCTTTATGCCCCCCCTTTCTTCAACATCTCCCACTCCCTCATAGTCCAACAGAGTCCTCTTTGTCTCTTTGAAGAGAATATAAAGGCAGTGGCACCCATAGGTCATGATAACACAATCAGGGTAAGTACAGAGGCTTTGGGGATGAGATCCACTGGGTGTGGTAGCAGAAGCTTCTTTCTCCCATGAAAGGATGAGGGTGGCAGGGTAAGGCAGGAGAGCACACCTGAGATGCAAGCTTACAGATGAAGGATAAACAGTAGTTACAGTCATACGAAGAGAAGTAGAGAGTAAGGGTGGGGCAGAAAGGCTGCTAGGAAGGGCCCGGCAAGTCAGAGCATGAGCAGCATGGCGACACTATGGCCAGGTGGCTCTCAAGCTGCCCTGTGCATGGGGGTGACCCAAGCTTCTCACTGCAACCAGATTCAGCTGTAGGAGGTCTGAGAAGACAAGTTTCTATTGAGCTCTCAAATAGCCGGGTGTTCCCGGTTTAGGAGTCACGTTTTGGTTAGCAACATTGCAGAAAGAACCTTCCAAAGGTTCAGGAGCTCAGCTGTGATTGAGTGCATGGCTAGGATGCACAAAGGCCCTGATTCCATCAAAAACGGAAAACTTGACAGAAGGAGAGGCTCTGCTCATTTCAGTGGTCAAAGGAGTCCTCTTGCCACAATGCCTCTCATCTTAGATCCCTGGAGATCCCTGGGCTGATAGTGAGTAAGAATCCCTAAAACTCAGTTTTAAACCTCTGGCTAGAACTCCCAGAGCATCAGTCCTGGTAGCAACAAGGCATTCCAGAGAGCACTTAAGCTCACCAAATTCAGCTTCTCTAGCTGCTGTGCCTCCTCAGGGGATGCAGGAATGTGTCTACAAATGTCTTATGTCTCTCTGCCTCACCGAAGCATACACCAACACTAGACACACCTTGAAGAACCTACAGTAAGCACACTGCAGTGCAGTGAACCTATGACAGAGTAGATATTTTGTGTTTGCGGAATTAATTAACAAGAAGTTTGACTTTCTGGCTGCTTGGACAAATCAAAGGTGACTCTCTAAAGAAAACAGATTTCAAGTGTGGAGAGCATAGGTGGTTGAGAAGAAAAAGGAAGCCATCTTGCAGCTCACGGAGGGACCTATAATACTGGTTGGCCCATGGCATGAGGTGCACACCAGCGGGTTTTCCCTGTTCATTAAAAGTCGCAGCAAAGGAGACGCAGAGAAGTCCATCACTGGAAAGTACCTTAAGCCTTCCCAGAAGACAAATATCTGGCTTGAAGGGTCATTTCTCCCCATTTCCGTGTCTGTGGTAGGCACATCTAATCAATCCCAGCACTTTCCCCGATAAGCACAGATGTGACTTTAGAATCCTCAGGTTTGAATGAGGTGTTGGGTAACTTAGCCCGCCCACTGGTGAACCCTCGTGCCTGACAGGATTTGGTATGAACGCATACATATACACTTTCCAGATTATGACTTGCTCTGTAGCTGTCTTGTAAAATACACACCCAAGATTCCTTTGTACCCTGCACATCGCAACTCAACCAGTACTGAATTAACATAGGGAGGGGAGGCAGCACGAATATGTATGCACGTGGAACAAGGCATAGGAAGCAAGCTTCACACGCCCCTGCACAAAATAGCATGCCAATGACAGCTTATAACTCATCTACTGTTTATTGACAAGGTATTTTTTACGAATCAGGCATTGGGCTGAAGAGATGACTCAGTGTAAGAGCACGAACTGCTCTTCCAGAGCAGTTCAATTCCCCACAACCACATGGTGGCTCACAACCATCTGCAATGGGATTCGAAGCCCTTTTCTGGTGTATCTGAAGAGAGTGACAGTGTACTCACATACATGAAATAAATAAGTCTTTTAAAAGAAAAAAGAATCAGGCACTGATTAGATCTCTGTTTATATCCGTTCCTCTATTATACACTGCTTGGTAGGGAGAGAGATGTGCGCCGAGTTACATATCATAAGGAAGAGTGGAAGTCTTGTTTTCTGTCCAGCTTTATTACTTCATTTATTTATATTGTGCACTCTCTGCATGCAGCCTTACCTCTAGGCAGTTACTAAGCATGACATGGATATGGACTTTGTCTGGAAGCCCTTCTAGAATGTCTGTAAGCAACCACACTGATTCCTCTGTCAATCGTGCTGTCTGCCATCGGTAAGTGGCTCTGTTGAACACTCAGGGTACATTCAGTCAGTCATGGTGAGCTGAGGCACTCAGTTTCTGAAAATTGTGACTATCTGCTCACAAAGGGAGTCACTCCCCCCCAAAATGATGAAAGAATTGTCATTTGGCTTTTCCCATTGGTGCCAAATACAGGCGAGATGTGGGCCTTTGAGGTCCTCATTCTTCCAAACTTCCTCTGCATGCCTCTAAACCCCCTGGCTAAAGAGACCTGCTGAATTGACAGGTGCCACGCCCCTTTCCACAAAGGAAGAGGGAATTCTTCTCAGTCTCCATCCCCTTAGGGATGTCTTGTGATAAAGTCTGTACTGGCAGCCTTAGGGTAGCACACATCCCTGTCTCACCCTCTTCACCTCATCCAGACCAGCCTTAGGGTAGCACACATCCCTGTCTCACCCTCCTCACCTCATCCTGGCCTCCATCCTCAGAAACATCTGCTACTATAGCACTACAGTCGGTCCAGCTAAGAGGGTGAGTCAGGGACCAACCTAGGCACTGCACAGTGGCCTTGGAATTGTCCTCCTCTCCTCTACCAGTTCTTGCTGGCCCCAGAAAGTGACAGCTACCAAGGCAGCCCCATTCTGTGTAATGGCTTAATTATCATGTCAGTGTGCATTCATTAGCATGGCAGCTGTCATTGTAAATGGGGGAGCCAAGGGGTCCTGGAGCCCCTGGGGTCAGCCTAATTGATGTAATGAACAGAATACTGTATTTACTCAACTATGGTTGGGGTTTCTCTCCTGACCCAGGGAGGGCATCAGTGCTTACCCAATCGATAGCAGCTGAATTTTCATCAGCAGAGATGGGGCATGATCCCTGGGCCTGACCCCTCCAGGCTAGCCAAGAGAGCTGCAGGTGTGCTGTCACAATAAGAGACCACTCATCTCTAAGTCTCCCAGGGACAGACAACAGCACTGGAGCCCTGAATCTGAGGAGATATATTCATTAATCCATGGTAAGTAGAATTACCCCTGGTTTCCATAAAGTCATATAACTTTAACCGTATGCACTGCTGTGACTCTCTTCCAGCTGGATCAGAGCGTGAAACAACTGGGTATTAAATGTGCAATGACCACTGACTGCCGTGTGCTGCTCTTCCAGCTTTCAGTCCTGTTCCAATTAACTACTACTATATAACCAATTACTATCAGTGTCTAAAATCAATCCCTTCTTGCTAGTGTTCCTCACAATTCTGTCGGTTAAGTTAGGTAGAATAAGATTTCTCTTTGCTCTATAAGGCTGGAGACAACAGTCCTGATGATTCCCAGCATAGCTGGAAGCTGCCTCTCCCCAAACACACAGCCTCTTCAAGTCTAGCTTAGACTTCAATATGGTAAGGTGGCTTCAGTCAGTCTAGCTTTGTCTGTGGCACTTTAAAGCTTCACAAAACAAAACAAACAAAACAAAACAAAACAAAACAGAAACTGATTACCCCTTGAAGACTATGCATGGAACAATGAGATACACTGCTCATGCAGTGAGATGCAGCCAGACACAGTTTGCAGCCAATTGAAAGTCTTTATTACAGCTGGCTGGAACAAGGTTCCAGAGCTTGGGGTTTTTGAAGGTTAAAAATCACATCCTGGCATCTCAGCAGCTGCCTGAGGGGTTGGAGAAAGCTTCATAGAAGCAAGCCATTTAACAGACGCTAAGATAAGCAGTTAGCTGGGGTGGGTTTTATAAAATAGGCAGTTTAACAGAAGCTGAGATAAGTGAGATGGGACATTTTGACCTCAGATCCTAGAATAGAGTTTGGAAGTTTTCCATGGGATTCTCCATCAAGAAAATCAAATTCGCTGGGCAGTGGTGGCACATGGCTTTAATCCCAGTACTTGGGGACAGAGGCAGGCAGATTTCTGAGTTCGAGGACAGCCTGGTCTACAGAGTGATTTCCAGGACAGCCAGGGGTATACAGAGAAACCCTGTCTTAAAAAAAGAAATGAAGAAGAAGGAGGA
>NW_022196906.1:18986054-18990209 GCF_008632895.1 Mastomys coucha
GAGGGAGAGGGAGAGAGGGAGAGGGAGAGGGAGAAGATCAAATTCTAGTTAAACCTGAAATGACCTTAACAAGAATACAAGATGGAGGAACCACTTCACTGTCCTGCTGAGCCACACAATGATACTTGTCTAGACCTTATTGGTAAAATCAGTCCTAAACCAGTTCAGATTACAGGAGTGGGAGGGAAGCTGAGGCCTCTTGAATAGAGAAGTATCGGAGATTTTGAAGCTATGTCTGATACACACCAGGTACTAGGGTTGTTCACATGTGTAGACCAAGGTCCGTGGAAAAAACGTGGACTGGCTGAGGTTGCTCAACTGGAGACCATGGTGTACTAGGCTTTGGACTCACATATTCTAGCTCTTGAACACTTAACTGCTTACCTTGAATAATTCATTTTCTTCTTAGACTTTAACTTATACAATGCGAAAGTTTTAGTCTATGTTCTTCAAAACTCTCTTATAAGTGCCTCAACTTCTGTAAGGCTTTGCTTTGATTTCCTACCTTGAAGCTACTCTGTGGTGGACACCCTCCTAGGACATGTCTAGGGTCTGTGAAGGAGCCAGCACTAACTCAAGACTTCATGCAGAGAGGAATTACCTTGACAGCATTAACTTTTCCCAAATCTCAAGTTGATCTGCCTTCTGGAGAATGCAGTTTGTGGGTCCTGCAGGGAAAATCATTTTATTAGGCAAACCAAGAAATTAATGGTAGTCTTGGTCCACAAGGAACAGTAACCCAGGGAAAATTATTTAACTTCCTGAAACCCAGTGTCTTCATCAACAAATAAACCAAGTTGACTAAGTCTAAGAGCAAAAGACTTCACTCCTTTTTTCTTTAAGTAGTTGGAAGTTGCTTCCCAAGGTGGTGACTGTATGGGCTCCTCAGAATTTGATGGACGCTTCCAGGACGTGATGGTTACAAGAGTTGCATGGATTTAGATTCCAGTCCTCCATTTAGATCCTGAAAACTCCACCTGAATTTTCTGAAGCCACTTTCTTACCTATAAAGTCTGGGGCCATGGGCTTCAAGTTCAAGGAATTGATAGGTGCCTTAAATGACACAGTGTAGGCAGACCTGTCCCAGGACCAGCCACACAGGGTGTACTATGTCAGGATCACTGAATCTCAATGCCTCAGCACAATTGGGACACAGAGTGACATCAAGAAAGACCTGTAGTTTTCTGAATAATCATGTGAAAAGAAGCAGATTACATGTTTTAACAGTCTGTGACACAAAGATTAAACTTTCAAGTTATATTTAGTGTTATAGGTGGGGCAAAATATAAAAATGTAAAATAAATGTGCTATTATCATCTTAAAAATAGAAATCACATCTACCTACAAAAAGATGTATCAGGGCAGAAATTCATTCATTTACTAAATCCAGTAAGGGAAACATTGCTAACATGGGAAGGTGTTCAGCTACATCACTCTTACTCTGTGTAAGAGTAAATTTAAGCTCGGGGGTGGGATGGGGTGGGGGTGGAGGGGAGTGGGGGAGCAAGCAATGAACAGAAGCAAGAGAGGAATATCAATCAATTCACCCATTTTTCTTCAGCAGAGAATGCATTTCTGAGAAGATTCTGTGAACAAGAACAAGGCCTGGCAAGGGAATCCACCCACGACAGCCCCACACTGAACTTCAGATTTAGAACATCCAGTCTGCATGTGGCTGGAACTTGTATGGCTATTACATGCTAGGCACCACAAGGCAGCCTCTGAACATTCACCTCCTCCCTTAATCTTCATTGTAAATCCATGGGGCAATTCCTCATAGTTAGAATCTGTGAGGTGTGATGGCTCAACTTAAAATTTTTCAGTTTTCTTTTATGTTCCATAAAGATTTATTTTTATTTTCAATTATGTGTGTGTGTGTGTGTGTGTGTGTGTGTGAGTGTGTGTGTGTGTTTCTGTGTGTGAGTATGTGCCTATGACTGCAGATGCCCTTTGAAACCAGAGACACCTGATCTCCCTGGGTCTATGATTACAAACAATTGTGCCACCTGACAGGGTGTTGGGTATTGAACTCTGGTTCTCTGAAAAGCAGTGAAGCTCTTAATGCTGAGCCATTCCCTCCGCCCATATTTTTCAATTTTATGAGGAAAAAAATCACATTCAAGCATCATGTATTTTTCCCTTTCAGTAGAGTATTCAATAACCTGCATGAGTTGTTCCCCAGTTTATTATAAAGTAAGCTTTGTTATAGATGACTGCATCACTTGAAAGTGACAGAAGTCTTTTAAGCATGCTTAAGGTACAGTACATTAGATACACTAATGGATTTGTGAACATATTTTAACTTACTATGGGATTGTCAGAACATCACACCATTGTCACGTTAAGGACCATGTATACATACTGCCATTTTCCAAGAAAGGGATTCAGAAATCCCCAAGGTCCCAAAATTCAACTAACCCTATTCAATCCCAGGACCTTTCATTTCTAACCATATTGTCTCTGAGCAACAGACATTGTCAATGTGACATTTTAAGGAAGAAACTGTCATCTTCTAAGTCATAGGGACCTGAGGAATGTTGGAACCAGGAAGTCCTTCAAAACCCAAACCCAGTTTTTTCTGTCCTCATGACATTAGGCAAGAGAGTGGCTAATCCACATGAGCCTTAATCTCCTCATCAATAAACTGTAAATTTCAAAAGTAATATCACATATCATGTTTCATAGCTGTTTGGTATAAGCTGATAATTGCTCATTTTCTGTTCTTTAAAACAGGATTTAATATAACAAGACTTCATTCAGTTCTCAGCTTCATTGAGAGACTTAGAATAGACCAAGAAACTAGAAACTTTAGAGATGTAACCCACATTCTATAATCCACAGGAACCTCTCTCTGACCAGCAGCTGGCTTCTTTATCTGCACATTCCATAGCCACAGATTCAACAGATGCCCTGTAGGTCAAAAATAGTCACAAAGGAAAAGCTGTGTCTGTACTGAATATGTTTTTTCCTTGTCATTATTCCTCAAACAGTATAGTTTTGTGATCATCTATATACAGGGCTACTATTACCAAACATTGGAAGTACCCTAGAGAAGATTTACAGAACTCTGGAAGATGGATGTAAACACTTCCTCTCTCTCTCTCTCTCTCTCTCTCTCTCTCTCTCTCTCTCTCTCTCTCTCTCTCTTTCAGCATCAGTAAACACTTCATGGTCCTACATAAAGCACTTGAACATCCTTGCGTTTTGATATCTGGAAACTTTCTCTTGCAGATATTTTACTTGATTATATGTACCCTCTTGTTGAGGTTAAAAGAAGAGGAGGAGGAGGGAGAGAACTAGAGGAGGAAGAGGAAAAGGAGAAGGAAAAAGTAGAAAAAGAAAGAAAGAAAGGAAGAAGGAGGAGGAGGAGGAGGAGGAGGAGGAGGAGAAGAAGAAGAAGAAGAAGAAGAAGAAGAAGAAGAAGAAGAAGAAGAAGAAGAAGAAGAAGAAGAAGAAGAAGAAGGAACTAAAAAATTCAGGCTGTGAAGGGAGCATACAAATATATCAATAATGTCTACAGATGGAAGCTCTGCCCTTTCCTCATAGCAGGTGGGCTCATCTGTGAATCTCTTTAAACAACCATTTCTTTTGAGTGGGCAACATTCCCTGCAGATTCTTCCTAACTTTTGTCGCTTTGCTGACTCTCACTGGCTGATATCCCTTTCTTCTCTAACACCCACTTTGCATCATAACCAGATGCAGACTGCCATCGCCTCCCCTACCTTCCACTGGGAATGATCTCTTTATCAATAATTTGATCCGGGAGCCCAGTGGGTGACTTTTTAGTGCCCTCGACACCAGTACAGATGGGGGCTTTGGATCCCCAGTGTAATTCTGGCCTGAAATGTTACCAGGAGCCCCATGGCTCTTCAATTACCTCCCTTGGCCTGTCAAGACCACAGCATCTCAAATTCAGTTAGCTGGTCTTTGGGTCTCAGCCAAGGCCCAGCCTCTGTTCCTAATGACAGCCAGCTGAGGGGACACTGAGAGGGGCTAAATTCAATTTGCAGCCCTTCTAATGAGATTAGAGGAGCAGGGTTTTTTATTTTCTCCAAAGTTTGCCATGGGTAGAATGAATGATGGCCCAGGGATGAGCTGTCAACGTCAACAAAGGCTCTGAGTTTTGAGTGGGGGATGGGAGGCATCCATGTGTGT
>NW_022196906.1:18990219-19001750 GCF_008632895.1 Mastomys coucha
ACAAGGAGGAGGAGGAAGAGGAGTTGTTTTCAGACAACCAAGAAGCCTGAGTGATTTGCTCCACAGATGACAACATCTGGTTTATTCACTATCACTCTGAGGACAGGATTCTGAGTCAGGAGTGAATCCTAAGGAAAAGCAAGTGTCAACCATAAACAATACCTTCAAGTGAATCTTTCCTTTTTCTCTGCTTCTAAATTCTTTCCCACCATTTTTTAAAAACTAATATTCTAGAACTCAGTAAGCAAACTGTAGTATTTGGTTGGTCAACTCAGAAATATCTCAAATAAAAGAACAAGTTTCCCACTACTCTGCTGCCTGGAACAGCATCTCAGTCTGGGTTATCCCTTGGCTAGATAGACCTGTGGGCCTCCCAGTAAAATAGCTTCTAGTAAGCTCAAGTCTGGAGACAGCTAGCATCTCAGAGGCACATGCTTTGTTGTGGGTTCAGTGGGGAGGGAAGAAGGACTTTACAGGGTGTGGAATAGCTTTGGGTGAAGTCTTCGGCACTGGCACTTGCTAAGTGTTACCTTTAGCACCTATCTATTTCGGCAGTGTCCCTGTTCTGAATGTCAGGTCAGCTCAGACACAACAGAAGAATTCAAGAGGGGTGGGTATTCTTCAGGGTGAGGAGTAAGGAAAGCCATTAGGAAATCAAAACAAAATGGTTTTGAGGATGGCCTTGAACTGTACCTAGGAAGAGACTGGCATAGAGAAAAGAGAGAGACTCGGAGACTCAGACACTGCCCTTGGCTGGAGCTGTCGGAGCCATTCTTAGTGTGAATTAGTGTTTCTGCCTGTGTACTCTGAGTATGGATTTGCCTGCTGTCTTGTCTCAAAGCTCTCCAGAGATGATCCATGCATAGACAGCATTCAAATTCTCTATTGACATTGTAACACCACACTAAGTCTTCTTGTAGCCTGGAAATCTAGGGTAGCCTGGGCTCAGAAATTCATCTTCAGAGTATGAGCTGGATTTCACAAGCCTTGTCTGCTGTTTCCCTAGTCTCTTCTTAAAGTTTAGCACCTAATACAACAGTGAAAATCAAGGAGCAGGAGTTAATATGGTCTTCTTGCATTTCCTTTAAATGTGGAAACCTAGCCAAAACAAAATCATTTCTCAGCTAGAACAAATCAACTTCAATCTAGACTTATGTAAATGCATCCTGGGTACTCATTAGCCATCAGCTAAAATGAGTTCATGAGATCTGATGTAGGAAACATGGTTAAGGTTTGAGCATGGGAGCTTTTAGATAAGTATACTGTAATGGGATGGTAGTTTTCATAAAAGAGGGAAGCTCACATCCAAGTTGTTGTTTGTGTTTCATTCACTTGTGAGAGATAAGTTTCAGCCAACTGCAGGATCAGGTCAGATCTTCAGGGCCTTTGGTGACCCAGGATGCTCTGATGCCACATGGACTCATCTGCTTGCCTGCTTACTGGTGAAAGGTATTGATGATTACAAGCCAGGAGGGACAGCCTGCTAGTTCCACAGTCTGATCTTGACCAGCCTACAAATATCCAAACCAGGACATCTGAGGAAATATTATTGGCCAGAAGTCTCAGGGAACGTCATCTACACAAAACAGAACCCACTAACATCCCATCTATGAAGGATCATGCTGAATTTGGGGCTTGGATTAAACCTAGACCAGAAGTGGGACCATACACTGGATTAAGAATTGAGTATTTGCAAGTACAGTGTTGCTGAAAATGACTTCATATATCAGGACTACAAAGCAAGAGAAACTCTGTGTTCTGTTGGTGTTGGACTACTTTGTACGTTTGCCTTTGTTTCTGTCAATAGTTGCTTCTGTACTTTTTTCCTGATTTTATTGAATCCTATCTAAATTCCTTATTAAAGCAAACAAACACTCAACCATGACAAACATCTTTAAACCCAGAACTTGGGAAGCAAAGGCAGGTGGATCTCCATAATCAGCCTGGTCTACATAATGAGTTCCATGCCAAGACTACATAGTGAGCTCTATATAACAAAATAAGCAGAAACAGTAACAACCCCACCATTTTGTCTGCCCCGCTTAGTTTTTACTCTCAAGTTGATTCAAGTTAAAGTCACATGGGAAAAGGGAATGTCAGCTGAAGAATTGTTCATAGTCTAGGTCTTTGAAGGAATGTCTTGATTAATGATTGATGTAGGAGGGCCCAGACCACTCTAGGTGGTATCATTTCTGGACAGGTAGTTCTGTGCTTCATAAGAATGCTAGCTGAGCCCAAGACTAGGAATGACCCACTAAGTAGTTTTCCTCTACAATTTCTGCTTTAGCTCTGCCTTGAGCTTCTCTGATTTCCTTCCGTGATGAATTGTGACCTAGAAGTATAAGCCAAACAATCCCTTTCCTCCCCTAAATTGCTTTTGGCCAAGATGTTTTCTCACAGCAAGTAAAACCAAAGTAGCTCACTGCCCCAGCGGGAATTGTACCATTGAGTTAGATAGAGACATCAGAAATTCAACCCATGGCCCTTTGGCTTCTGGAACACTCTAATATACTTTTGAGAACAGGCTGTTTATGGACCAGTAAGGAAAACCTGTTCCTGTAGAGCACTGCCCAGGGGCATGTAGCACTGGACTGTGAACCACCATCTGCAGCAGGCAAAAGACACAGGACTATCCAGCCTCATTAATCAGCTCTGCCCTAGGAAACCTCAGCTCATGCGCCTCATTCCTATCTTAGGCTGACAGAAGCAGAGAAATGATCTCTGAAGGCAGAAGATACGGATGACAAAAATATCCAGTGACCAGCTATCAATTTATGATGCTTATTAGTGCAAAATCAGTTCCTTGGGAATGAAAGTTTCATTTTAAGTTGTTTTGTAATCAAGAGTGGCTTTAAAGCTATTCTCTTGTGGAAGTCTTACAGGTTATGAAGAACGTGATAGTCTTAGAATACCCAGGCCACAAAGCCATACAGTCTGAGCTGCCAACAAATAGCAGAAGCTTTCTTCTCCCACTTCTGGAAGATTCAGCATCTGGTAAGGGCTTTCATCCCGACTCACAGACAGCATCTTCCTGTATCTTCCTATGTAGAAGGAACAGGCAGCTCTCTAGGGCATCCTTATGGTAGACATTAATCCCATTCTCGAGAATGACACAGTCTCCTATCCAAAGGCTTCCCTCCCAAAGATCATTTCATTGCTCATCATGTTTCAATGTGTGAATTTTAAAGGAACACAAGCAAAGGTACCTTATACCATTTCCAAATGAGGAAATAGAATGCCCAGGCTTGAGTTGCTTACTTTTCAGCAAGAGCTAGCCTAAGATGGAGCTGAGTATCTTACTGTTGTCAGAAGCATTGCCTGTCCACTCTATAATGCTTGACCTTAACATTCATCCTTTCTTCACAGAATGACTTGTTCCTTCCTTCTGTGGTCCTCCACCCTCACCCCAGCTCAGTACAGATCTCCAGATTCATCCACCCACTTTCTGATGGAAGTCTTCAAGCCCACTAGGTCAGAGCCTCAGAGATTCTGAGCAACTTTGCACAGCCGGGAAAACTTAACATGGAGGAATATACCCATGGTCCCTCTGTTGCTGGTCCTTGTGAGTCAAAAACTTGCTCTTTCTATCCCAGAATCCTGTATGCTAATGAGTTCTTACACCCAGGTTCTAATTCTTCAGTCTCCAAATCTCAGGCTTGTTTTGCTTTACTTTACAAATTACATTTTGCTTTTGTTCCTCTCTCCTTGCTGTACAGTAGAGTTGCACTCTGGTGTGATGACTAGTTTTTTCCAATGTGAAAGCTCACCCAGTGCCTGCTGGATTTGCTAAGTCCCGCCCCTCCCAAGGCAATGCCAGACTAGAGGATGGAGCCCTGGGTCTCTTCACTTTGCGCCACATTATCACAGAAAGGTGGATTAGAAGTTATCTCCGTTCTGCTTTCTCTCAGCTCCTTGGCAACCCAGCCACTTCGATATAAATACACACCAGAAACGTGCATTGCCTCATACTTCAGCCAGAGCCTTCAGAGGCCCCAGTGCAGATACCACCATGAAGCAAGAACATCAGGACCAGGAGTGCCAGCCTTGTGCTTCAAGGTCAAACATGGCACCCATCAAATAAAATGCCTGTGAGCCTTGATAATTCTCTGACATCCATTCCACAAGATGAAGTCCTTTAATCTCTCGGGATAGCCAAATACTTCACAGTCAATACATATGCTGTTTGCATTCTTTATAGGTAAACAAAGAGCCAGATGACCTTTCCTATCTGTTTTTAGGGCCTTTTCGTCTCCTCCTCACAGCACGGCTAATGCAACACTTTCAAGCTGAACTTTCACGCTGAACTTTCACTGGTTCTGGTGCTGGCTGTATGAAAACCAAAAAGAACAGAGTGAGGTTTTAGAAGGTGTCTCAATTGATGAAACACACAACATAGCTGGATTCATGGCTGAGTAACTGTACATAAGATTCTATATCTAATGAGAGGAATCATACACCAGAGCCATATTAGCTCTGTTGTACTGAGCAACTTTAAATACGCAGGAGGCCAATGCAAATCAGGTCTTGCAGTAGTGTGGATTTAGTAGCTTGCTGTTTCTTTCTCTAAGCACACTCTTCTAGGCAAGTTCCTACATCACCTATAACCTTGACTTAGGCCTAAGGATACAGATATCAACGCTTTAAGAAAAGATCTCTTGCTTGGGAGCCCAAGAATTCCCCAAATGCCCTTCACCTATATAATCATTTTCTTCTGACTCAGCCATGAGGCATCATCACACATTTTCAAAACTCCAAGGGACCCAGAAGGAAGATACAATATAGAGATCAGGGGCCTAAAATGCCAGACCTAAGAGAAAAACCAGAAGAAGCATGATGTGTTCGTTGTAAATATTTTAAAGTTACATTCTTATCTTGCTTTAGTGCTATGTGCTGTCTTTTCTCTGATATTTGTAAATATTTAATATGCTACAGCTCCATCCCTTTCTGACACAGGAAACATGAATAAATCCATGCGGGCAGGACCTGTGCCCCCAGTATTGTACACGCTGCTAAGAGTAGTTCTTGGGAGAAGTTAGCAATGGCTGTCTAGTCCATGTATCATGGAAGGGTCTGACTCCTTCAGGGTCAGGCAGGAGAAGTCATTGTCGGTCCTGAGCAAAGGTCTCCTTTTGTGGTTAGCTAGGAGTGATGCATGCATTCATATACACACGTGAGTGAGTATGTGTATTTGAAAAAGATTCCATAAGTATTTTCAATATCAATATACTTTTCTCAAACAAAAGCATAAGAATTTTCACTTTGTTTCCGGTTTTCAGTTCCCTCATCACCCTAAACTTTATCCGGGGACCATATTTTCCTTGCAAGATGATTAAAAAAAAAGCTTCCAGAAACAAGTATTTAGCACAAGGGCAAGAAGGGTCAAAGTTCATAGGACAAAGGTGGCCACAGATGCCCTGACTCTGTGGTGACCTCCTGACTGGTGACCAGGTCTCCAGTCAACCTTGCATTTCAGCTTGGTTCCTCCTAGATGATGACAAACGGGGGCAGAGGGTTCTGCTCAGAGTGGACAGTGACCACACTAGCTAACATCTGAGCTTCTCCTTGGAAGGGTAAGTTAGAACCCAGCCCCGGACTCAGGCACTTGATTTACATCCCTAGAGTAAATAGGGACCTGAGCTCAGGCTCTGCTGGGTCCAGAAGCATGTTGCGTAGAGGTAAATGGCTTGGTAGCTCACATTTTTAGATAATGTATTAGGAATTTATTAGTGACTCTTCATATATGTAAGAGAACAAAAGGCTCAAAGCTACGCAGTCACACGCATATAATCACATGCTCACGCATGTGCATACATTCACTAACTTCAGCCACAGCCTAGGGCAGAACACACAACCAAGGCTCCATCTGGACTTAGCTCAGCTGCCTGGCTTTCATGCCGAGGTGCCATGCCACACCTTACAGACCACGCTGGCACTTAGCTTGCATGGGCTCTGCAGAAGGGCAGCACTCAGAGGGGCCCTGCAAGATGCATGGTAGTCTGTCAGGGCCTTGAGTTATCATGTTGCATAGAGCTATAAGAATGGCAGCCTTTCCTCTTTTACCCTTCCTCTTTCTCCATAGAAATTGCAGGGTTTCTGTGGACTAACCTCGAAATCCGCAGGCAGAAGGCTCTCAGCTGCTGGTTTCTGCACATGGGGCAGGTGTGACATCATTGCTGACTCTCAGTTCTCCAGAGAGTCTGTGTAGCGATGCCAGTATACCTGACCCGGAACAAAATGACTGCTCACAAAGTATATCGCTGAATTCCAGCTTACCTATTGATTGCCTTGGGAAAGTCACATATCCTCTTCGCTACTTTAGCTTCCTCAAGAATGAAACAGGAGTCAAACAACATGACAGTATATTGTGAGGACTAGGCACTTGACACACATTGAGGGCTTCCCTTCTGAAGGACAGAGGCCCCAAGGCAGTGTAAGCAAGGGCTACGGAAGGTCTCATTGGGATAAATTTTCACACACTTTTAAAAATGTGGAGCTGGAAAGAATGCTGTCTGAAGGGGCATGGTAGGGAAGGCCTTCTGCCCACTGCCTTGTGGGGAAGGACACAGTACAGGAGACTCAGAGCCATTTCAGAGCTCTGGTCTCCCAGCCTACACAGGTGTGGTCTACAGAAAGCTGGGCCTCCCTCAGCTTTTTCATGGGTGTACTGGCTGTGCCACCTCTTCTCCTCGAGTTAGTCTTTGGGGAAGAGGAGATGGGCCTCAAGCCAAGAGGCACAGGTGTCTAAGCCAAGAGTGGCCGATCAAAGGGGACCAGCTCTGTGCACACGACAGAAGATGGTAAAGCTAACCTGAGGCTCTTGATGGCTTGTCCAATTAAAAATATGGGACAGGCTCCCACAGTCCAGCCGTCCAGATGCTCTTATCCAAATAGTATACAATATTGAAGTATGTTGAGAAACATCACTATCTGTATGTAATTCATTTAGATGCGCTATAATAAACACACACGCAACGTGGGAGGGTTTACTGGGGTGGGGGTGGGGGGGGGGTCCCTCAGGAAATCACAAGAACATGCTGCATCCAAGGAGAGTGCAAGTCACACCACCAGACAACTATTTCAGTCCCTCCTTGGATTTGAGGGTCATAAATATTCCTCCCATGATTTCCAGCCGTATTACTCAAGTGAAATACAGAGGATTACTCTCTGCTCTCTGACTTGCCTTTGCATGTGTATGTGGATTTAGGGCTAACTTAACAGCTTTCTTGTATCTCATTTCTTGGATCTTTCCTCACTACTCTTTCTGTCTTTTGCCTCCACCCTGTGTACAACTGAAGATGTGTCCCCAATTAATTCAGCTAATGCCTAGTAACTTTACAGGAACCATGATGTACAGTGAATAAAAGAGGCAGTTTAAACTCCAAGAACAGTGGTTCCCAACCTTTTCTAATAATTCAACCCTTTAATGCAGATCCTCATGTTGTGGTGACCCCAACCATAAAATTATTTTTCTTGCTAAAGTTTCATGAATGTAACTTTGCTACTGTTATAAATTGTAATGCAAATATCTGTGTTTTCCTATGTGAAAGGGTTCTTCAATGACCTCCCAAAGGGGTCTTTGCCCACAGACTGAGAAACATGGCCTAAGGAGCTCACAGCCTAATGGGAAAGCAGACAGTGTGCAAATTCTCCACCAGTAAGGACAGGTGGTGGTATGGATGCTGTGATGTGCCGCCTAGTTCTCCCTTAGAGGTGGGAGGAAACCATCCCATGACTGTTGGAAGTTCTCCAGAACCCTTTCCTAGACCAGTCCACATCAGGTGCCATCTCCCCTTCACTCTGCACAGCTCTGAGGGAATCTCTCCACTCCTGAGCTCTTCAGATGTGCAATGCAGCTTGGCCTCACCTTCACTCTCCTGAGTGCACGCTGACCCATGAAGTGCCAGCATTCTGCTCCCAACCACGTCTCTTCTGCCAACACTAAAGCAGAAAAGAGGACTGTCTGGGAGATGACAGCTGCAGAAGCAGGGATTGCGGGGAGGGTGATGGAGGGAACCTGGGGATATATTCGTGGAGCTGTGATTTTTCCTATTCCTCCTGGTATCATAGAGTTGGCAAGAAAAGAACTCCCCAAAAGGAAAATGACACCCTGATAAAAGGCTGGGAAACACTGATTGAAAGCTGTGAATATCAGTCCAACTTTGAACCGCACATCTGAGAACAGGACTGAGCCACCAGACAGAACAGATAGGCACGGTCATGTACAGATGAGCTGCTGCCAGCCATGCATGGCCTATTTGAAGGGAGCAGGGCTTGCCAACATCTTGACGGCTGTAGCTGTTGGAGCTGAAAACAGAGGCATCTTCATTACAGAGCAATGGGACATTAAGGAAGTATAAAAACTAGAAATCATAAAAATTAAGGCAGATTTAAGATGGAATACAAATTATAATAATTAAGTAGTTAAAATCTTTTAATAAGTAGCTTTATGTGAAGTAGAAAAATTACCTTAAACTCTAGTTTTAATTCACAAATGCATTAAAGTAAAACGTTCATAAAAAGCATAACACATGGAGTGCTGCAGGCAGGACAGGAGGGCAAAGAACAGCAGAGGAGCTGGGACCTCACCTCACATTTACTCAGTTCCTTCCACTCACTGTTCTTAGAACAGCAGAGGAGCTTGGACCTCACCTCACATTTACTCAGTTCCTTCCACTCACTGTTCTTAGAACAGCAGAGGAGATTGGACCTCACCTCACATTTACTCAGTCTCTTTCCACTCACTGTTCTTAGAACAGCAGAGGAGCTTGGGCCTCACCTCACATTTACTCAGTTCCTTCCACTCACTGTTCTTAGAACAGCAGAGGAGCTTGGACCTCACCTCACATTTACTCAGTTCCTTCCACTCACTGTTCTTAGAACAGCAGAGGAGCTTGGACCTCACCTCACGTTTACTCAGTCTCCTTCCACTCACTGTTCTTTCTTTTTTTTATTAGATTTTTTTTAAATTTACATTTCTAATATTCTCCCCTTTCCTGGTTTCCCCTCTGGAAAAAAAAACCCTATTCCTTTCCCCCTCCCCCTGCTCACCACCCCACCCTCTCCCACCTACTGGCCCTGGCATTCCCCTACACTGGGGCATAGAACCTTCACAGGACCAAGGGCCTCTCCTCCCATTGATGACCGACAAGGCCATCCTCTGCCACATATGCAGCTGGAGCCATGGGTCCCACCATGTGTACTCTTTGGTTGGTTGTTTAGTCCCTGGGAGCTCTGAGGGTACTAGTTAGTTCATATTGTTATTCCTCCTATGGGGCTGCAAACCCTTCAGCTCCTTGGGTCCTTTCTCTAGCTCCTTGAATGGATGGCTGTGAGCCTCTACTTCTGTAGTAGTGGGGCACTGTCAGAGCCTTTCAGGAGACAGCTATATCAGGCTCCTGTCAGCCAGCACTTGCTGGCATCCACAATAGTGTCTGGGTTTGGTGATTGAATATGGGAAGAATTCCCAGGTGGGGCAGTCTCTGGATTGTCCTTCCTTCAGTCTCTGCTCCATTCTTTGTCTTTGCAACTCTTCACTCATTGCTTTTGAAAGATGAATAATGACTTTACAAACATATTTAAGCAGGGGAAAAATCAGACTTAAAGCACTATATTCCCTGTGGCACAGAGCACAGCAAAACCTGATATATCAAGAATGTTATGTGTGGCACGAGAGATGTCAGAGAACTGCAGCATAGATACACACTGGACTACTATACAGCACCAAAAAGGAAAGAAGTCCTATCAGCTTCGAATGTGGTTGAGCTTGGCATGATGGTTCTCTTCACATGAAACTATAGAAGCAGAAATCTGCTGATTTCTAATTCACATTTCTTTGTGGTTACCAAGGGCTTAGAGTAGTGTTTAGAAAAAAATGAAAACAAAATGACAACAACAACAACAAAAATTTGGAATATTGCAAGATGAAGAGAAATCCTGAGATGTATTGCCTCAACACTAGTGAGCTATGCACTTAAAAATAGCTGAAATAGGACGTTTGACATAGGTTTTTAAGCAAAAGAAAAGGACAGCAGAGAAGAAGCACCAAGACAAGAGGAGAAGGACGTGGTGTCTGAGAGAGGAGGGAGGGAAGAAGAGTCCATAACTTAACAGATGCAGCAAAGGCTTAAGACCTTGGTCCAAAACTACACACACACACACACACACACACACACACACACACACACATACACACACACACATACACACACACACACACAGGCATGGACATAGGTACGGACACAGGTACGGACACAGGCACAAACCCACGTACAGGCACTGATACACGCACACACACACACACACACACACACACACATGCTCACTCACATGCATGCACATACATACATATATGTGTACACACAGACACACACACACACACACACAGAGGCACGGACACAGGTATGCACGCAGGCACAAACCCACGTACAGGCACTGACACACGCACGCTCACACACACACACACACACACACACACAGGCACGGACACAGGTATGCACGCAGGCACAAACCCACGTACAGGCACTGACACATGCACGCTCACACACACACATACAAACACACACACACACAGGCATGGACACACACAGGCACGGACACAGGTATGGACGCAGGCACAAACACACGTACAGGCACTGACACACGCACACTCACACACATACACACACACACACACACAGGCACGGACACAGGTATGGACACAGGTACGGACACAGGCACAAACCCACGTACAGGCACTGACACACGCTCACACACACACACACACACACACACACATATGCTCACTCACATGCATGCACATACATACATATGTGTGTACACACAGAGACACACACACACGTGCACACCCTTTCTTTCAAGTAAATTACAAATTAGGGACAAAACTTCTTAAATGTAAAGTTTCTCCAAAGTAAAAGTAAGCCAGCCAGTCCTACAGTCATATTCTTAACCAAAATGTATCAACACAGAGTTAAAACTAACTATAAATGGACACTTGTCTAATTTTTTAAACCCACTCTGTCTATGAACACTAAAGAAAAAAGGCCATATTCTTACAAATACTACTTAGTTATTTACTAAATATTTACTAATGATTTATTAAATCATTCAAGATTTTTGGAATTTGATCAAGGCTATTGCCCCATTATAAATTATTAGAGAATTATAATAACAGTGAATTCAAACCAAAAAATGATAAAGAATTAAAATGTAAGAAAAGAAAGTGAAAGCAGGAGCAGAAACTATTTCCAAAAGAATAGCATTAAAACACAAAATCTGCTTTCTTGAAAAGATGACCTTGGACAAACACCTACAACTTAACCAGAGTGAAGCAAAGAATGCTGATAACAGGGAACGTGGCCAGTGTAAACGAGTTTGTAGAGCCACACCTTTGTCAGCCTCTACTGGACAATCCACACTCACTCCAAAGACCAAAAAAATTTCATTCAAAATGAAGTGTAAGAATAAAATGTAAGCCGGGCGGTGGTGGCGCACGCCTTTAATCCCAGCACTTGGGAGGCAGAGGCAGGCGGATT
>NW_022196906.1:19001962-19018093 GCF_008632895.1 Mastomys coucha
AAAAAAAAAAAAAAAAAGAATAAAATGTAGATCAACTTATAGCAAAGTGGTACATTATGAATCTGAT
Source organism: Mastomys coucha (assembly GCF_008632895.1). Classification (NCBI taxonomy): domain Eukaryota; kingdom Metazoa; phylum Chordata; class Mammalia; order Rodentia; family Muridae; genus Mastomys; species Mastomys coucha. Next base: position 19,002,030 of record NW_022196906.1, read on the forward strand.
TAATTGTATCATGTTAAAAAAAATAAAACTTCTATATAAAGGGAGAATGAAAAATGACAAATTAGAAAGAAGTTCTATGACCAAATGTCCCCGAGCCTTATATATAACATGTATGATGATATCAATAGAAGCAAATTTAATAAGACTGCTACTGCAAAAGCTATATGAGGAGAGTCTAAGGATCTGACTCCTTAGCTGGAGCTGGTGTGTCCATTTAATAACGACACACTTTTAACTTACTGAATTGAGAAGCTCCTGGCCTCAGCATCCTTCATTGCCTGTAATTCTTTATGTGGGGTTGACCTTATTGCCACACTCTACCCCTCTACAGCCCCAGTCCTCTTGGGCATGTCTGTTGTTGTCTTTGTTCAGCTCACATTTAGGCAGTTATGTCAGTGAGACACTATTGTGATTTAATTATAGTACAATCTCAGTAAGTAACATAAATCATTTTTTTTAAAAAATGCTTATAGCACTAAACCTAAGAATACTATACCCAATTAAAAAAAAGTTCTTGAAGTAACAACTTTAAGAGCATGTTTAAAAGAGGTAAAAACAATCATATTTCAAGCAGTTCATTCCATGTGGCACAGGAGACCTGATTTGTTAGGAGTGTGTGGATGTGTCTCATGTAGCAGTTGAGGTTAGCTATAAAATATTTTCTTAAAATGAACTCATGATTCCATTATAATTTTAGAAATTTATACTAAGGAAATCACCTGAAAATGTGTAAATATTTTTGCATAAAAATTACTGTTAAGTTTTTTTTTAAAAAAATCCTGTCCTCAGCCCCTGACTGACGCTGAGGGAAGCTGTCCTTCCTGCTCCTGCCCCTATTCCCTTCTCTTCCACCCCCTCTCCCTCCCTCTATTCCTCTTTCCCCTTCCCTCCCCCTCTCTTTCTCTCTTTCTCCCTACTTTTTCTCTCCCTCCCTTCTCTCGCTCCTTTCTCTCTCCCCCTCTTTCTCCCTGGCTCCTGACTGCAGACTCTTATAGCCCTTGCTGAAATGCTCTCCCACCATGGCAGATTGTATCCCCCCAAACTGTGAGCCAGCATAAACCATTGTCTACTTGCTTCTGTCAGGAACTTTGCCACAGCAATGACAAAAGCAGTTGATTAGTAGTAAATCCTCATCTGTTGTTAAATATGTCAATGTGCTCATGAATGGGTGTTTGCATAATTTTACATGTATACATATGTATTTCCCTGTCAGTATTTTGGTTACTAGTTGGTGATATTTAGGCAAGTTACTTTGTTGACATTCTGAATTTCCATTCTGCAATTTGATGTGTTATTTTCAAAAAGAGGAGGAAGTAAATAAAACCAGAGACAACCTTTTTATAAAGTGTATGCCCTGGTCATGTCTGAACTACATGTTTCTATAACATTCTGTCCCACGTGTTGGCACATTCACTTTTGCTTCTCTTGCTTTGATTTCTTTTAGGGCAAGACACTGCTGATGTCTTAGCTCATTGTATGTCTTAGCTCCTTTACATTGTGAGCTATGGATGTTTCAAGGAGGAAAAGATGAAAGAAGGAAGAGAGGTAAAAAGAAGGGATGTGAAATGGGAGGGAGGAAGAAAAGAGAAGAGAGGCAGAAAGGGAGAGATGATGAGAGGGGACGAAGAGGAAAAAAATGGGATGGAGGAAAAGGGGGAAATAAGAAGAAAGATGAGGAGAAAATAGAGGCAATGGGGAAGAGGAGGGACATTCAGTCAGAGTCATCACTTTTGCCCAAGTCTAGGATTAGAAACCAAAGTCCCAGCCACAGTTGCTGTCTTTATCCTGTCCACATCTCTGTTGTTTGGCTCTTGTCCTGATACCTTTGATGCTGTGGGGTGAAACAGACATTTAGGGCTCCAAACACTAGAGCTCAATCCAAGAAGAGCTTTTCCTGAAAGGTACTGTGCTCTTTGCAGATGTGCTAACACATCAACAGCTGGAACACTACAAAACACACTCTGTCAATCATGAGCAGACATTACCTAATTGATAAGGCTGTCCCTCCGAATAGCCCCGTTCCCAGTTCTATGTGACACACAATCACATTCTATCCCCTTTCCCTGTGACGTCAAGATTTTTTGGCCTGGCTCTTGGAAGGGAACTTTTCTACCCAAGATAAGTTGAAATCTGGGGACAGAACCATTCCCACAGGATCCCCACAGCCACATTCTCCCACCAGTTCCATCTTCCTGTTCATGGTGTACTCTGTTCTAACAGCGAGGCTCCTCCATGAGCCTCTCTGATGCTGATGGCAATGCAGCTGCAGCTCCTCACCAGCTCCTTGTGACAACGGGAAGCAGATTGGAGGCACCAGACATTCGGTGTCAATGGATGTGTACACATGAACTCCAAGGCTGGGACCATTTCTCCCTCTCTTCCTCTGGGGCTCCCCCTACACAGTTTTACAGCAACACTGAAAATGTCCATCTGGTTTTTGCTGGCAATAAGCATCTCATGATAGCATTTCACTGACAGCACTTGGAGGCAGCCCCTGAATCCAAGCTACCCTGGACACTGGAGGCCAGCTCTGGCAAAAGCATGGAGAAGCTGAAGAGAGCTGATTGCAGGGAGACTTACAGCAGCTAGTGCCTGCTGCCAATGGCTTCAAGTGGCTGCTGAGGGGGCTTTGATTCAAAGTTTGTCCCTAACCCTTGAGTTTAAGGGAAGGACACATAATAACAGGAACAAGAACATGTTTTATTTTAATTAAACAAAAACTTCACCTGTGCTATCTCTGTCTTGAGCTTAATGAGATGAGAAGGCCCTTCATAGAGACAAGCTTTATTTTGCGTGTATTTTGTTCTACAGGCATGAGGGATTTAGAGTCTACACCCTGGGTTGTATGTTTGGATGCCCCCCGTGTTTTCACTTGGTAGACACTAATTCTGTCCCTCACTAAGGCCTGTGGCTTTAAGTAAAGCTGTTTGAAATGCAAATCCATACTAAGTGCCCAGGGTTTTAAAAATCTGCTTGAGGAGCAAAACTCATCTACCCAACCCTGGGCATTCTTCAGGAGCCGGAAGCCTCAGGAGGGGAAGTGAGGATGTAGCTGGGTGCCAGAGGTCCAAAGCCTAGCCATTTGGGACGGAAGCATACCATTGGTAGGTCTGTGGGGAGAAAAAGAACCTGGGCCTGCCTTCAGGTCTAGATCAAGAAGCCATGAAGGTGCCGACTTCACTCTCTAGCTCTCTTTCTCAGGTCTTATCACCGATACTGACTCTCCTGAGACTCCACAAAAACTCTCCACGAAGACTACACTTCTGCCACAAGGCTAAAATATCCCTCTGTGGAAAGATATGGATCCAGACTAGGTATCATACCCTCTGTCTTACAGATGGTGGCTCTGATTGCTGAACAGGACCAGGCACTTGCTCCACAGTTGCTCCACACGGGGAAAGCTTAAGCGTCACTTCCTTTGGTAGTCAAAGGGTACTTTCTTAGTTAGGGTTTCTACTGCTGTGATGAAAAACCATGACCAAAAAGGAAGTTGGGAGGAAAGGATTCTTTTGGTGTCTTGATTTGGGTTTCTAGTGCCATGAAGAGACACTAAGACCACAGCCACTTTTATAAAGAAAAACATTTAATTGAGGCTGGCTTAAAATTCAGAGGCTTAGTCACAGTTGGAAATATGGCAGCCTGGAGGTAGACATAGTACAGGACTGGAATCTGAGAGTTCTACAGCCACACCATCGGGCAGCAGGAAAAGACTGAGAGTCTGGGCCTGGCTTGAACATCTGACACCTCAAAGCCGCAATCCCTATGACATACTTCCTCCAGCAAGACTATACCCCTAATAATGCCACTCCCTGTGAGTCTATGGGTGCCATTTTCATTCAAACGACCACAGTCAGCTTACACTTCCATATCACTGTTATCAACCAAGGAAGCCTAGGTAGAAACTCAAACAGGGCAAGAACCTGGAGACAGAAGCTGATGCAGAGGCTATGGAGGAAGCCTCTCATGCTTGGTTTGTTCCTCATGGCTTCTTCAGCTCATTTCTTATAGAACCCAGAACCACCAGCCCAGGGATGGTACAACCCACAAAGGGCTGGGTCCTCCTTGATCAATCACTAATTAAGAAAATGCCTTATTGCCTGGTCTTATGAGGACATTTTCTAACTGAGGGTTTCTTCCTCTCAGATGACTTTCACTTGTGTCAAGTTGACATAAGATTATCTAGCACAAGTATCCCTCTGCAGTGCACTGCATGGTGACAGAGGAGGCCTGGAGGGATCCACTTTGTCTTAACTATTCTATCTCCCATTCCCTCCATCATGCACCCCTTGGTCAGAGGCCTTGGACAAACATGAATCTGCTTTAGATCATTGGCTTTCTCTAATAATTAAAGCTTTTTTTCAACTTTGAGCTGGTGGGATTCTCCAGACATGGCCTGCTTTGAAGCTTTCCCACCCCTGCCATGGTCCAGCCCTGGCTATATCAAAACAGAAGACACAGAGCCTCCTGCTCTTTAAGAATTCACAGCTGGGGTCAGGGTGGGGGTGGGAAGAGAACACCCTGCAGTTCCACTTGTAGTCACCTGGGCACAGGAGTGAAGTTGCTGGACTCCTTTGTGTCACGGGACCCAGCGGAGACGAAGCTGAGCAAACTTCTACTTTCATATCTCATTTTCTTGAAGAGAACACAGCCCTAACTCCACAGAAAATAAACACACACAGCTAATCTCCCTCAGTGTTGAGACAGTTTGTTGAAATTGGTGAAATGATGCAGACCTCACTCCATGGCATGATAAGAGTCCTAAGCCCAGCTTTCTGGTTATGAAACCGAGAGTGGGTGACTCCACAGCTTCTGACAATTTAAAATGAATCCTTGCTCTCTGACACATGTACTTTCCTACCGTGTGCTGTGCTGTGCACAGGCAGAACTCATTTGTTGACCACGTTTTGTTCTCTCTCTCTCTCTCTCTCTCTCTCTCTCTCTCTCCTTCCTTTCTTCCTTCTTCTTTGGGGACCTGTGGTTCTAAAAAGATAAAATCCCACCCCAGTTTTACAATCCTTCCTTGGGTCTTCAGTGACAACAGGAAAGAGAAACCAAAGTTTTAATGAGTCCTCCTATCAAGACTTAGACTGAAGTAAACCAGCCTGTGGACCTTTCTGATACATAAGGCTTCTTTCTTCAGAGCAAAGGTTAGTAAACTACAGACCGCAAGCAAAGCCTTCCCTGTACCCATTCATGTAGGTCACTGGTAAGCTCTTTGTTTGCATTCATGTGTAAAATGGTTGCAAAAATTAACATTTCACAACAAACATCTGAACAATTATATGAAATTCTGCTTTCAGCCGTTCAGTGTCCACAGAGGGTTTTTTTTGTAATTTTTTTTTGTTTCTGTTTTAAACACTGTTTCTGCTTCTTTACTGACTTCAGAACGGTGGCTTTCTTGGAAGGTAACATAGTTACCATCTGAACTTTCTCAGGAATCTTTTTCTTTTTAACTCAAACACGATTTTCTCACATTTCACAGCTGGCCAGGGAACCTGGGAAAGAACTGGCAGTGCTCTCCCGACAACTGAGGCCACGTGGTCAGGCTCCAGTCTAATCCTTACCATGAACCTGGAAACCGTAACTCTCTAAGGGCTGTTGAAATGCCCATTAAGAGATATTGATTCTGAAGTGTGACTTCATGTTCTTGGAGATCCATGGTATCATGGCAGGACATGATATAATATCCTGTGCAAATGTAAATTTCATTTTCAGAGTGCTTGTTGCTCTGGGAAGAAGGACGTGGCTGTAAAATATAAGAATTAACGACATTCTGATGCTGGTGGTAGGAGCACTCGGCTCTGCCCCACACTGGTTTCGTGTGAGGTGCCCCATGACCAATTGCTCACCGCGTGGTTCCATTACTAACAATTCTTTACAGGACCCCGTTGCCTGCTTTACTTTCCAGCTTTTACTGTCGGGTCATAGTGTTTCTCAGGAAGAACACCTTCAGATTCAGGTTCTCACATGTCATGGGAGCAGTGCACCAGGTGAAAGTGCCAGGAATTTTGATCTGTGGTTAAAACACTAAAGGATTATTCAAATAGTATTCACCTGCCTCTTCCCACACATCAGAGTGGAGGCAGACACAGAACAGAACACAAGAAAGGTTGATTGCCTCTGTATAGACTGAAGTGCGGAAATTCTACTGTGGCTTGTCAACGAAGCCCGGGCCAAATTACTAGGAAGTACTGTTTTTATAGACACGGCACCCAAATACTGATTGATCCCAGGTGTCATTTCCCAACCCAGAGTAAGTCTAAAGAAAACAGGGCAAAACAATGACAACAACAACTGCAAAGCAAGCAAACAAACAAACACAAGGGTAGTCAGAGCATCCGAGCACCATCTCCTCTGAGGACCTTGGGCACCAGTGCCAAGGGAGAGAACAGGGCACACATCCCCAGGGAGGGACAAGGGACCCTGGGGCTTGGGATCTTTGTGAGTCACAGGGAAGTAAGAATGGATCTATTGGGCTAAAGGCAGGGTGCTCTCAGCCTCTCCCCTCACCTCAGCCATATAAAGACATAGCAGGAAAATAGACAGCAGAAATGGAGTGACATCAAGATCACCTTGCATCTGAGCACCAGCTAACAGCATGATCAAAGCCCACACCATACATGCATGGGCAAGGCCAGTGCTGTGTAAATGTCCCACAGGGTCATGTGCCACACAGCCCAACATGTACAGGGATGTACCCTCAGCTGACCATCTTCCTCCCATCTTGGGAATGCTTTTTCTCTCCTAATAATTCCTAATTTCTATATTGCTATTTTATTATTTCTATTTCTGTCCATGAGCCTTTAGTCTAGCTCACACCCCTTTGACAAAAGAACTTGGAATTGTTTTCAAGACCTGGCATAGTGGCTCATGTCTTTAATCCCAGTACTGCGGAGGCTGAGTCAGGTGGACCTCTATGATTTTGAGACCAGCCTGGTGTACATGATGAATTTCAGTCTAGCCATGAACTCCACAGTGAGATCCTATCTTAAAAAATAAAAAATAAAAGTTTTTAAAGGAAAGAACTTTGATATTTCAACAGGTACTGCTAGAACATTCCGGCAGGAGCCCTAGATTTCACCAGTACCTACTACAATACACCTTAAAACCATCTCCTACCCTTCCATGCATCTCACATCTAATTTCATGTAAACTGATACTCATGAGTCAGAAAGAGACTCCTGTTAAGCTGTCACTTGATGGCTGCTCTCATAGATGCTATAAACTGTGTTTGAATTTACATTTACTTCTCACAACATCCCCAAGTGGCAGCCACTACTATCTGTTTGACAGGTGAAAAAATGGAGACGTTTAACTATTTTGTCCCAAACAAGCACAGATCCAGGAGTCATGTCTATCCACGTTGGTGTATCTTCCCTCCATCTTTCAGTAACTGGTTTCTTTAATATAACAGGCCAAAGCAGCACTGGGGTGAACATGAGGAATGCTGTTGTAAAGGCCAATGGAGTCAAGCACTGGCACCAAAGAAGGGCCTGTGGGACACCCCAGGAGACTCCAGAAGGACCTGTACTGACTGGTTTTCCATGGTGGGCCATCCAGAGCTCCTAAGATGAGTAATACATTCTTGAAGTTCAGATTTAAAAGTGTAAAGTTTTGGCACCACCAGCAAAGTTGTGACCTGATTAAGAACTTCTAGGCTCTCCTACCTTGTCATTTGTTCAACTCTCACTGGCTCTATTGTCCTGCCCCAGGTGTTCCATGGGAGAATTTGCACAGTGGGCTGAACCACTGAACCCTGCTCAGCATCACACTTCACATGCCTCTCTCTCCTCTCTGGATGTTAATGGCTCATTTCCCCATGGTTCTCTTTTCGCCTTTAACCATGTGTCTGTCACCTCAGCTTGTTAATGGCTTCAGGCACTCTGTGGTGCAGCCCAGTGGTCCTGCTGCCTGCTCCACAGAGACTTTCTCCAGGGAAGCTACACTCCTTGGCTAGGGCTTGCTGGGTTGCTTTTAATTTGTGAGTATTAGTCACAGATAGGCATTACCTGTTACTTTATAAACAGCCTGAGAGCTTGGGTTCCAGCAGAGATAGGGTGCCCTGTGAGCTAAGTGGAGCCAGTCCCACTGAAGCATGGTAGGATACCATCTGCAAGTGATGGTGATTTATCCTAAAGACATCCTCAGACAATGAATCCTTGAAGCCCTTGTCCTTTAGAGAACAGGGATGCTGTATCCTCTTACAAGAGAAACCGCCCACCTGACACAGCCTCCTGAAAGCAAGGTGCTCGAGTGGGTCCTGAACTCCTCATGGTATCCTAGAGAAATACAGGCTGGTTCTGTCCAGGCTACAGTTTTTAAAAGGTGACTTTCTCAGGCTTTGGGGTCTTGGCCCTGGCCTTTTGAACCATCAATTCCACATGCTTGCTGAAGAGCACTATAGGGCTGGGAAAAGAAACATGGTGGCCACAGGCTACTCCTGACAATCTGGTTTGTGCTAACATTCTATGTTAAAAGAAAGACACAAGCACCCATTCACACACCCTCATAAGAGTGGATTCGATATACCTTCCATATGCTGTGCGCTTCGGATAAAGCTATGGAAAACTACCCTCACTTACACACCATCTACCTTGTTATTCCGGAAAAGCAGAATACAACAGTATTGAACAGTCAGGGGAGAGGGCTAGTCCCCAAGGAGAACAGTCAGCTGCTCCGGTGAGTAGGCCTCTCACCCTTAGAGATGAAGGAAAAGCTTTTCCAGTCATTAGTCATCTTGTCTATTTGATGCTGCTAACGCTGCTAACGAAACCAGTTCCCTGATTTGTAACACAACATTTATTTGCAGGCAGGACAAACATGTCCTCTCTGATGCTCAGATGGGCCCACAGCCCACAAATGCAGCCGAGTGAAGAGCAGGCATGCTCTCTTATGCAGAATTGACTTATTTCAGGCTTCTGGAAGAAGTGGGCTATGGCAGCATGCTGCTATGCTAAGTCCACCATCTGCAAGGCAGCTTTCACCGCTCTGCTGATGTGAGATGAGGAGGAAGCTGGGCATCCAGATGCTGTACTCTGGAATAAAACATAACTATCATCTGAATTGGGATGTGAAAGCAAAAGGGGGTGCTTCTCACCATAATACTGGACTAATGAGTGTGAGTGGTTCTGTCCCTGAGATATAGGATGTTCAGCCACTCCTGTCAGAACCCACTTAACCCATGGCTGTTGCACATCAACCATAAGAAAGTAAATTGCCCAACCAGTAAAAGATCATCATAGCTCATTGTCCCTGACTCTACTTTTCAAGAAGATACCATGGCCAGACAGTTTAAGAGATTTCACCTGTTGCCTTACTGCTCAGCTAAGAAGCCAGATCTTCCATTCCCAGTCAAGAGCTCTAGGCTCTTTCGTATAACTCTAAGCTCATGTAAGGGAGTGAGGCAAAAGAAGAGTCAGTCATCACACACTCCAACTTTGTGCACAATAAATATACAATGATCACTGGCGACAGTTTGTGCCACTGACATCCTGTGTGATTTTGAGTAAAGTATGAATCCCCATGCCTCCTGTTTCTTAATTTGGGAAACCAGAAGAGACAAGTGGTCACTGACTGTTACTCAGTGGTATATGAGTACCACATATAGGAGGAATGGGCTGTAAAGACAAAGGCAAGAAGAACATTTACTTGTAGGGAGGACTGCTGCATACATACTTATAAAGTAAAAGGCATTAGCACACTGCACAGCTCGACCAGTACTGAGGGACCAGCTACAGTACTAAGGAGTCCTAAAAGTGGCAAAGAACATAGGTAGCTAAAATGTGAATGATAGTCATCAGTTGAGGAGAAGAATGTGACTGGACACCTGAGAAGAGAGACACTCATGGTAAGGAGGAGACTCATTCGATGCATCCCCTTACTCAACTGATAAGGAAAGAGAGACCAGGATTTCATTTCTAAACATTTTCAGGGAAATTTAACATGTTCTTACAATCCCCTCAAACTCCAATGTGATGGCTTTACCCAGCTGGAAATAAGAAAATCTCACTGAGGTGAAGTCACTGGGCTGCACGTACTATTTGCTAGGGTTTGGGCATAGCTTGAATGTGTCTCCCAAAGGTTCATGTGCTAGAAGGGCAGTCCTTCCTGTAGCAGAGTTGCAGTGATGCAAACTTTAATAAGTGGTGTCACTTGCTGTCCTCAGAAGGAATTAATTCTAATCTCCTGAAAGAACTAGTCATTATATGAGTGCTTCTTTCTCATGCGCCATTTCTCTTGTGCTTCTCCATCATCTGGGGGTAGGGGAAGGCACCCAGAAGGCCCTCAGCAGAGGTGGAGCAAAAGGGGTGGCTCAGCCTTAAACTTCAGCCGCCAAAAGTGTGAGGTAATTAGAAGTGTTTCCTTTATAAACTATCAAGCCTTTGGGCATTTTGTTTTAAGAACAGAAAATATACTAAAGATACTGGTGACAAGTATTGGGGTGACTATGTCAACTTAGCTCATTTGTTTTATGCTTGATATCCTGATAATCAGCTGTCAGGGGTCAAATATGAGGAAATGTTATTCAAGTGCAGATAGAAGTTGCTTCTCAAATTGGAGCTCTGGTTCCTGCTTTCTGATTGATGGGTTTCAGGAAGAGCAAACTCCCTGTGGACTTTCTAAGAGCTGTTATGTGTGAAGTTTGAGCAGCTTTCAGAGTAGGGCTTTTGTGTAGATGGCCCCTAAATGCTGGTATCTCAGAGATTTCAACTAGGGGACCGTACTCGAGGAAATTTAGTATAAGGTACATGGTGGGGTTGATTCAGGTGCTTGATGTAGTTTCATTTCATGAGTCTCTCATGAAGACTGGTGGAATGTGCATGTGGGAATCTGAAACTGAGAGAAACAGGGTTCACAGGTAAGAGAGACACTGACAGCAAATGCTCACCCCTCGTTCCAATCATTAGTAGAGTCTGATAGCACAGTTAGGGGGTGTGTGATCTTGGCCACAGGAGCCACCCAGAGCTGGCTGTTTGCCTTGCTGCTCAGGTGTCCTTTGTACGATCAAGGAAGAAGGCAACCTGCTTGCTGTGTGTCTCCTTTATCAAAATCCAAAACTCCAAAACACAGAAGCAGCATCTCTTGGGTTACCTGGGGCATTTATGAATAAAGTCAACTCATCTGGGAAGTGAAACCCAACAATGCCTAACATGAAATGTTTGACTCAACAAGAAATTGTATGCCCTCATGGCCATCAGATCCGGGGCCATTGTTAAACCTGTGCAAATTAAAGACCCAAGGAGTGGGTCATTAATTTTTTCTCATCAGGAGGGGTTTGGGCAGGAATAAACAAAATTGAAGGGTGTCTTAAGACCAGCATGCCCTGATAATCAGGCTAGACGTATGGGGAGCTGGGAAGGGTGCTCACATTAAGTAGTAGATATTTAAGAATTTTAACAGGTTTAAGGGGTTCCTTGAAAAGCTTCCACAGGAAAAAGAGCAAAGAAGCCCATCAAAAGCACCTGGAATAAACGGAGTCCTCTTGTGGGAAAAGCTCTTGAGTTGTTAACTGTGGAAGGTGAAAGGTCCAGTGAGCTTGACAGGAACCCCCAGAGACCCACGCCAATGTGGCCAATCAATTAGGAATTATCACACTCATTCCCAGGGAAGATGATACAAAAATTCAGAAAGAAACTCCTGAGAGATTCAGGGAACCTGAGGCAAGAGAAGGTGGAGCCTTTGAAGAGGCACAGGAGGGAAGTAAAGGAAGAGGCTGTCTCTTTACTAGGTAAAGGAGACAGAATAGGAAATAAATTCCATCTGTCCCCCTCCAAAGTGCAGGGTCTGGAAGGCTCATTTAGTGTGGAAATGCAATCCCACCTCATGAGAAATAAGAACGACCTTCACTTGAAAACCACCTCACCCTTTTCAAACTACTTTGATGTGAATTTCTTTGAGCCACCTCAGGCCACCAAGAAGAGGTGAACCTTTGCTGCAGCAGGACAGGCAGCACTGAGATACTGTTCCAGCCACAGACCTTCCTGTGAATTAGTCTAAGGGTGAGCTCTACAGGCCGCCAAGAAAATACAGAGACCTGCCTTGTGTGGAACACAGGAAACCTCAGTAGGTTATGAAAGGAAACTTTGTAAAACATAGTCCCTATGCCAGAAAGCTTCTGCCAAGGGGAAGACTACTGCTAAATTGCTTTGTAAGTACTTGGAAGCAATCTGAGACCAGCATGGTATTTACTCATCCATTCAACAAGTGTTTAGTGCAAACAATACCAGAAGACAATGGAGACGACTGAGCGTGTCATGAAGTAAATGGTAGGGCTAGCCTTCTCAAAGTTCATGGGTCTGGCTTGTCAGTTGGATTGGATTCGCCCTTGCAGTCTGCCTTGACTTTAAAACTTTCTATTTTGTCTCACATACAGCCCTCAACAAATGAAAAAATACTATGTGAAGGTAAAGGGAACAGATGCTGCTGTGCCCTAAGCACTAGGAGGAGTCCTGCCCCCTTGGACAACTTATTCTTCACAGTGTGGGAGACACTGGGCTCAGGTACGGGGGCTGCTTTTCACCAGCATCCACCTGGACCTCCAGCAGTCACAGGAAGAAAGGCCAAAGGCAGAGGAGAGAATGTGTATGCTGGTAGGGAAAGACAGAAGTACACAGACTGGCTACTCTTCTACTGTCCACCGCCTCCATGACCCAAAGCCAAGGGACTCCTAAGTCTTAGCACTTATGAGGCCCTTCCTCACCCACAATGCTGCTTCAAATACCCATACATAAAGAGAATCCACTTTCATTTCACTTCTGGCTTCATGGAATGAGGTAGGGAGAAGGAAGGGAGGGTACGTTCAAGTCAGACTCATCACAAGGCCAACCCCCTCCCACCCCACGAGTCTGCCCACCCCTCTCTAAAAAGCTTTTTGCATGAGCAATCCATACAAATTCAATTTGAGACTCTCAATAGAATGGCCACACAGACCCAAATGGACAGGCAGGTTAGGAAGTAAATGTATGGATCAACTTTTGTCAACAACACTGCTTTCATAGCCAAGGATGGAAAGCCAGAGGGAAGGTGGCCCCACATGCTTCAGTGATGCTCTGACTGTACCACCTAAATGGTAGCTATGTCCTGGAAGGAGGCAAGCTTACCAGCAGTCCGGAGACAGGAATGAATTTGTCACTCTAGGTCACCCTAAACACAGTGAGACATCCAAGAAGCACATCCCATGAGGACATGTGATCTATGTTCCACCTCGTCTTAAAGGGTTCACGCAGGATTTTATTAAAAATCAAGTCATTGGTCTATGTTGACTTAGGTTCACAGTTGAGTACAGTCTTTGTTAGCAAGTGCTTGCTCTGTGCTGTGTGTTGTGGGTACAACTTCAGCTGATTCTTAGGACACCATAACTTGCTTTCTCTTCTGCCTGACACATCCCAGAAAGCAGGAGGGAGGCTCTGTCACTTCATGTGGATCTTGGCTTGAACAGCGCCTCTTCAACAAGTCCTCTCTGGGTAGCCTTGTAGGAACCAGCATCCCACCCCATCACCGTCTGTTCCTTTGTGGTTTCATCTTTATTCATTGTACCTCTTTTATATATGAGGGCAAAGATCAGACTGAGACAGCATTGGGGTGAGTCTGAAAAGGAAGGATCGGCCAACAGTAGCCCAAAGGGAAAGATTCAGGTATGAGAGGAATGGGGAGAATGGAGAAGGAGGGAGAGAGAGAGGAAAGGAGGGGAGGGAAAGGGAACAGGAGAGAAGAGGGGAGAAGAAGAAGAGGAAGGGGAAGGGGGTACATCTCAGTGTGTTTGAGGACAGCTCTGGTCCAATAGAGCTGGCTTATGAGCTAATACTCAGATGTTTGCACTCCTTTATTTAATGCAAACAGTAACTCACAACTTACAAAGGAATTCCGTGTTCACAGTTGACACTAACATTATCTCCCCTTTGTGTTCTTTTCATAGTAGGACAGTTTAGTTAACTTGTCAGGTGGTTTGAGGTCAGTAGAAAGGAGGCAAGCATCCCATTAGCCCTGATTTTCCCCTTGCTGGGGGAAGCTCTGAATCCAGAAGTACAGCTTAAGATCTGTGAAGCCCTGAGCTTGCTCATCTGTCCCCTGAGCCACAGCCTTCTACCTTGTCAGTGGATTGGGTGAATTTCTCCTTCAGAGTTTGGTGTACAGCTGGCTCAGGATGACAAGTCAGAGTGCCTAGCATAGAGCCTGACATGCTACAATCACAAGCCCATAGCCTGTTGCTAAGCAACCTTCCTATGGCAAAGTTAAATCAAATTGCTTGGCTTCTCTGAGAAGTACTTTGAATATGGAGTCACAGTTTTCTTAGGTTCTGAAACTTGAGGAAAATCTCTCCTTGCACAAGTCCCCTGCAGCAGCAACTCTGCCTTCTTGGTCTTTGTGAGGAGTTTTAGAAATGGGCAGGCTGCTGTGCATGTCACACAGGACTGGGCAGGCTGGACCTCTTGATGCAGAAGGTAGCCCCTACTACACCATGCTCAGCAACCCCTCCTACCTGGGCCCATTCCTCTTCCTACACAACCCAACATCCCCATCTCTGCTGGGCTTCAAGGTCTCCTTGTATAATGCAAGCAGTTCTATCAGATATCTCTACCAGCCCTTGACAATGACAAATGCTTATACACACTCAAGCTACCTGGGCCTCTGCATGGGACTGTCATACAGGTTTTCCTTATTGTGAACTCCAGCACCTACTTTTAGTTTAGCAATCTAGTCTCCTCTAAAGTAAACGACAGGCAAGTTGGAGGCCATGCCAGGGCATGACAATGTTTTTGTTGTAACTGGATTGGTAATTGATTTACGTATGTGTATCTAATGCCACTCATGAATATTCAGAAGTTCATGGCAGCTTTGCAATTTCATGCATTTAGTTCTGTTGGAGCAGAACACATGTATTTCTGAAATTCACCATGTTATTCAGGAACCCACAACAAAAACAGGGGTCATGGGGAGGATACACTTGAGACACAACACTCAAAATGTTACAGATTTCCTCCCAGCTCCCTTCCTCTGTGTCTACTCCTAATGTCATAAAAGAAAATTAGAGCTCGGTGAGAGCTGCCGTCTCCTCTCTGGTGGAGGGCCTGCCTCCAAAGACCACATTGACCTGGAGTCTTCTAGACTCCCGTGAGAGCCGCCATGCTATCTTCTCTCCGTGGAGGGCCTGCATCCAGGGACTGCCTTGACCTGGAGTCTCGGTGAGAGCTGCTGTCTCCTCTCTGGTGGAGGGCCTGCCTCCAGGGACCTCCTTGACCTGGAGTCTCGGTAAGAGCTGCCATCTTCTCTCTGGTGGAGGGCCTGCCTCCAGGGACCGCCTTGACACGGAGTCTCCAGTGAGAGCCGCCATCTTCTCTCCGTGGAGGGCCTGCCTCCAGGGACCACCTTGACCCGGAGTCTCTGGTGAGAGCCACTATCTTCTCTCCGGTGACTTCCTAAGCCGGGAGCAGCTGCCTGGGAGGCGCAGGCCCCACAAGTCGCAGGGGAGACACAGGGCAGCAGGGACAGGATCCTCTCAGCTTCCAAGTAACAGAGGTGGATCAGCGACCTTAGCTGCCCCTTCACTGCAAGTGGAGGGCCTGCTTCCAGGGACCGCCTTGACCCAGAGTCTTCAGTGAGAGCTGCCATCTTCTCTCCTGTGAGGTTCTAAGCTGGGAGCAGCCAGCTGGGGGGCACAGGCCCCACTAGTCTCAGGAGTCTTGCAGGGCGTCAGGGACAGGACAAGCTCTGGTCAGAGTCACTAAGAACATCTAACACCAAAAATCAAGAGATGGTGAAAGGCAAACACAAGAATCCTACCAACAGAAACCAAGACTACTTGGCTTCATCAGAACCTAGTACTCCCACTGCAGCAAGTCCTGGATATTCCAAAACACCGGAAAAGCAAGAATTGGATCTAAAATCATATCTCACAATGCTGATAGAGGAACTTAAGAAGGACATGAATAACTCCCTTAAAGAAATACAGGAGAATACAGTTAAAGAGGTACAAACCCTTAAAGAGGAAACTCAAACATCCCTTAAGGAATTGCAGGAAAACACAAACAAGCAGGTAAAGGAATTGAGTAAAACCATCCAGGACC
>NW_022196906.1:19023438-19029200 GCF_008632895.1 Mastomys coucha
GAGTACAGGGTCCCCAGTGAAGGAGTTGGAGAAAGGACCAATAGAGCTGAGGGGTTGGCAGCCCCTTAGGATGAACAATAATATGAACTAACTAGTACCCTCAGAGCTCCCAGAGTCTCAGCCACCAACCAAGGAGTACACACAGTGGGACTGATTGCTCTGGCAGCATGTGTATAGTGGAGGATTGCAAATTCGATCATCACTGGGAGGAGAGGACCTCAGCCGTGTGAAGGTTCTGTGCCCCAGTGTGGGGGAATGCCAGGGCCTATAAGCAGGAGAGGGTGGGGTGGCAGACATGGGGAGTGGGGAGGCAGCTGGGGTTTGTTTTTGTTGTTTTTGTTTGTTTCTTTGTTTTTTAGAGGGGAAACTGGGAAGGGAGAAATTTACATGTAAATAAAGAAAATATCTAATAAAAAAAAAGATTAATCCAGTCAAAAGTCACCTATGGACAGAGAGAGAGTCTCATAAAGCTGCACCTTGACCTATCAACAGCATGTGATGTCTGGAGAAAGAAGAATCATTTTTCTTTGGGATTTGGTCCAGGAGTAGTTGCCTATACTCCAGTAGATGGCCCCACATGCCATGTTCACATAGGTAGACCAGGTGGCATTAAGATAATTTTTTTAAGAGAAGAAGACAATGGGAAGCTGCAAGGGGAACATTTTGAGGGAAGGGTTAGAGGGAGTTAGATATAATCAAAACACATTCTATAAATGTACAATTTAAAAAAAAAAGAAATAAAAATATATTTTTTAAAAAGAAAAAAAAAGAAAATTAGAAAAACATTTGTTTTGTCCAATATGCCCATTGACAGGTGGAAAAGTTGAGGCTATAAAATACATCTTGGAGCTGGAAAGATGGCTCAGAAGCCACAAGCACTAGCTGCTCTTCCAGAGAACCTGGGTTCAATTTCCAGCATCCATACCACAGCTCACAACCATCTGTAACTCCAGTTCCAAGAGATCTGCCCTCTTCTGGCCTCCATGGGCACACACATGCTGCAGACATAAATACAGGCAACATATACACATAAGAATAAATTTTAAAAGAAATACATTTTGATTGTTTAAGGCAAAATTTCATTGTATAGCCCAGGATGACCTCAACTTCTCTAGGTAAGCCCTGGCTGGCCTTGAATTTGCAATCTTCCTCCCCCAGCTTCCCAAGCACTTATGCGATTGGCATGGGCTACCATGCCTGGCTCTGAGGTGATTTTCAAGGGATTAGAATAGCAGGTAGATTAAGTGGATGCTAGCTGGGAGCTGGGTGGAGAATTTAGTTCGAAATTTTAATAGAAATTGACTTCCTCAAGATTTCTCTGGTTTTAGAATAACCATGCATCGTGGGAAACTGAACATCATGGGAAAACACGTGCAAGAGGCTTAAACACAGCAGCACATATGATACCTACCTACCTCCCCCACCACTACACCCATCCCACCCCACCGAACTCCTCAGATTCCATGTGTGTAAAGTCCCATCCCAGTGTGACTGGACTCAAAAGTGATACCTACCTATGAGGGGTGAGTGGGTCTGAGTGGGGAGTCCCATTAGTGGTCCAATGCCCTGTAAAGGGACTGTAGGACGCTCTCCTGCTCTTACCCACACAGAAGAACACCTAGCAGAACCAGGAGCTGCAGGCTAGAAACTTATTAATCCTGGCCTCTGCTTTTTATAAGCCAAATGGTCTGAGCACACAGAGACCATTAAGCAACGAGGGGCCTTCCCTAGTGAGAAAAGCCTCAGGCCTCTCTTAAACCACAAGTGGAAGTCCTTAGATCTGAACAGCTTTCGTAATCTGCAAAGGTTTGGGAGTGTGAAAACAGGAAGAATGTGTGAGGATTTATTCCCATTTTCTGACCTGTGTATTCCTAAGGAGAAGTCACATCCACACTTGTGCATACTGAACCTCATTATCTGTCTGTTACCCTCCTCATAAGGCCAGCACTGAGCAGGTGGAGCAAGGTTAAGAGAGGGGATTACTCTGCATTTTCACTATCAGGACACTGTGCCAATGCGAATGAAGACCAGGGATTGATGGAGGAGACACACAGGAAGGGGGCACTGTGTTGTTAGGCAGCAGAACCCAAAGTCCTGAATAGCATGAGACAGGAAAGAGGGCGAGAGTGATACACACACATGCATACATACATAATACATACATACATACATACATATATACGTATGTATATCCATACATGCATACATGCATACATACATACATGCATACATGCATACATACATACATACATACATACATACATACCACACACACACACACACACACACACACACACACACACACACACACATCCCTTGTCTCTCTTCCTGTCTTTGCCCTTCCCCGTAGGGTAATACAGTCAGTAAAGCTCATGCACTAGTTCTTTGATCTTGCACTTTGAAGCCTCCAGATCCCCAGGATGATAAATTTCTGCAATGTGTAAGTCACCCGGTTACAGGTATTCTGTCATCGAAGCAGAAAATAGACATGACCCAGGTCCTCAAGGAAAGAGCCTGAGCTGGGCTTTCAGAAGTAACACACAGTGGAATGCAAACTCACTGATGCGCAGTTGTTAACCATATCCTTTCTCACCAGCTCTCCTCTCCATCCGTGATTCTCACTCTCCTGAGTCACTCACTAATAGGCCCTGGGTGCCCACATGGCCAGGTAGAGGTCAGAAGCACTGTGCACGGCTAGAGCCCACAGCTCTGCTTTACCTCTTGGGGCAAAGCTTCAGGCTTCCCAAGAGAGGGAGGAACAGTTTCTAACCAGGAACTTCCTCAGAGTGATCAGACTTGAGTGCTGAGCTGTGCTGACACTCTGCGTGGGTTCTGTGGCCCTCAGGCTCCTGCACTGCTTCTCTGGCCTTTAGGCCCTTCCAGCCACACCTGCTCTGAAAATTACATTCAAAGGCAGTTTGAGAGAAGAAGGGGAGCTGGAAAGGGCCCTGCTGTGTTCTTATTTCTATTCAAGAGTCAATGGAAACTCACTTCAGCTGGCCTTAATCAAAAAGTTCAACCTTGAAGTGGCCAGGTCCAGGAGTTAATGGCTCCAGACAATAGACTCACAAATGAGCCTTACCTGGAGCATTGCTATGAGGACCCAGCTACGATTGGCTGGCGTGGCTGGCTATGCAGCAGTAATCTCCAACCTGAGAGAGAACGGTTCTGCACATTTTTTGAGGTGCACCATTTGGAATATAGGTCACTAATCAATCACATTAAAATCAACAAGCTTCCTGCCATCTTTCCCTTTGGAAGCCTGACAGAAAACCTCTTACTGCATGCCATTTACCATCAGTCCGAAGTGCCCACCATGCATCTGTGTGTGGTGCCAGCAAATCTGAGTCCCAGATGAAGAGTCATCATCACTTGGCCATCCCTGTCCCCAAATAATTACATAAATGAAGGGAGGATGCGGGGCCAAAACTTAACTAAAAGGACTATCACATTTTATCACATTTTAAAAATGTGTTTGGAGTCAAATATTTTCTGTTCTCTTTGTCAGTCCTTTCCACACCCTTCAATCACCAGCCCAGTACTGTTCTTGTCTAAACAAGCCACAAAGGAATAGTCCTTCCCGGGATAATGTAGTAGAGACAATTTGATCAACGTCACCGTCCACGGCTCAGTTCACAACAGGCTGTGGCTCTGAGCAGCATTAGGCAAATTGCTTCTCCTCTTCCATCCCACTAATTGGGAATTAAATACAGCCTTTGAAGATATTTACACAAAATTTAAAAGTGATTAGTTTGAGGTTGTGTTTTTAGGCCCGTGCACAACAAAATATATAAATACAATGAATACATCCCAAGTTATGATGGACTCAGAAACTACACTTCTGGTTAAAGATTTCCCATTACTGAATAATGTAATGTAATTTAACACATTATTGAGTACTCATATGTACTAGGTGCTATTAATAAGAAAGAGACAAAATATGGCCCACGTTGCCACTCCAGCTTTCTAATAAAGCAAACCAAACATCTATTTTAAATTAGAAGCAAAAAGATTATGCTAAGTATCAATGTACAGCAATTTTGGAGAAGGTATTTTTGAGGACTTTGGAATTTTAAAATATTTCAATAACCTGTATTAAATAAATGAAATTGTACTGTGGTAGATGTAGAGTAGTTGGCTCATAATTATTTCAGTTTCTCTGGTCACCTCTGCTAACAATGCTACCAGACTGCTCTGTCACCTGCGGAGAGTGAGTGCCTCAAACTCAGGTCTGTTCAAGAAACTTTTTCCCTGGCATTCATTGGTGGGTTCTTCTTAATACCATCACACTAAGATTCCCACATACAGTAGTTAAGTAACTCTGTGGTGGACTAGAAAGCAGAAGTATTTCCATATACCTAACCTACTGTCAAGAAAGAGAGAATCATCGGTCATTTAGGACATTTTATAATTATACCCTAGTGAAAAATAACATAATTTCAAGTTCCCAAGTAAAATACACATCACCCCAGGATACCCAGAGCCCCAATATGTTGTAGTACATATTGAAAAGCGTGAGTGAGGCTTGCCTGAAAGCTCTAGACTACAGGTCTTTCTGATCTATGCTGACCACCGAATAGCTTGAAGCTTCCCTGGGGCTGCTGCACACATCCACTGGCAGAGCAAGCAGGGCCGGTGACACACGCCCGTTGTGTGTCAGCACGTTGGCCCATTCTATTCATCTTGGCCGACAGAATTATAGTGTGGAATGAGGTTAGCCTGCATGGCTCCTGTCCTGTTTCTCCTTTTCCCATTTGAAAGTGAAGACTAATGTAAATCTATGGTCTCCAAATGTAGCCCAGGGTAGCCCTAGATGTGTGATCCTACTGCCTCAGGCTCTAGAGGGCTGGGAGTCAAACCAAGCCAGACCATTCCTAGGTCATGAAAATAGTAAGTTAACCTGGGAAATAATCTATAGAGGACCCTTTAAGTATCTACTTTTTTTTTAATCCTAGTAAAGAAATTGATAGAAGATGAATATCCATTAGAAGAGACACTGGCCACCCTGTTCAACAGGAAGAAGCAAATGGATGTAAAAGCACTGAGGAAAAAGTTATATCAGAACAACTTCTTGTTTTATATAGTGTCTCTCTTGAAACTTCATATTTTAAAACTGAGGAAGACAATTCTAAAAAGTAGAAAGCCTTGCTGACCTCCTTTAACATGAGCAGAAGTGAGGTCCTGGAAACCTGTAATTATAAGTTAACGCGTGGTGAGCTCCCAGCGTTAGGCTGGGAGAGACTCGAGCATTCCACATGTGGTCTTGTTCCTTGCCTTACAAAAGATTAGACTGAGACACAGTGGCCAAATAATCTTGTTCTAGGGCACTCAAGTTGTAAATAATGGGTTGAAAATAATGGTCTCTGGAACAAACACGTGAAGCCAGGCTGAAAGTGCTTTCTCTACCACTGCTCAGGACATCCATCCATGTTTATTATAAAGCACCCAGAGAGATAGATGGTGGGGCTCGCGTCCCCGCCACACTTGCTGTGAGGATCACAGTGAGCATCACAGTGAGAGGCACCAAGGAAACACTCACATTCTAGCTTCTGGGAACCGGTTGTTCAGAGAATTGAAGAAGAAGGAGGAGGAGGAGGAGGAGGAGGAGGAGGAGGAGGAGAAAGAAGAAGAAGAAGGAGGAGGAGGAGGAGGAGGAGAAAGAAGAAGGAAGAGGAAGAGGAGGAGGAGAAAGAAGAAGAGGAGGAGGAGGAGAAAGAAGAAGAAGAAGAAGAAGAAGAAGAAGAAGAAGAAGAAGAAGAAGA
>NW_022196906.1:19029676-19041715 GCF_008632895.1 Mastomys coucha
AGAAGAAGAAGAAGAAGAAGAAGAAGAAGAAGAAGAAGAAGAAGAAGAAGAAGAAGAAGAAGAGACTTGAAAATACTTGGATTGTTGCTCTCTGGCTGAATTTTTGTTTGGGAAGAATACAGTTTTTTGTTTGATTGTTTGTTTGTTTTTATCATCTACTGTTTGTGGACATGAAATGAAAATAATGCTAGGAAGGAAAAATAATAAAAGCTTCTTATCGAATACTGGCGGTCCCTTGCACAGCACCATTCAGTTTTGCCAAAGGGAGTCATAATAATAATGCAAAACTAACAAAGGAAATTGTAGGAAAAAAAGCTTAAAAGTGGGACAAATAATTAAGTCCCAAAGTGCTGAAGGTAAGCTGTCTAAAATAAAGTTTGAAACAGACTTGTATTTTGCCAAATTTGACAAAGCAGCACTTAGCAAAAATACTAAGTATCATTCTCCAGCTCCTGATTACTGCACAGGGGGGTGAAGGGGGGTGTGTTTGGTGCTAGGAAGGTAAAGGCAAAGAAGCCAGTTTCTTCCCTTAAGCAGCCTGCTAGCCCCCAATCCAAGGCTCAGTGTTCCCATTTACCTAGCATGCAAAACAAGTGCAGAATTAAACAAACAAAACAACAAAGAAGAAACAGAAGTGGGTGGAGAGAGGCAGTCAGACAGGTAATTTACCTTGTCTGTTGCCAAGATCTTCCCTAGATTATGGTCAGATTTCAAAGGATGGAAAACTATTTTCTAGGCAAACAGTCAGTAGTGCTTGAAAGAGGAAAGAGCTTTAAAGAGAAACATGGCAGGGTGTTCAAAGCCACAGAGGAAGCACAGGGCTGGAGAGAAGCTACATACGGCTGGTTTTCATTTGCTGGAAAGTGTTCAAAAGGGAGAGATCTAATACAACCAATTTAAGTTTATTTAAATTTATTTATTTACAGAAATTTATTTCTGACTAGCTTACAAATAAATGAGACTCAGACTATGGTTGTTTTATTGGGCTTTGCAGTACTGGGGGGTAACCACTAATCTACTTTTCTTACTGCTGGCCTAGCTATCTCCCTGGCAGTGTGCCCCAAATGCTAGCTGTTTCTCCTAGCCAAGTGCTCATGGTAAGTCTTTTCCCATGGTTCCTTCTCTCTCCCTCATTCTCCCTTACTCAACTGTCTCCTCCTTCCACCATCCCCCTTCCCAAAGCTCAACTAGGTAGCACAAGAATATGATAAAGATGATGAAGTGGCCCAGCCAAGACTCCATTACTAAAGTCTCTATCACACATCTGTACCAGAAACACTCCTCGCTGGTGTGATGAGGTAAGTGATCATGGTGAGAAGTCCTGTAGCAGGAAGTTTTCAGTGGTCTCTAAGCTGAAGGCAGTTTCTGGCTGAGAGCCCTAAACAGCTAGTTCCTCAGTCCTATAGCCACAAGAAAACAAACTCTGCTAACAATCTAAAGGAGCCTGGCAGTGAATTCTTCCCAGCACGGCCTCTGGGTCAGAATGCTTCCCACATGAGCCTTTGATTGTACCCTTAGTGTCCGCTAAGCAGAAGACCCAAAGCCCCACCTGGACTTTTGACTTACTATAACCATGAAGCGGCGATTTGTTTTTGTAAATTGTTAAGCTTATGGGATTTATTACAGGAACGCCGGGACACTGATAGAACCACAGGGAGATGTTTTTGAATGAAAACTGCAATTAGGTTTTGGGAACTAGGAAGAAGTAGGGGAGGAATAGAATGCTCCTCCCATGGTGACATAGAAGATGCTCTGTGCACTGCCATTTCTGGACTAAAAGGGACCTACCCTCATGGTTGCTCTTTGTAGCCATTTCCTTCCTGGCTCCTACTAGCTTTTCATGGGATGACAACAATCTCACTCTCTCTAAAAACTATGCAACTGGCAAGGGGGGACTGCATGTGTCAACATTGTTTTGGGATAAGGGGTGTGGTCCTCAAGAGAAGCCCCACAAGCAGGTCTCCAAGCTTCAGAAGAGGCTCTGCCTACCCCAATCCAAGTCTGTAATCCACGTCTGTAACCGTTCTTACCAGATACAAGTTACAGGCTATGTTTTCAGTCCGAATGTGGTTCATCTTCTCCTAAAACCACATGTTTCTTATATCTACTTTGTAAGAAACCTTTGTGTTCTTCCCTTTCCTATTTTTTTCTTGTACTAAAACACAATCTGTTTCTATTTTCTTAAGATACAATTTAGAGCTATTCATACTAAGGGGAATTAAAATGAAGGAGAAGCCTTATCTACATCTCTGAAATACAGAGGGGGGGAGGGAGAGGGAGAGGGAGAGGGAGAGGGAGAGGGAGAGGGAGAGGGAGAAGGAGAGGGAGAGGGCGAGGGAGAGAGAGAGCAATCCACTAGAGTAATGAAGTCCCTCAGTAAGTTTTGTGAAGGATGTAATTACTTTGTTTCAAACCTGCTGTGATTCCTACTTATTTGAAAAGCAAGAAAGCTTTGTTCCAGCCTACTTGGGTTTAATAAGAATAAACCAGAGGCTTATAAGGCAACAAGGCTAAGCACTGGTGAAGTCTCACAAGAATGATAGAAAGAATAAAAACAGTTGAGCCCCAGGCTCTGAGGGACATGGACTCCAGGACTCCCTTACTATAAGATGATGTAATGTTTGCATATGGCTTACAAGCCTCTTCCCACACACTTTAAATCCTCTTTAGATTATTCATAATACCGAATACAATTGGAGTGTTATGTGAAGAGCTATGATACTGAAGTCTTTAGGACAACGAAAAATTTTGTACATATTTAGTATAGTCACGATTTGTTTTCTAATAAAAGTTTGCCTTTTAAATAAGAGGTTAATGAAATCCCTAGATAAAGAACCCACTGGTTCAGGGAGTTTTGCAATGTAGCAAAAGAGAAGCCAGGGCTTTGGAAACCAGAGGAAAGGCCCAGCCTAACAGCTCTAAGTGACTGCCTCTACTCACTACAGAAAAAGATAGGCAGGCCAAGAAGATTCAAGATAAGTTTTTTCTCCAGCTTTGGTATATAAGTCATAAAGATCAAGTAAAAAGTTCCTGGCTGCATAAGACTAATTTCCTTAGCTTTTAAATGAGAGAAGAAACTCTGAATTAGGTTTTATTGTATCCAATCTATTTTGTAGTCTCTCTATTCTTTCTTATGCCAGTTTGTCCATCCTCTGTCCATCTAATTGTATAGAATAAGCAGGGTATATGTGTATCAGTGTATTCTGGCTACAATGTAGCCTACTTACAGCAGCCACTCACATGGCCACATACACCCTCCACCCACCCCTTCCAGCTGTAGGCTTGCAAAGGTGGAGATGAGATCTAACCAACTCACCATGCAATCTCAGTCACCATGGCAACCTCGGAGTATGGCACAGAAGAGACCTCAGTTAGGTGAGAATCTAGATGATGGTTATATAGATAAATAGGTAACTAGATGGACAAACAAACACAAGAAAGAAAGGATAAAGAGACAGAGGGATATAACAAAGACCAACTCAGTCCTAATTCAGCTTCTTACAATACTAATTCTTCATATCTGGGACCTACAAGTATGAGACACAAGATGTCAAGAGAAATTATTTTCCCACATTTAGTCTAAGCTACATACTTCCTAGTTGTGTTTTAAAGTGCCAGCAGCCAAAAGGTATTTGTTTTACTTAATATCTAGTCAAAAATCTCACTAACTCACAGCAAATGTTGAAAGACAGACCTTATTCCTGCAATGTAGAATTCTTCATGTGGGCCCCTGCATACTCCATCCCAGAATGGAGATGTAGGAGCCTGAAAAAACACATTTCAAAAGGAAATAGGGTTTTTATCAAATCCCTGTAGAAATATAAATAAATTAATAAATTAAGTCAAGCCAAGCCTGCAAAACGCCTCTCTGGACATTCCATGTGATGGCTCCAAGCTTCTCAACGTTATCTGCATTCCTGAAGTTTCACAAGAGCCACTGGCAAGCTGGCTCCCAATAGCTAAATTCTTGATAGCTATATGGCACACAGTAACAGCTTCTGGTCCGCACCCTGGATGGAAGACAAGCAGTTCCAGCCACAAATGAAGATACCATTTCCCTATCCTGTTTTGTGGAGCCATGACCTAATCCCAGCCTCAATTCATGTCTCCAAAATGCATCCTTCAGAGGCCAAAGAAGGCAGACAAGGAAGTGGGGGATGTAACTGTTGAGAAAAGAGGCTTTGTTGAGAAGTCCCTTTGGGTGGGAACATCTGCCAAATTGACCCTGTGAAGATGAGGGCAAGGCCAAGACGAAATCTAGACAGAAACAACCGAAATGGAACTTTTTCCAGTATTCTCCAGTCTTAGAGGAAGCTGTCTCCAGATGAGGCCTTTCATCAACTTCCTAATGGGAGACCACGAGGCGCCCTGGCCACGTGCTCTGTACAGATCATCCAACACAAACAGCATCTAAGGCTACCAACTCCCAATCCACAGTGCAGTCGGCTTCTAACCTAGCTCAATAGGCTTCCCATACTCCTCCCATCACCTTCCCTTCCCCCAGAAGAGACACTGAGAGACTCAGCCTGGCTGCTTCTCTGTTGGCATCTATCTGTAGGAGTCTAAGAATCTCTGTGTCAGGATAGACCACAACCTGCATCTATGCCAAGCCTTTTAGTTTACAGAAGACAAAATTTAGATACTGATAGGGGAAGTTATTGGCTGAATGGACCTCAAGTTTAAGTGTTAGGATCTCCAGCATTTGGTTCTGCCCTTGACACTGAGCCCCTGCTTAAAGCAGAATTACAGTAGGGATAGCTGAAATCAATAGTAAGTGACAGTTTGGGGATTTGTGCCCCCTTTCTTCATGTCTTCTCCTTCAGAATTTCCTTGTTCCCAACATATCAAACCTAAACATGGTGTCTGGGAAGAGAAAAGACCTGATTTGAATGTGCCCAGTAAATGAGCAGTGGCTTTCCACAAAGCTGCAGAGAAGAACACAATTGTCACAGGTCGTTAGTGATGACGTTCTTGGACAAAGATGAAGAAGTGACTGTGGTCACTCTAGGATTGAACTCTGAAGCCACTACAACCTGACCTTCCTAGTCAGCTTCATTTCCTATTCCCTAAACAAGAGTCCTTTGCTAGAGTCGGAGCCTTTCAGTGACCCTCGAGTGTGGCTTTCTTCTCTGACCAGTTTCTTCTCTCTTAGTGCTTTCTGGAATGCCATCCAGGATTCCCTTCATCCATCCAATCAGGTCACAATACCAAGTCACTCTATAACCTTCCTGACTCCCATAGTCCTCACAGACAGCAGCCATGCTGCAGCCAGTTTACCAGTGCAGTACAGGCTCTTAGTCCATGCCACAGGGAATTCCTCTGTCCTAGGCTTTTCTCTTAGCTAGGAAAGGCTCCTTGCTGTGCTCACAAGAACATCCAGGAAACAGTAAGTCCATGACCTGCAGCAGATTCTGTGCCAGTGTACCTAACCCCATGATACAGCATGCAGCTTTCCCAAAGGAGTACTTCTGACCTGAGGAGACCCGGAGAAATGGAGACTAAGAACAGGCCCAACAGGGATGATTTTTCTTTTCCAGAGCGAAAAAGAAGTTCTGAGAATAAAGCTTAAAACCACTCATTAAGGGGTATGTTTACCAGTGCAGCTTCATTGATTTTTGTTTTGAAAAGTTTGACAAACTTTCAGAAATACTTTTGGAGTCAAGGAAAGCTTTCTAATGTGCCAGATAAGAGCTATCCAAACTCACAAAGCACAGCCACCCAGGCTATCTACCCGCCTATTTGTTTATCCTTATCTCATCTCTATCATCTCTCTCTCTTTCTCTCTCTTTCTCTCTCTCTCTCTCTCTCATATATATATATATGTTTATATATACACATATATACATATACATAATATGCATGTATATACAGAGAGGTGGTTAAATGTGGGAGAAAGATACTTCCTCTCATTTCAAAAGTGGAAACATTTCTTGTCAAATGCCCGGGACAGGTGTGAGGTTGGAAGATGACAGAAGGGAGCCGTAGAAGATGGCCTTATTCTCATTTTGTTCTGGGGAGGTAAAAATAGTCCTAGGGACTTGGCCTTTGGACGTAGGGAATGCCCAGAGGAAGGAGTCTGATCACAAGGTTCCCAATATGTCTCAGGCTGCTTGTCTCCTTCCTGGAGGACCCCTGAGTGTCTAGATGTCTGGAGCCTTGCTCATTGGTCCCGTCAAGTCTGGCTGGAGTCTGGGAGCCAGTGTGGCACTGTTTGTGGAGCCAAAGTGCAGATTAAGTCATGTTTTAGAGGTGACCTCTGTCTACCCCTCCCTCCAGGCCTCCCTCCCCAGCAGATCCTACCTACAAGCTTCTGCCTTTACTGAGCCCACCCCTACCCCTCACGACCTAACAGGGCCTCATATACTCAACAGTAACCCCCACCCTCATCCACCCCATGTCACTTTCTTCTCAAATGGACCTGGTCTTTGTTGTTCTAATTAGATTATCTCTGCCTTGGGGACCTAAAGGACAGTCCCTACCAGCCTTGGCTAGAAAGGCAGGTCACATAATCCCTGTTATCAAGAGCCTTGTCATTTAGCATGTAGATCAACTAATTCTTTCGATACCAGGGGAGCAATTGTGCATCTTAATATTGATTTTTTTCCTGAGATACAATCGCCCGCATTCCTGAGTCAGACTCACTTACTGAAGCTAAAAGGCTCCGCTGACTTTATAATGAAGTCACCCCTCCCCCATCACACTTGCCACTCGGATAATGGTACAAAGCTGGACAAACCCTTTGTGTTTTTCCACTTGGTCTAATTTCAGAATAAGCTCCCAGTTGACAAGAAACAGGAAAACAGAGGTGGCTATTTTAGAAGCAAGTGCATGAAGTGCATGTCTTGGAGATGGGCTCCCTACCACCCATCAAACCTCTCCCTCCAACCCACCCCCATGCTACAGGATGCAGAGTGGAATCCGGACTGCTGATGGAATGAGACCAGCCTACGAGCTTTGTAAATTTCATGATAAATGAATAGCTTGCGCTTTCAAATCAGGCCAGGACCATTTTGTTATCAAATATGCCTAATGGGAGTGGGAGGCAGAAGAGTAAACATTTGAACTATGGCAGTATGAAAAAAAAAGGGGGAGAGATCCAAAGTAAAAATGCATTGAGTTTTGGGCCAGGCAGAAATGTGGGTTCTGTATGATGTAGGCAGGGAGACAAAGGCCAGGGGCAGTGGAGGGCCTAATAAGCTCCCATTCTCCTCCCTTTCTTTGTGCTACCCAACATAACAATGTCTGCTCTTTTCTGAGCATCTGCCTATGTTTGATACTAGAGAAGAGCACGTGTTCAGTCCTTTACATGCATGTGCTCCTCAGCCACTAAGAGCAATGTTTTGTTCATAATTCCCCATGTGACATACAAAACCACAAGGACCCAGAAAGACTATATGTTTGCTATGATCTCAAACAAGGAATTGACAGAGCTGGGGTCAATCCCATGTGGCCCGACCGGCTCCTAAACTCTAGCCATAACTAACAAAGCCTGCTCTTCTCTCTGTTGTTGTCTCAGCCTGTTTATTTTATTTCATGTATTTCAGTGTGCCTGTATTCATTCTGGGATGATTGAACATTTCCCAGAGCCCAAGATAGAGAAGAACGTAGAGGTAGAGTGCAGGGCAGGAAAGTAGATAAATGGTACTCACCTCCTACAACAGTTCTGCCTCCTAGAAAGGGTATGTGAATGCAACAGGAACACTGGGTGGGGATCTGAAAGTCAGTACAGGTTCTGCCTCTACAAGAGTCCCAAGTGCTTAGATGTGTATAAGAAAAGGACTGAGTTAAACGAAATTTTCATTAAAAATCTATTTGTATAAAACCACTCTTACCCTGTTTGGTATTCATGTGAAATCTTCTCTCTGTTTTAGGCTCTAGATAGAAACTAAAGTTTTACTGCTTTACAAAATCAAGTCCAACAGTCTCCTACCAGAAGGACCGATGACCTGAACTTCAAAGTGCCTGCTAGGGGAGTTAGCACTTGTAGGGAGAATACTAGTGAGCATATGCCTATTGTAGTTAGTCTTTATATTCAATGAGGGAAGAGTAACATGGACTCTTTATCATGTCATTATCATATAGTGTGTGGCTGAGCAAACTTCTATGTTTCTGTCCCAGATTCTCTAAACTCCATGGTTTGCTAACTTCTCTGTCATTGCAACTGAACTCAAGGGATTAATTCTGTGTCTGGTAGACAGGAGGCGCTTAAGAGATGTTTGGTAAGAAGGAGAGATGAATATACTAATGGATGTTTTACACACATACTGTACCATGTGATGGTGAATCTCTATTATAAACTCAACTGGATTTTGATCACCTAGAAAACTGATAAGAGACAACGTTGAGTATGTTTGCAGGGTAGATAAACTGAGGGAGGAAGACCTGAATGTGGGGGGCACCATTCCGAAGACTGGGGTCCTAGACAGAATAAAGTAGAGATAAAGCAGAAAGCCAGCTCTGCACCAGCATTGTCTCATTCCACCATGAAGAAATTCTCTTGTCATAGTCTTTCCATATACATTCAACACAGCAGCTATGGATAGATAACCTAATTATAAATATCTCTCTTGCCGGGCAGTGGGGGGGCATGTCTTTAATCTCAGCACTTGGGAGGCAGAGGCAGGCAGATTTCTGAGTTCAAGGCCAGCCTGGTCTACAGAGTGAGTTCCAGGACAGCCAGGGCTACTAAGAGAAACCCTGTCTGGAAAGACCCAAAGAAAAACAACAACAAAAAAAACTTCTCTCATTGCTTTTGCTAATTATTTAGTTACAGTAACAAAAACATAACAAAAAAGCAGAATGTACTTTGACATATTGTACTTTACTAGAGTAGTTCTGTTTATTCTAGTTCTCATGTCCCACAAAAAAAATCATAAAAACAAAACAAAATTAAACAACAACAACAACAGCAAAACCTTCAGTGTCTGAATTCTTGCTGTTACTCTTCTCCCCAAATTGTATTTTTTGAGAACTTCTTATACCATAATAATCTCTTTAAAGATCTTCTCTGGATACAGTCACATTCTGAAGCACCAAGCGAATGGATCTTTAAAATGTAAAGGTGGAGAGAGTATACCACTTGGCCCCTACCACCTGGGCCCCTCAGAGTTGTTCAAATCTTAGGGTGATTTTGAGAAGCCAGTTTTAAAAGCCACCATGCTTCTCTCTCATTTGGCATCAATCTTACTAACAAAATTCTACTTGTTATCACATAGGAATGCTGAACCTGACATGGTGACACATACCTATAATCACAGACAGGATGAAGCAGAAGGATTCTTATAACTTCAACTGAGCCTGGGGTACATACTGACTTCCAGGCCATCCTAAGCTACAGGGTAACAATGTGAGGACCAGTACGGAAAAATCAAAACAAAACAAAATAGAAAGAGCACCGCATACCAGCCAGGAAAGCACTTAGGCCAGCTACGGATCTCTAACTACCCCTCTTTCCCTTCAAATCCAATTCCCTAATATTACTCATTCTCGGTTTTGTGCAGATCACTTCTGACTCTCCTCCCTTCCTGCCCCATCGCCAGTAGATCACACAAGTTTTCTTCTCCAAACTTATCCAGTTATCCTAGATCCCAATTCTAGCAGGCATTCCCTGGAAACCTGACAACCAAGCTTGTCAGAGAAGCAAGTAGACCAGCAAAGCAGATAGGCAAGCTTCAGTTTTCTCTCTCTCATGGCTTCCAGGTTCAATTCCCCAGTTTCATCCCCAGTTCTGTATAGCAGGCTGCTTGTTGGGACTCTGACCTCATTCCGAGGGGACTAAACAAATCCTGGTGGAACACTCTATGTCTCCTCCAATGGATACCTTCATCCCTCCCTCTTCTATCCCATGCTCATTTCTTAGTGTTAGTTCTTAATACCTATAAACATTTCCTACCTGGAACCCTCAATGGCTACAACTGGAAGGAACCCAGAAGAATTCCTTACCAAGACACAAATAGCCACCATACTATCTTAAGGACCAGAGAGGCCAATGGAAAGCAAGGAACATAACACTCATCCAACAAAGGCTAAATACCTAGAATGACCATCATCCCAAACCCAGATGCCTAGATGCCAGCCAGGAAAACATGTCTCCACTAGAAACCACAAGCAACATGATGTGGCCCTGAGAACTGTAACATAGCTGAAGCACAAGACAAGGGCCTTAAAATAGCTTTTTTATGAATATGATAGAAATATTAAAGAGGAAAGGAATAGATCCCTTAAAGAAAACTATGAAAATAGAAACAATCAGTGGAAGGAAATGAACAAAACAGTGTAAGACCTGAAAGTGGAAATAGAATCAATAATGAAAACCCAAACTGAGTGAAGTCTGGACATGAAAAATTTAGGAACTCAAACAGGAACCTCAGAGGGAAACCTCACCAGCAGAATACAAGCAATGGAAGAGAGAAACTCAAGCATTGAAGATAACACAGAAGAAAAGTGGACACCCCAGTCAAAAAAAAGTCGAGCCTAAAAAACTCTAGGCAAAAACATACAGGAAGTCTGGGAGACCATGAAAATGCTAACTCTGTGAATAACAGGGATAAAAGAAGGAGAAGAAACCCAGTTTGAGGGTAGAGACAATATTTTCAATAAAATCAGAAGAAATGTTTTTAACCTGAAGAAGGAGGTGCTTATCAAGGTACAAGAAGCATAAAGAATACCAAGTAGATTGGACTAGAAAAGAAATTCTGCTAAATACATAATAATAAAAATACCAAAAATACAGAACAAAGAAACAATATTAAAAGATTCAAGGAAAAAAGACCAAGTAATATATAAAGGCAGACCTATTAGAATAACACTTGACTTCTCAATGGAGACTTTAATGCTGGAAGGGCCTAGACAGATATTTCACAAACTCTAAGAGACCACAGATACCAACTCAAACTATTATACCCAGTAAAACTGTCAGTCACAAAAGATGGAACAAAAAATACATTCCATGATAAAATGGATTTTAAGCAGTATCTATCTATAAGTCCAGCTCTACAGAAGGGACTAGAAGCAAAACTAGCCTGAAGAGTTTAACTGCATCCAAGAAAATGTTGGAAATAAAAAATCTCTGACCTCCAAGACAAAAGGGGGAAGAAATCACACACCACTACAACGAAATAATAGGAACAAACACTGCTCATTGCTAACTCTTGGCAGCTATGGTCTCAATCTCCCCAGTAAAAAACAAGAGGGACAGACTGAATTTGAAAACGGGACAGATCTTTCTGCAGCATCTACGAAACATAACTAAACATGAAGAATAGATATCAACCAAGGGTAAAATGATGAAAACAGATATTCCAAGTGAATGGACCTAAGAAACAAGTTAATGTAGCCATTTTAGTATCTGACAAAATAAACTTCAAGCCAAAACTAATCAGAAGAAACTAACTAGGAAGGACACTATATACTCCTCAAAGGAAAAATATGCCAAGAAAATATTACAATTCGTATCATTTGTACACCAAGCCAAGGGCACCCAAATTTATAAAAGATACACTACTAGAGTTCAAATTATATATTGACCCTCATACTATGATAGAGGATGATTTCCAATACTCTACTCTTACTAATAAAGAGTTTATCTAAACTAAAAAGAGAAATGCTGGAGATAACTAACGTCATGAACTTAATGGACCTAACAGATATTTACAGAACATTTCACTCAAACACAACATCATAGAATTTTACATTTAATACATCATAGAATTTTCTCCAAAACTGATCACATACTCAAGAACAAAGCAAAGTCTCAACAGATATAAGAAAACTAAAATAGTATCCTGCTATCTCTCTGATCAGCACAGATTAAAGCTGGTATACACAACAACAGAGAGCTCACAATTTCATGGAAACTGAACACTCATTACTGAATGAAAAATACAACCAGAGAGAAATTAGTAAAGAAATCAAAGATTTTCTAGAATTGAAGAGAAATGAAAACACAGCATACCCAAATTTATAGGACACATTGATGGCAGTTCTAAGAGGGAAGTTCACACTGTTCACACTAAGTGCCTACTTTAAAAAAAAAAAAAA
>NW_022196906.1:19041803-19055084 GCF_008632895.1 Mastomys coucha
AAAAAAAAAAAAAAAGGAGAGTACTCATGCTAGTAACTTAAGAGCACACCTGAAAATTCTAGAACATCAAGAAGAAATGATACTCAAAATGAATAGAGGGAAAGAAATGATCAAGCTCAGAGCTGAACTCAAGAAAATAGAAACAAAGGGGGAGGGAAAACTCACAAAGAATCAATGAAACAAAGATTTGGTTCTCTGAGAAAATCAATAAGATTGACAAACCCTTAACCAAACTAACTGAAAGACAGAGACAGAAGATGCAAATTACCAAAGGAAAACCTGTATCCCACCAAATTGGAAATTCTAAGAACAATGCATAGTTTTCTCAATAAATTTCACCTACCAAAGTTAATCAAGATCGCATAAGCAATGTAAACAGACTTAGCAAAATAGAGGCATTAATTAAAAGTCTTCCTACAAAAAAGAGTTTATGACCAGACAGTGTTAGTGCAAGTTTACCAGAGAGCTAATGCCAATACTTCTCAAATTATTCCACTGACCGAGCCCACTCAGTCAGCAGGTTCTCCAGCACAGGATCCAGGACTGAAAAGAAAAAAGACAATTAGAAGACATCATAGCATGACCCCAGCCAGTTCTGAGGCTGAGGCAGGTTTGTTTTTTCCCAATCTGCTTTTATATCATTTTAATTACGTGCAAGTAATGAGGGAAATAAGCACAAATAGTCAAGGAACAAGCAAGGTAATAAGCAGTTTCTAAGGGCTTGTGAGGATGGCCAAAATATCCCAGCCTACTTCCTTGTCCAAACCCAAAATCAGCTTCTTGCCTGAAGCCTACTTCTTTTGTTCCACCCTAAAGTTAAGATTCCTGTCTGAACTTACTTCCCTGCTCTACCCTAAAATTAGATTCCTGCCAAAGCTTACTTCCTTGTCATGCCCAATGTCAGATTGCTGCCTGAAGCCCATTTCCTTCTCTTGGCCCAATGTCAGATTCCTGCCAACTGGCCCCCAAAGCTCTCCACAATACCACAAAGTAGAAACTGAGGAACACTACCCAATTTGATTCATGAGGCCACAGTTACTCTGATACCTGAACCACATAAAGATACAACAGACCAATTTCCCTTATGAAGCAAAAAATCTTAACAAAATACTTGCAAACCGAATCCAAACATATGAAAAAGATAAATCTACCATGATCAAATCGGCTTCATCCCAGAAACTCAGGGATGGTTCAACATATGTAAACTGATAGCCAAATCCCCATATAAACAAAATAAAGGTAAAAAACCAAATGATTATCTCATTTAAAAAAGAAAAGGCCTCTGACAAAAGCACCATTTACACAATGAAATATTAATCAGCTGTTCAAAAATGAAATCATACAATTCTCAGGCAAATATATGGCACTAAAAAAAAAAATCATTCTGAACAAGGTAGCTAAGACCCATAAAGACATTGAATATGCTTTGCATTTGCTTTTATGTTTATTAGCTAGTAAATCAAGTATAAGCAAGACACAGTCCCTATAACCACAGAGGTTAGTAATCAAGTAAGTGACTAGGGGTGGGAACTATCAGATAGATACCCCTAGGAAAGGGAAATAGAAAAGATAGCTACGGATGAACAAGGGGGCAGGGACTAGAATAGGAGAATCAAGCAGAGTGGGGGAAGATGATGAGGGTAAGGGAGGGAATATGAGAAAAAAAGCTAAAATTGAGGGCCATGTGAATGGGAATAAGGAAACCTAATACAGCAAAAAGCTTCCTAAAATATAGACATATATGAAGGTGATCTAAATGAATTTGCCAAATAACAGGAAAGCAGAGCCCTAAATGGATGTCTTTTGTCACCCAGTGAAACTTCCTTTGCCCAAATTTGCTCACATCTAATTGAGTTTTTGACCAAAAGGGTTCCATGGGGACCCTCAAACAACCCAAGCTGTTGTCAACATGGTAGGACAGATGCTCTCCACTAACTGACAGTAAATCCCTATTGCTGAGCGTGCCTACACAACTCATTGACCATGGAGAAGTTGAACTGGTGCCTAGCCAGAGCTTTCATTTGTACAGGCTAGTGTTCTTGGTATCAGAAAGTACGCTGCACACTACCAAAGAAGAGACATAAACACCAACCCAGTGACAAACCTTTCAATGTACAATCCTGTCCTGCCTGCCGGATATGCTAGGGCAGACAGAGCTTGTGGGAGTGACCAACCAATATTGGATTAAGGCTTTCTCCATGAGAGGAAATCCATACTCATCAGTGCTTGGCTGATGAAGAACCTGACTAGAGAGCATGGGGTCAAATCAAATACTTCTGTTCTACCAAAGGAATGTAGCAGTACAATGACTTCTAGTGACATTCTGCTATAATCATAGATCAGTGCCTTGCTCAGCCATCGTCAGAGAAGTTTCCTATTGTAGCAGATGGGAAAAAAATACAGAGACCCATAGTCAGACTATATACAGAGAGTGAGAGACCTCAGAACACTAAGTTCTAACAGGATACGCCATCAAATCCCTATTCTCAAAGTTCAAGGAACCCTGCAAAAGAGGGGGCAGAGAGAATGTAAGAGCCAGGGTTAATGAGGAGACCTAGGAAACAAGGTCCCCTAATCAACAGAACTGATGCACATATAAACTCACAGAGACCGAGGCAGCATGCACAGGGCCTGCACTGATCTGTACCAGGTGGCATTCTAGAGCTAAGAAGAAAAGTGGACAAATGTCCCCATCCCTAACCCAGAATCAACCTCCAATTGACAGCCACTAGCAAATGATGATTTAGTTTTCTTCATGGGACTTACTGGGAAAACAAACTACTCATAAATGTAAGCCGTATGGTCAACAGAGAATGAACTCAGCAGCTTCTTTGAAGGAGCCTTGTTTCATAATGCCATGCTGGGATTTTTCTTCTCTTTTCTTCTCCTTTTTTCTCTTTCTTCTTTTCTTATATGTTGCAAGAGTGGAGGGCAGATACATAGGGACAGAGAGATGAGTGGGATAGGGATGCATGATGTGAAATTCACTAAGGATCAAAAAGAAGTTAAATAGATCTATATGTATATATATGTGCATATATATATACATATATATATATGATATATAAGATATAAGTTCATTGCAGTGGTATTTATTCACAATAACCAAAATATGGGCACAAACTACACATATATGTTGATGATTAACATTGAGTATCAACTTGAAAGGACCAAGACTCACTAGATCAGTTCTGGGAAGGCCCTTGAGGAATGTTTTTTAGAGTAACTGTGAACAATACCATTCCATGCAGCTCCAAACTGCATACAAATGGGGAAGGGAGCTGAACATTCACTGGAAGCCATTGCCATCATTCACTGGAAGCCATCGCCATCATTCACTGGAAGCCATCGCCATCATTCACTGGAAGCTATCGCCATCCTACCTGTTTTAGTTTGGTTGCCATTGCTGTGATAAAATCCGGAGTCAACTTGGGTAAACAAAACAAAACAACAAAAAAGGTTATTTGGCTTAGATTTCCACATTACAGTTCATTAAGAAAGAAAGCCAGGGCAGGAACTCAAGCCAGGAATCTGGAAGCAGGAACTGAAGCAGAAACCGTAGAAGAATGCTGCTTACTGGCTTGCTATCTAGGGATTGCTCAGTCTGTTTTCTTATTCAACACATGGGCTGGGTTTTCCCAGATCAAGCATTGATTAAACAAGAAGATGTCCTACAGATATGCCCAAAAACCAATCTGTTTTTGTTTGTTTGCTTGCTTGTTTGTTTGTTTTGAAACAGGGTTTCTCTGTATAGCCCTGGCTGTCCTGGAACTCACTCTGTAGACCAGGCTGGCCTTGAACTCAGAAATCCACCTGCCTCTGCCTCCCAAGTTCTGGGATTAAAGGCATGCGCCACCACTGCCCGGCTTCCACAAACCAATCTAATGAAGACAATTCTCCAATTGAGGTTCCCTCTTTTTCCGTTACTCAGTTTATGTCAAGTTAACAAAACTCACCAGCATGATGACTAAAATCACAATATGTGACTACTTGCCACATGCCACTGCCACCATGCCTTCCCTGTGATGATGGACTGTGCCCTCAAACTATAAGCTAAAATAAACCATTCCCTCTTTAGGTTACTTTCATCAGGGTTTGTCAAAGTAACAAGAAAACTAATATGGATAAAAAGAAATATTGCTCAACCTCAAAAAGAAAAAAGAATTGGCATATTCTTACATAAATATGAACCAATAGGACATTTTGTTGATAGTTAAAGAAGGCTAGCTACTGCATTATTATTCTCATATGAGCTGCCTAATGACCAAATTTATGGCAACCAAAAGCAGGATGGCAGATGTCATGCTCAGATATGCAGGGCAGTGAAGGAGTTTCCTCTTTAACTAGTACTCCATATAACAGGGAAGATGCACACATGTGCAGAGCTGCTGAACAACCCTGTGTCTGTAGCTAGTAAGTCTATACCATGTGCTTAAAGGTCTATCAAGAGGGTGAATCTCTTGTTGATGTCATGCTAGTTAGCAGGGTGGGGCATAGCTGGACCCACACAGCAGAGGGCAGTACAGCACATGCAGCAGCTGCTGCTGGATCATGTCCACAGAAGACCTGAGTGAGACAAGAGAGGCAACTGGTTTTATTCAGATCTACTTTATTTTCATTTCATAACCCTGGCTTTGTTGAAGTCCCCTTTTTTTTCTTCCTTAAAAATTCTTGACTGGCAAGTGATATGTTTTCTCATGCTATGGAGGGAGACTAAAGCACATTAGATACCGTATGGATGCTAAGAGTGTACAGGCCAAGCTGTTCTGTTACAAGGCCTTCAATGTTTACTCTTTTAAGAGTAAAATAGGCAACATTCAAGTTCACCTGTCCCATGTCCTAATGAAAAGATAGTTCACAGATGCCATACCATAGGATAAGACATAAACTATTCCTCAAAAAATACAGAGAAAATAATTTGCACCTCTAAGGTGTCCAAAGAATGAGAACATTCCACAAAAATTGGTACAATTTATCCCTCCTATATGTGCTACTAAGGGAACTTGATTAGACACTCTCAAAAGGCCTCAGAAATACTGAATTCATATAAACTCTTTATAAGAATCCACCTGAAATAAATCAAAAGCCTCCAGAAAAGAAAGAACATTTTCTTACCATTTTTTTAAAGTGAAAAAAAAAAAAAACCCACACATCTCAGGCATATCCAGAGGAATTATGTAAGCAGGAAAACAGACATGCAGTGTCTTTAAATAGGAGCTGTGGCTTTTTGTAAATGCTTACTCCATTGCAATAGTTCTCAATGGATCTGAGGTTTTAGCGCTGATCTAGTGCAGAGGGCTCCCTAGAGACTAGTTGTGGTCAGTGGGAGGACAGAGTGGGGCACAAAGTCCTTGGGTGAGAGGGAACTAATAGGAAAGGGGAACAAAATAGCATCTGGCACTCCCCATCCCTCCGATAATTTGATCTTTGGAAGGGATGCACCTGGTAACAAGAGTAAATATTTGATAGGACCTGTTTACAGCTTTGGTGATGTGGCTGCCTCTCAAAGAGGAGACTGTCCTTGATTTCAATGTCTTTACTACTCTTTCGGGTTCTCTCAATATTACACATGTAGCTCTGATGAAATTCAAATAATTAAAACATTTAGATTAACATTCTTTGCTGACCATAAAGTAACACATTAATGTGTCCAGTTGGAACTCTTACCTCATAAAGGGTACTGACCTGGGGGTGTGTGGGGAAGTGGATCATGATAGGTAGCCTGACCCTCGATTGAGCTAAAGGAACAATGGGAGCTTTGCC
Source organism: Mastomys coucha (assembly GCF_008632895.1). Lineage (NCBI taxonomy): Eukaryota > Metazoa > Chordata > Mammalia > Rodentia > Muridae > Mastomys > Mastomys coucha. The sequence continues at coordinate 19,047,567 of NW_022196906.1, forward strand.
TGCTCCCAGGCACCAGGCCCTTGTCATATATCCACAGTACTCCATAGATTTGTGACCATCAGCCATGTAAGGCCAATGCCCCAAGCCCTTTCACATGTAGATTAGTCATCTGTAACATCTCAGACTAAGACAATAGAAGAAGAGACCTCTATCTTGAGCCTATTGGCCCATAGGCTCAAGGCAGAGTTCTCCAAGCTAATGAGGTACCTAGAGGCCTGGAGCGGGGAGCCAATGAGGTTTCCTTCCCAGACATTCCTCCCTACAAAATATATTTAATCTCAGGCCCACCCTGAGAAATGGAGTATGGTTTTATACATCTCCTTTCCACCATGACAATAATTTGGAACCATGGGTCAGCTCTTTTCATTGGGATCCACTGTGGGAGAAGGTCTTTGCCTAGAGAGCTGCAGTTAAGTCATCTATAGAAGGCCTTTCTGTGCTCCCAGTCACAACTACCACCAAGCCAGCCAAGGACTTGACCTCAAGCCAAGAATTCTCCCCTTTTCCCCTAGCCCCAGACTAGACCCAGCCCTCGGACCCAGACTCCATTCTCAACTCTTCTATGACTTCTAGTGGTGTCTAGGTGTCCAAAGGTCTGAGAACCTCATGGCCCTGGGCTTATCACATGCCAGGGGTGGGTGAGTCTGCCATGAAAGAGTGACTTCAGAAGCTCAAGCTATGGCAGTAGAAACCTGTGGTATCTAGTCATCACTATGACTGAGAGGGAGAAGAGAACAAAGGACCAGAAGCAGGACTGAGCTATAGTCCACAAGGTCTGCCCCATGACACACCTTTTCTACCACCTCCCAAAACAGCTTTACCTGGGGACTAAGAGTTCAAACACCTTGGTCCGTGCAGGACACTTCACAATCAGTTCAAAACACACAGCAAGATTCAGGACATTTTAACTCATCTTTGTCCCACTGTTCTCTGCTCTACAATAGTTTACCAAATAACAACCTATGATCAATATAGAAATTATCACTGGTTAATGATCATGACTACAGGTGATTTTTCAAAGCATGATTTGCAAAGAACAGTTATAAATAGACCTGTGTGGCAGATCAGAGTATCAGGTGAAAGAGTCAGAACATTTGGAGGTAAAGCTAACTGAAATTATCCAATCTGAAGAACAGGAAAAAAAAATAAAGAAAGAAAAGTACACAGAGCTTCAGAGACATAATCAAGTAAGCTAATATATACCCCAGGGAAAAGAGAGAAAAGGATGGTAAATAATATTTGGATAAATAATAGCTACATACTTCTTAAAATTGATAAGACATTAATTAACACATGCAGGAATCTCAGTGAACACCAGATAGGGCAATCACAAAGGTCCATATCGGGAAAATTACAATCACTATTAACAGACAAAGAAAATATTGAAAGAGACAAAGCAGAAAGGACTCATCATATACAAGAGACCCTTGATGAGGATAAGTGCTGATATTTCATCAGAAGTCATGAAGTCCAAAAGTCAGTGGAACAGTTAATTCTTAGCTTTTAAAGAATGAGACTGCCAAACAAGACCTCAATCTTCAGAAATCATCTTTTCAAAAGTAAAGAGGAAACTGAAAGATTTCCAGATGAATCAAAACTAAGCGACTTGGCATCGTTAAAACTGTAATAAAAAGAACAGTAGAGAGTAACTCCAACCTACTTTAAGAAATAGAAAGAAATTCTAGCCAAGTTTGGTAGCAGACCTGCAATCCCGGGTCTGTGGAGCTAGAAGCAAGAGGATCAGGGACAGTTCAAGGACATTCTGATCTATACAACAAGTTCAAAGTCAGTCTAGCATACCTGAGCCCTTGTCTCAAAAGCAAAACAAAATATAGAATACAAATGAAGACAATAACATGGTGACCCAACGGGGCTCATTGGGGAAGCAGAATGTCTGTGAGAAATACAGGGTGGCTATTACAGGGAGACGAGGACGCTTCCTACTGTCAGAGAAACAGTCTTTATTCCACAGCACAGCACTAGAATCACGTGCACAATTTGACTAGTGGAACGGAGACACTAAACTCTTCGTCTTAGCTCTCAATACACCAATTTTACACCACTAGATTCAACCAACTACAGATTGAAAATATATCTTTTTTATTATTTTTTGCCTAATAATGAAATTATTGAAAATAAATTCTTAAAAATTTATATATACTGAACATGTATAGATTTCTTTCTTATCATAATTCCCAAAACCAATACACTATAATAACCACTTCCATACTATTTACATTGCAGTAGGTAATGTCTAAAGGATAAAGTATCTGGAAGGCAATTCTTGGATTATAAGTATTCAAGTATTACATTGTTTTATTTAAGGAACATGAGCATCCATAGATGTTAGTATGTTTGGGTGGGCCTGGCAGCATCCCCACTCACTATGGCACAACTATTTTTAATTTAAAATTTTTAATTAATTAATTTAATTTTAACTTGTTTTAATTTCAGCATCCACGCATGGTGTCCATCTGTTATATCAGACAACGCAGCATTAGATTTTTCTCTGTGATGAGGGCTGGTGAAGAAGTATGCATGTGGCTTAGGAAAGAGTTCCTACACAGTGGGAAAAACGAAGGATAACTTGAAACCTGCGAGGAAAAACGAGGACCCATGTCCATCTCTCGGCACCTCTGACCTTGATGACAGAGGGGAGCTACAGAAGACAGTGTTCTTTGACTCAGCAATGCACACATCTCTGGCTAAGGAGAAGCTGAAGCTGAATGAATCAGGAGCTGGAGGCTTTGCCATACTGAGTGTGGCCCTGATCCAACAAGGTGAGACAACCCATCACCAGCAAAATGATGCTTTTAAAGCAGCAAGGTGCTATGTCTTCTTGGTCCACCTGAACTCAGATGCACACCAGGGAAAGGAATCTGTAGCCAGGCTTTAGCTACTTTGTCAGTTCTTTTTTCTTCCACCATTCCCCTATTTTTGAACACCCTTATATCCCACTAACAATAGCTGGAGAGAAAAAAGATAGAAAGAAAAGGGAAGACACTATTGTTAGATTACTTCCTGCTGATTAAGAACATTGAGTTTCTTGGGGCAAGTTTGATCATCACCATCAGGATTATCTAATTTCTGTTTATTGTTATTTCTTCTTTGGGCACTACTACTTAACAAACCACAACCAACAGCAACCAACAGAAACCAACCAACAGCCAACAACCAACAACCCAACTTGCCTCTCCAGACCCTAGCATTTATATACTCTCTGAAAAGTCCCCAGAATTCCCAACATCACACAGTCACAGAAACTGTCTGCCACTAGCAAAAACATGCCCCTTCTAGAGTACGTGGCAAATCATAGTCAGATGTTGTGGACAATCTGATGCAGCCCCATATCCCACACATGGGATTAAAACAAAAATATATTCTTTTACTATTTCTGTGTTTTTTTTAAAAAAAAAAACCAAAATTCTAAAATTGTCACAACAGGAATCCTTGGTAATTTTGTATGGAATCTACTGGTCTACTTGGCCCACAAAAGAAACATACCGGGCTGGTGAGATGGCTCAGTGAGTAAGAGCACTGACTGCTCTACCGAAGGTCCTGAGTTCAAATCCTAGCAACCATGTGGTGTCATACAACCACCCATAATGAGATCTGATGCCTTTTTCTGGTGTGTCTGAAGACAGCTACAGTGTACTTATGTATAATGATAAATAAATCTTTAGCCTGGTGGTGGTGGCATATACCTTTAATCCCAGCACTGGCAAGGCAGAGGTAGGTGGATTTCTGAGTTCAAGGCCAGCCTGGTCTACAGAGTGAGTTCCAGGATAGCCAGGACTACACAGAGAAACCCTGTCTCCAAAAACCAACAACAACAAAAAAAATCTTAAAAAAAGAAAGAAAGAAAGAAGCATACCAACTTTTATTCATGCACTCCCAAAGTTTCCCTCAACCTTAAGAGAGACAGCCTGGTTTCACAAGTTTGTACTTCAGTTAGGAATGCAAATCTAAAACTAAATGTTAAACAGAGAACCTATAACCTTTTGTTCATCCAAAGAAGAAATGTAGGTCTTAACTACTGACAACAAGTAAAAACTAGATGAGTGAATCAAACATGTCTGCCTGACTTCTGTCCCTGCTGTCTCTGCACCTGTCATCGGTGTGTGGAGGAAGACTGGCAAAGTTCAAGTGACAGATTGTCCTCTCAGAGTAGTCACAATACACCAAGAATTTATCTCCCAAAAGCTGTCAGAGTTGTTCAGCATTAGAAGCAACCTAATACTCACAGAAAAAAATTATAATCCCATTTCCACATCTTATCAGAAAGCCCGCGTGTGGGTGTGAGCCAAGACAAACTGCTTTTATTAATGCCACAATCAGACACATGAGAGGATAATATGTGTTTACTTTGTAGGAGAGCATGGATTTCACACTTCCACTTTGTTGTGAGAGTCTGGCTTTATCCATTTCTAACAAGAGCTGGATAAACTCAGGGTCTTCCTAAAATAACAATGATTATTCTTCACAAAGGGGCCACAAACATAGCCTACACTTCAGAATGGGCAAATGGATTATTTCCCATCCTCTGGGCCTATGCAATGCGTCCATTTTTAGACCTGGTAGATTAACAACATGAAATATGTTGATCCGTTAGAACAAGCTTATCAATCTTTTGAAAGTCTTGAGAGAAAATATGAAGGGATCAAAGATTCAGTCCAGTCTAATGTGTCCTGGTGGATCACAAAGCTATGAGAAAATAAGTTTCAGAAAAGTAAAAATGTGAATTTAAAAAATGTGATTCCAATCTCTGCTTGGCGACTATTTCCCCTCAGGCCACTAAGGCTTGGTGCCATAAGATGCATTAATGCTGAGACACTGGTCACTGGTATGGGAGGAGTGGATGAGTAGATCTGGAGCAGAACAGGCTATGAGCCTGAGGAGCATTCAGCAGATGCTTCAGGCACCAGCTGCTGAAAATGCAGAGCAGTAAACTTCCTTTAGCACTGGCCTGACTGGAAAGGATGCACATAGCAACACGCTGAGTTACTTAAACAATGCAGAGGGCTGCACTGTGGTCCTGGACTCCGGCTGAGTTTCCATGAGACTGTCTTCAGGCACTGGAGCTTCTGATTGAAGGGTCCCAGAGAAGCAGACCTCTGCGACCCTTACTGAGGCCATTCATTATAAGAAGAGCAGAAATTCTGGGGGAAGATGATGGATGACCCTCAAGGATCACTAGAGCTAGTGTCACAGGCAGTCAGAAGGCGGAGCGAGTGTGAACAGGAGCTGAGAAGGCACTACGAAATTGCTCCTGATACAATTGTTGACACGGAAGAATCTAGTGCTCTGGATGGAGAAAGACATAGGGATGCATGTCTGAAATGTAGGACTCCGGGCCCTGGATTTGGAGTTCTTGTAAGAGCAGTGGACTGCAGAGCCCATGATTAGGACCTGAAACACTAGTGTTGCAAATGATCAGATGCTCACTTGTCCCTCCGTGGTCACATAATCTTATTAAGGTGATTAAGCTTTTCTAAGTCTCAACTTTCTCATCTACAAAATAGTAGTTATCAGTATGAAGACAAATTAAGACTGTCGGTCTGTAACCTTTAAAATTGTAAGATAACTGATTTTTAACTATATAAAAAGTTATCTCTCTTGTAAACATCAATCCAGACCTGGCATGGAACCTTCATATCAGGAAGAGCTGCCTTCTGCCGTTTACTTGTACTTGTATTATGGTCTAACTTAGTCCCATCATCAGCTGCAGCCCTTACACATGGCCCACACAAAGGACACCGGACGAGAGGAGAACAATGACCTTCACCCTCACTTCACAGGCTTGACCCCAAGTTGTCAAGTACCTTTTTCCTTTGCCTTGAGCTCAATCCATGGCCACATGTAACTGCAAAAGAGACAAGCTATAGCCATTCCAGAGAGGGGCTGGGATAGAGAAACAACAGAGGGAGGAGTTTCAGCTAACACAGGGAGGGGCTGAGGATAGATATTTTTTATTAATTTTTATACCTGTGATTTTGCCTCCTTACCTCATTGCCGTTCTTTAAGCCTCTTGGACATCAGTCAGTAGCCATGGTTACTCTAAGTGTTCTTATCTTAGAGGAAAATACTTCTATTTTGTGCTATTCATTTTAAGATATTAATTTCAGTATTCTTAGCTAGACAAACTATATATTTCTCTCAGGATTAAAAATTAGAGACTAGATATTATTATTATTTTTTGTTTGTTTGCTTGCTTTGTTTTTCGAGACAGGGTTTCTCTGTATAGCTCTGACTGTCCTGGAACTCACTCTGTAGACCAGGCTGGCCTCGAACTCAGAAATCTTCCTGCCTCTGCCTCCCAAGTGCTGGGATTAAAGGCGTGAGTCACCACTGACTGGCTAGATATTAAATTTTTATTTGTTAAAATATTTTTCCTCATTCTAGTAACATGATTGAGCATACTAATAATCACCTGATTAAATTCATCACATATTTTTGTAATTATCTTATTTGATCATAGCTTATAGCATATAAAAGCTGGAGCTATGACTTACCTATGCATTACATAGGATGCTTACATTTACGTAACTTTCCATTTTACCTATAGCTGTCTTATTTTTGGATGCCAGTGTGCAGAGTTTCAGTCTCAGGCTTATGTCCATTTTCTAAGGTGAGTTGTTAAGGTTTTCGTTCCTCTCTTCTGCTGTAGTAATTAAGCATTTCAACAGCACAGGAACTGTGTGCTTCTTCACAATACAGAGTAAGCCTCTAGAAATTTCTCTGCATGTAGAGCCATTAGTAAGAGATCTCCAATCACATTTTCTCTATTTCTTGTTTCCGTTCTCTTTATCCGACTTCTTTTATGGAATTTGACCACTTACTTGTTAGTTATGCTATGTTCTTGATTTACTTGAGGTATTAAAATGCATCTAGAAAAATTTACTGAAGTTTCTCCATATTTTTACAATTTTTGTCACATTACTTAATTCTACTCATTATTGATGTTTTCCTTAAAATGTTTTGATTTTTGAATTTATTGTGATTACATTTGTGGAGCTTGCCAGTATAATTGGCTCTTTTCAAAGAATTATTTGGATTTAATGTGATGTTTCCAATTTTTAAATTAATTATTTCTGTTTGGACAGAAATTTCCTCATTGAACCTTTGTGGACAAGGGTATAAAGGGGGCTGAAGACACGTGGATATGGGGCCTGAGGACATGGATATGGGGGCTGAGGAGACATGGATATGGGGGCCTGAGGACATGGATATGGGGGGCTGAGAATACATAGATGTGGGGGCCTGAGGACACATGGTTATGGGGCCTGAAGACACAAGGATATGGGGGGCTGAGGACATGGATATGGGGCCTGAGGACATGAATATGGGGGCCTGAGGACATGGATATGAGGGGCTGAGGACACATGGATATGGGGCCTGAGGACATGGATATGGGGGCTGAGGAGACATGGATATAGGGGCCTGAGGACATGGATATGGGGGGCTGAGGATAGAGAGATGTGGGGGCCTGAGGACACATGGTTATGGGGCCTGAAGACA
>NW_022196906.1:19055095-19098253 GCF_008632895.1 Mastomys coucha
GATATAAAACAGCAATCAATTGAACAGTCTTATGTAGATGCTTGTCTACAGCAATACTGAAAATACATTTTTTCAATATAAATTTTAAATAACTCCAAGCATATTAACTGTATGATATTTTAAAATAATACATCATTATTAGTTCTTTTTTAATGAACAGAAATAGATAAAGACTTTTTGTTTGTTTTGTTTTTAGTAGAGCTTAAAATCTTGGCTCATACTGTTACATAAATCTAAAATAAGAACAAGTTTTAGACATTGGAGTTCATTGTAATAAGGCTGTACTTCAGTGACCCTCACATCATCAAAGGATTTTACCTCCATAGTAGCTAAGCTGAGAGTTGACAGTTCTGTTGCACCAAGGAATGAATTGTAGGCATGATTTTTGGATACAGATTTCCTGCTTTGGTCAAAGAGATTTGACTTCATTCTCAGCTCACGGGGACAGGCTACATTCATTTAAGAAATAGTGTGCCTCTCCATAAAGTCATTCACCAACTGTTTCAATGAACAATGGTTCTGCTTGGAGAGTGGCAGAGACATTAGGTGAGGGTAAGAATCTGGTTCATTGGCTGTGATAATTTGGAAAAGCATTCATCTCAGAAAAAGAATAACTTATAAAGTCCTCTTCTTCAAACTTGGTACAAGAGTTACAAATGTCAAGCAAAGCATTCAGTCTCACTCTTTGTTGTTTTCTTACAAGCCCTCTCCCAAATTAATTGTCTACATTTCTTTTGGCTGTATAAATAATTTTGAAATATGTAAGCTGTTCTGAAAACCATAGTATAGTGTAAAAACATCAAATAAACAACCCTACTAATAGAGAGGCTGAGATATGAGAAGCATGATTTCAAGACCATTATGTGGTACTCAGCAAGACACTGTCACATACAAACAAGCAGAAAGTGTATATGGATTGTACGATATTGGACCTATTTCTCCAATTACCAAATTAGAGAGACCATGGGATGACAGCCAACAAATTTCTAATTCCTCATATTTTTAATTTCAATCAATTAGGATATGTTGGTAATATTAATTTTCATATTAAGAGATATTAAGGAAAATTAATTGTTACTTCCTGTTATTTTTGTTGTTAGAGGTGGAATTATGTTTGTGTGGGTTTGTTGAAAGATTACTTTCTTGCTTCTTCTAGGGTGGAGTTTTGCTACTTATGTTGGTATTTTTCATCTATTATCTTTTGTAGGGCTGGATTTGTGGAAAGATACTGTGCAAATTTTGTTTTGTCATGGGATATCTTGTTTTCTCCATCTATAGTAATTGAGAGTTTAGCCTGGGCTGGCATTTTTGTTCTCTTAGGGTCTGTATGAGATCTGCCCAGGATCTTCTATCTTTCATAGTCTCTGGTGAGAAGTCTGGTGTAATTCTGATAGACCTGCCTTTATGTGTTACTTGACCTTTTTCCCTTACTGCTTTTAAAATTCTTTCTTTGTTTAGTGCATTTGGTGTTTTGATTATTAAGTGATAGGAGGAATTTCTTTTTCTGGTCCAGTCTATTTGGAATTCTGTAGGCTTCTTGTATGCTCATGGGCATCTCTTTCTTTAGTTTTCTTCTATAATTTTGTTGAAGCTATTTACTGGCCCTTTAAGCTGGAAGTCTTCACTCTCTTCTATACCTATTATCCTTAGGTTTGGTCTTCTCATTGCATCCTGGATTTCCTGGATGTTTTGGGTTAGGAGCTTTTTGCTTTTTGCATTTTCTTTGACTGTTGTGTCAATGTTTACTCTGGTATCTTCTGCCCTGGGAGTCTCTCTTCTATCTCTTGCATTCTGTTGGTGATGTTTGCATCTATGACTCCTGATCTCTTTCCTAGGTTTTCTAACTCCAGGGTTGTCTCCCTTTGTAATTTCTTGTTTCTACTTCCATTTTTAGATCTTGGACGGTTTTGTTCATTTCCTTCACTTGTCTGATTGTGTTTTTCTGTAGTTCTTTCAGGGATTTTTGTGTTTCCTCTTTAAGGGCTTCTAGTTGATTACCCATGTTTTCCTGTATTTCTTTGAGGGAGTTATTTATGTCCTCCTTAATGTCCTGTATCATCATCATGAGAAGTGATTTTTAGATCTGAATCTTGCTTTTCCTGTGTAATGGTGTGTCCAGAACTTGCTGGGAGAATTGGGTCCTGATGATGCCAAGTAATCTTGGTTTCTGTTGCTTATGTTCTTATGCTTGCCTCCTGCCATCTGGTTATCTCTAGTTCTACATGCCCTGGCTATATCTGACTGGAACCTGCCCTTCCTATGATCCTGGTTGTGTCAGAACTCCTCAGAGTCAAGCTGTCTCTGTGATCCACCTAAAATGTTGATTCTTCACAAGAGTGATAAAGCTATTGCTGGTGTTAAACCAAGCTAATATATGAAAAATAGAAAGCTATAATTTTTGAAAATATATAAGAGACATTGTGAGACTTGGCTTTATAGGAAAGAGATGGGGACTGGGAAGGCAGAGCTGGCTCTGTGCAGGAATCTGAACTAGATTCACAAGTTCTGGCCTTGTGAAATGGTCCCTTGGCAGCTTAGCCACATTTCCCCTTCTTCTCTCTACAGGTCATGATTGTTTGGTCCTTGGGCTCACTGTGTGCCGGGAGACTTGTACTTGGTGGTTTGAAGAAGGAAGCAGCCCATGTCCCACCTGTTCCTTGAATTTGCCCGTGCCCCATTGGGATTTATCATCTGGCACTTAGCCATGGGCAGACTTGGCTGTAGAGTATGTACTGCCCACTGCTTTCTGATGCCTCTCTTCATGTTGCCTTTGTTTGGATTCTCACTACTTTCTGCGGATGTGTTTGCCATTAGGCGGGACAAGTAAGACCTGGACAGGGAGGATGGTGTATGATGGCACAGAATGAAGATGACTAGCCAGAGCTGATGGTGAGAAATGACTTCCTGCTGGTAAGAACAGCCTGCAAGGCTGATCTGGAAGGATCAGAGGACATTCCAGGGCTGGGGGAAAATAGAGAGCCCATCAACTGTCTGATAAAATGCCACACCAAAATTTATTATTAAAATGTTTAGTTACCCGAACTGCACAGAACTGGTTACTGTCTGAAAGGGAAATCAGTTGTGATGGTAAGAGCAATCTGTTCTATATCCACTGCAGGAAACAACCCGACCTTCTCTAGTCAACAGTTATTTGTACTATTATTAAGGTTTTCCTCAACTTGGCTTCTACCATCATGCTTGTGAAGTAGCTTAGTCAATAAAAAGCCAATCAAAAGAAATACTTTCTGGACCATTCCCAGCAGCCACTGAGAACACACCAATGATCTCTTCTGCCCAGTTTCAAGTTTTGAAACAATTTTCCTAACATTTTTTTTTCAAATTGTGAAAAAAAATTTAATATGTTTCCAACAAAGTAATTAATTATATTGAGTTGATCAAACACTTATGAGTTTATTCCAAGACTAAATACACATCCTGACTTCCTTGTCTATATTCGAGCCTGGCCCATATTCTTTTAATAATCTCCCCTGTATGTCCCAGGAAGGTCACTCGGGTTTACTCTGACTATCAAGGGTAACACATTCAGCAAATTCTTAAGCTCTTGTCATCTCTCTAGCAGCCTTTTGTGGTCCTTTTAACAGTCTGCTGGGCCGTGCAGGAAGAGACAGCTTGCCCTGGGCAGTGTTGGACAGCACAGCTCTTTGTCTCTTGTTGTCAGCCAGTCCTGTCACTACATTGTTCTTCTGGCGGGTGCCTTTGATGGACTATCTACTGCCCTGTCTCAACACTTCCAGCAGCATTGGGAGAAATAGCAGCTGCTGCCGCTGTTCGTTCTGGTAGACAATAACCCGTTACTGCACATCCAATGGGTACACCATGCAGAAAACCCCAGGTATACAGCACACTCTTCTTCACTAGAAGAGCTAGCCAAACGCTGCTAGCCAAGCTGTGGGTATAAAGCTAATGTTTGCTCTGCCGTTGCTTTGATAACACTATGTTCAAGAGTGACTTGAGAGATAAGAGGGTTTATTTAATTGTACAGGTGGCAGGTCATCATCCAGGAAAGCTGAGGCAAGAACTCAAGGGAAGAACCTGAAATAGAAATCACTGAGGAACACTGCTCACTGGCTTGTTCAAAGACACATGCTCCCTTGTCTGTTCTTCCTAAAAGATTATTACTTATCAATGCACGGTTGAATCACCAATAAAATTGAGAAAGTTCTGAACTTTGTTGTTATTTGTCTGTCTGATTTGCATTTATGTTTACTATCTGCTGAATACTAGACAAAAGGAGCAGAGTTACATTTTGCTCTTTGACCCGTGCCTGAGTCCTTACTACAAAAAAAGTCCGTTCTGCTGAGCTGCCTTCTGCTGAATCCTTGGCTAATCTTCTGATTTTCCCATGTGTTCTTCTACTTAGAGCGGCAGTCCTCAGCCTGTGGGTCAAGAACCCTTGGACAAACCTCTAAAAATATTTACATTGCAATTCATAACAGTAACAATATTACAGTTATGGAATAGTAACAAAAAGAATTTTATGGTTGGGGGCATTAGGGAAGTTGAGAATCACTAAGAGCCTAGTAATGTAAGCCATGAGACACTCCAAATACTTTCTGAACTAGGGGAACAACCAATGCTTTCATGCTAGCTTGACAAGAGGGTAACCAACGGAGTCTAACTCTTCCTCTGGGCGGCAGTGGAACAGAGCTATGTCTGACCACCAAACATCCATGTTTATAAGACTCCAAAGCACTGGAATAAGAAACACCACATACTAAGACAACCTAGAACACAGTTTCCCTTGCCTGCTACCTGAGTGCAAAGTACCAGTTACAAAGAGCCTGAATCAACAACTGTAGAGGAAAAGGCAAGTGTAGTCAAGAATTCATAGGTCTTCAAAGCTGCGTACTGAACCTTCAAACTGTTTCTGCAAATGAAGTTTGTCAGGATTCCAGACAAAGTCACAGTTGTCCCAAAAAAATGTGTTCCATGTGTGTTAAGTCTTTTTTCCCCCTAAAACATTCAGAATCTTTTTCTATGATTGCAATGACCATTGGTCTTCTGAATTTTGCATCTCCTAAAGAAGGAATCAGCTGACCATGTTGCCACCTTGCTGTTCTGGGATGCTTGTCTATCCCACACTCATGCCACAGCAGTGTCTCTCAATTCGTTTCAAGCCTGTTGCTCTGGCATTGCCATCTTGGCCAAGGTTTTGATACACTAATGTGTTAGCTTTTCCTTCCTTTTCATTATTTCTTTTTTTGCAATTATAACTACATCATTCCTACCTTCCCTTTCCTCCCACCAAAGCCTTCCATATACCCTTCCCTTCTCTTTTTGAAATTCATAGTCTTTTTACATTCATTTCTATGACACACATACACATATACATATATGTGTATGCATATATATTCCTAAATACAGCCTGATCAACCTATATAATGTTACTGGTATGCATGTTTTCAGGAATGACAATTTGGTATTGATAATCAATCAGTGTTTTCTTTCCCACCTGCTCAGGATCAATACTGCTCACTGTGACTTGGGCCCTACCACATCAATCAGCTATCAAGCAACTTCCCCACAGACATGCCCATAGGCTAATCTGATGGAGGCAATTCTTCAGTTGAGGCTCCCACTTCCATGGTGTCATGTTTTCCTTCATAGCCAGCTAGAAAGTACTGAAGGGGAGCTGACCCCAGGTCTACCCTGGTACCTCTGTCATCTCAGGTGGTTATTATTAAGCATCAATACACATAGTCTGTTCATTTATTTAGGGCTGAGGATCATACCTAGGATCTCATGCCTGCTAGCCAGGCATTCTAACACTAAAGCTACATCCAGAAATAAGAAGTTAATTACTTCTTAGCTTCAGTACCTAATTTTTATTATCCATGAAATCTGCCCATTGTAATCACACAGTTATTTCAGTAAAATTAGTTTTAGTCAACTGATAGAGTTGTGCAGACATCATCACCTCAATCCAGCTTTCCATCGTGTCCATCAGCCTGACAGTGCCCCCTTAAGAACATGTCCAGCCTTACATTGTGTCCATCACCCTGACAGTGCCCCCTTAAGAACATGTCTAGTCTTACATCATGTCCATCATCCTGACAGTGCCCCCTTAAGAACATGTCCAGTCTTACATTGTGTCCATCATCCTGACAGTTCCCCTTCAAGAAACTTTCCAGGAAGAGACCATTCTTATTTCAACTCTTTGCAACTGCTAACCTACCTTTTGTGTCTATGGATTTATCTTTTCTGCTCACTTGGTATAATTTTCCTTAGCATGGTAGTTTTGGACCTTCATCCATGTTGTGGTAGTTTTGGACCTCTATACATGTTGTAACATGTGTTAGCATGCACTTATTCCTTTAGATGATAGAATCATATGATAGATGTTTGGAGTATTTTAGCTTTAGCCTACCATGATATTTTGAGTACATTAATATACATATTTTTGTGTTGATATGTTGTATCTTGTATAGCTATGCTATCTGTTGAGAAGTATTTACCTAGATTTTAAAGAAACTGGCAAATGCTTTCTGTACATAGTTTAACCATTCACCATTCCCACTAGCAGTGCATGGTCTCCACATTCATGGCAACACTTATTTTTATCTATTTCATTCATTAATCCTATGAATTGATATCTCATTGTAGTTCTCAATTACATTTTTTTAATGGCTGATGATGCTGTACATTCTTTCATTGCTAATATCTCCTTGGGCAAAATATTAATTTAAATCTGTCCCATCTTAACCTAGGATATCTGCCTCCTTACTATTGACTTGTAAGAGTTGTTAGAGTGTTTCAGTTAGGTTCCATATTAGAAATGTGCTTTGTGACTATTTTCATCTGCATGGTGTGTCTTTTCATTCTATAAAAGGGCAAGTTTTTAACATAACTTTTGTTACATATGCAGTATGGGAAAGTTTTAATATTTACTCTCAGCATTATTGCATGGGAAAAGTACTATGAAAAGTACTTAAAACAAGCCTGGAAATTAGGTTTATTAAAGAATCAGAACATAAGAAAGTGCATAAGTATTTCCTTTAGTCAGAGAAGAGAAAAAAAATCAGCCATGAACTAAAGTCCTAGAGCATAAAACATGGAGATATGAAGAGAGAAAGAATGATAACTGTGGACATGGAAAGGTGGCCAGGGCAAGAGGCAGCCCAGCTTGTGAGGGCAGCAGAGAAAACCAGCATCCTACAAGTTGAAGGCAGGACTATCCACATATATGTGCTTCCTTCTAAGCCAAACATCTAAGCCCACAGTAGAGAGTACATGTAGCAACAGACATTTTGTGAGAAATTATGCAGAAACCAAAGAGATAATAAAAGGACTATAGATGATGTAATATGCCAATACTGAAGAAAACTGCATGTATGTTTGGTGTGTGAATATGAGGGTTGTCTGTGCAAGTGCATGTGTGCTTCTAAAGGTCAGAGGTCAATCTTGAGTGTCATTCTTCAGACAGCCATAATGTTTTTTCAGACAGAATTAAAGGGACCTGGGGCTTGTGGATTAGATTTGAGTGGCTGATCAGCAAGCCCTGGGATTCCTTCTGTCCCTGCCTCCCTGGTACTGGGGTTACAGATGGGTGACATGAAACCTGGCTTTGGAGATGGATTCTGGGGCTTGAATTCAGGCCTCCTGCTTGCACAGCAAACACTTTTCTAACTGAGCTATCTTCTCTGTCTGAAAACTGCAAATACACTGGAGATAGGTATGCTTGATAAGTATCAAGAGTGCATGGAACCCAGACATAAGTTCTGTCTGGATGCTGGGAGTGTAGGTTGGTTACTGCAATTGTAGACTACTGGAGTATGTGTGGGAGATATTTAAAAGTATTTTTTAAAATGTTCTTAAATTATTTTTAATTATATGTGTATGTGTATAAGTATATGTGTGTGGATTAGTATGGGAACATTAGTGCAGCTACCCCCAGAGTCCAGAAGAGGCTCTTAGATATCCTAAACTGGACTTACCCAGTGTGGATGCTGTGAACCTAGCTCCAGCCCTCAAGAGCAGTGGTCTTAATCACTCAGCTGTCTCTCGAGCCCCTATTACAAGCTCCCTGATATGCCAAACTGATATGCAGCTTGGTTGAATCGCTCCCTTCTTATCCTGGCTTAACTCTTTGAAGATAAGACACCTTAATTTCCCATCCTTCCTCATCCACTCAACCATTTTTTTCTCTAGGAGAGAGAGAGAGAGAGAGAGAGAGAGAGAGAGAGAGAGAGAGAGAGAGAGAGAGAGAGAGAGAGAGAGAGAGTCCTGGCACCTCACCAAACTTAGCAGGAAGTTATAAATGAGGATTTCACAGGACACTTGGCTCTCAAGTGAGACAGGTCCTGAGTTAATCCTGAAGGATGGAGGAATGATGCCAGGGAACGTAGAGTCATGAAAATACCAATCGCTGTCTATCGTGGGCTGATAGGCAAGCAATAGCCTGTTCCAATGAAGGCCTGAGTGGTGCTATTAGTCATGGAATGATTAAAATCAACCTTTGGGAACAACCATGGTGATCAGAAGCTAACATATGGTGCCTCAAATGGGACTGAGATCCCTACATGAGTCTGAGGAACGTTGTAGCAATTATTGAAGAGCTGGTTGATGCCTGCCAGTACTTAGCAAATCAGGGCTGTGTTGAAGTGTCAGTGCCTAAGGGACTTAGTTATTTAACTTTCCTTTTTAGGATCCTATGAATCATCAAAGGGGCATTAAAGAAAAGAGGTACTGGCTTCAGAGACTACAGAATACACAAAGGAATACATTGTCCTTTTGCTAAGCTCAGTTGCCTTTCTGGTTTCACCATAGCGTCCACAGTAGTTTTGTTTTATCTGTGTGTCTGCATACTTGCTGGACCATGGATGGGGCTTTTTGTGACCATTTTCTATGATTGATAATAAAACTCTAAAAAGGCTATATCAATCAGGGTCCAATACAGCCTCATGATGGCACATATGACATGACAGTACTTGACCACCTAAGCAGAGTTCTTGGCATTTAGTACCAGGTAGAAGATCTAAGGTTGGACCCTTTATCCAACCAAGACACTAATGCCTCTGGGAAGCCCTAACAAATTTAAATTAAGCTGAATAATAGTTTAAGCCTGTTATGCCCATCAGGCCTTGTATAGGAAACATGGATGAGTTGGTTGTCATTGTCTCTGCAGTGATTATTTAAAACTCAAGGAGTCTACCTGTTAATTCCAAGATCCTCAGTTCATAATAAGAGCATTGCAGCAAGGGTATAAAAAGTGGGGTGGTTTATTTCCCAAACTTGCAAAGTTGAATATTAATGTGAAGAAACGACAAAAAGAAGGCTGGTGTGCTGACCTGGCAGGAAACAGTGGTTTAAATATCCCTAACCTTATCTCCTGGCTTCCTGGCTAGATCTTCAGGGAGGAAGAACCTTCCCAATGTCCAGTGTTCTCCCTTCCTGGGATTCTCCATTCTACTAGTTTAAGATGTAAAAAGAATTGCCTAATGTGCACTCTAGGGCTCGGGATTCCCTCCTTTTCTGATAGTGAGCTCAGGCATGTAGGAGACTGACTGTAACTTTTCAACCCTAGGCTGAACTGACAATACCTAGACAAGCAGCTGCCAGCTAAAGAAGACAGGAGCCTAGTGCCCCCTGCTTATCTGTGATTCTCTGAACTCTAAATGCACTTCATACTAAAAATAGATCATGATTTATTTCTTACGGCACTGATCTAGCAGAGAAACATTTTCCAAATCTTTCCCATATATCAGGGACCAAGGTTGTTTGATTTCATTTAACAAACAGGAAAACCAGGTAAGGCACAGTTTAGTACTTTCTGTCCTTTGATGACAAAATAAAAGTTCAGAGAGCTGACATGGTCTACTCAGGACCACAGGGTGAATAAGTGGCTGAACCAGGATTTGAACCTGGGTCATGCTAGTACAGAGGATAGACACTTAATCTCTACTTGCTCTCAGTCTGGAGTTGCTTTTGGTCTATATACAGTTTGAATGCCACACACAAGGTTTCATGTATTGAAATGGGACGGCAAATGTGAGCTATTAAGATGGAAAGTGGGATGTGGAAAGATATCCCAGTCGTTAAAAGCACATACTGCTCTTGCAAAAGACTGGGATTCAGTTCCCAGCAGGTGGATGGAGCCTCACAACCATCTATATCTCCAGTTCCAGGAAGTCAGATACCCACCTCTGACATATACGGGCACTGAATGAATATGGCACACACACATACACTCAGGCATACACATATACAAATTTTTTTCTTAATTTTTCAAAAGTCAGAAAGTGATTTCTACTATAGTATTCAAAAATGGGGACCTTTGAGAGGTTATGAAGATGGGACAAAGTAATGATGGTGGAGCCCCACGACTGAATCCTGCTGTTTTTATAAAATGAGGGAGAGTGACCAGAGAGGCAGACATACACATGTGTGCTCCCTGTCTCTGGCTGTGCAATGCTCTCATTACTCTCAGGACTCTATGGGTAGGAAATCATCACCAGATTCATCCTCTAAATCTTTCCCTTCCAGAATCAGGAACCAAAACAACTTTTTTCTTTATGAAGTATCTTGTCTCAATTATTGCATTATGGAAACAGAGAGTTTTCACAAGCACTTAAGAATACGCTAAAACCCATGGCACCCAAAAGCGATTTTGGCTGCCTGTGTCCTAGTCACTGGAAATACAGGGAAAGGACGCTGAAAGACACACTCCCCAAGTTTGAGGCCATCCATCCTGGCCCCTCCAAAGCCTGGAGCATGGTTTCTCTGCCAACCTTATAGCAATGTAGTATTTTCTGGAAGCTACAGAAATCAATGACAGGCAGGCAATATCTTTGTGAACATGATTGCCAATTGGTCTCTGCCAGGTGCCCTCAGAAGTCCCGGGTTTCAAGAAGAGGCTGGAACAGGGAACTTGCAAGTTGTCTGTGGACAGTAGATGGCTACCACATGAAGTGAAACTGGAGACACTGCCCCCTCAGAGCATCAGGAAATAGTTTTTTACTCTGCTTAGTAAATACCTCAGGCCTGGGAGATTCCAGCATACAGTCTCAATACTGACACCTCAGAGGGCTATGCCCTGTCTCTGTGTCCATCTGTAATACCTGGAATGACTGCATTGACAAGAGTTCTCCTACTTAATTTGTTGCTAACTCTTTTTGCTACCTTCCCAAAAGCCATGCAATAAACCCCAGACTAAAGGAAAAGAATATGATAAACTCTACTGCTTTAGGTGACAAATATAATCCCTCCCTCTCTCAGCTTGCAATGAAGACAGGGTTTCTGTGTTTCTAAGTAGATTGCTAGGGATTTCTGTGGCTGGCATGTGTGGGATAGGGACGCACCTGGCAAGCACATTGAAGAACACATCTGAAGCTGAGACTCAATGGTCACAGTCAAGTGGAGATCACACAGCTGGCACCCAATTCTGAAGGTCTAGGCAGGAGCAGGAATGGAGCCACCAGATGGAACTAGAGCTACAGGCAGAAGACATGCCTGGCAAAGATGGATGAGTGGGTGAAGCATCTGAGCATTGGATAGCATCGTGGGATGCTCTAGGATTCTTGGCTGAAAGCTGGCCGCCATGATATTTTCATCCTCCAGCTTACCACGTTTATTCAACACTGGTTGTACCACAACCTCCTGAACAGCGCCCCCCCCACACACAGGTAATCTGAGTTTGAGTCCATGGAACTAGATGCATGTTCCTGTTGACGGCTCAGACACTGTCTAGGCCAGACATTATCAAACGGTACTCCGAAAGTGCCTGGACAGCCATACTCAAATCATCTCAGAGTACTTCTGTCTCAAAACAAATAGACAGTTAATATGGAATTATAATGTAAGGTATCACTAAAATAGTGCTTCATGGGTCTGCTCCAAAAATTTCTGAAATAACTTATATAGAACATGTTATTTCCAGTTTGTATAAACTTGGTGTTTTCATCGTAAGAGGCAAATTTGTATGTAACATAAAAATTCCAATTTTGCTGCATAATATGTTTTGCTTATAACCTGTTCTGAAGTTTTCAATTTAGTACACTACATGGCTTGAGAAGAATCTCCCAGGGTGCATTGTTTGCCCAGGACAAAATCAGCACATGGGCTAAAGACATGAATATCCCAAGTATCTTCCAGGTTATGATTAGGTTCTATCTAAGGATCTGAGATACTGACTGTCTGGCCTGGGACTCACTATGTAGCACAGGCTAGCCTGTTAGGGACCCATCTTAGCTAGCCACTAAGAGGAAAATGGTGTATTATCTTCTGCAGTCTGAGTCTGCAATGTCTCCTAAAGGCTTGTGGGGTAAAGATTTGGCTATAATCTTGTAGAGTCTATAAGCAATGAGGCCCAGTAGGAATCCCTTTAGATCACTGAGGGATCGTCCTTGAAAAGTACTGTGGTTCTCTGCTCTCTTCTCTTTCTACCTTTTACTTCTCAAATATGATGTGCTATCTCACCAAGAATAAGAACAAAGGAGCCAATAAGCACTTCTAGTGCAATTGTAACTTATGGTGAGTCATTCCACATATGTTACAGTAATTTCTTCTCCAGAAACTAGACTCTATAACCACCAGTGGCAAGGAACCATGGGTAAGAGAGAGGGGCCCAAGCCAAGTCTAGAGGCTGAACATTAAGTCCTGTTATGTCTTCATTGGACTCAAGTTCTGTTCTTGGGGTGTGTGTGTGTGTGTGTGTGTGTGTGTGTGTGTGTGTGTGTGTGTGCTTAAAATGTAAATTACAGATTATATGAATAACTGGTATGGCAAGATATGCCCATGGGTGTAATAGTGGTATAAATGTTAAGAGATTAACCAACTGTTTTCTGGTCAGATTTTAAGGCTTCTCTACAGGAAGAAACACATGTTTGATACTATAAATACAGGGCTAAGAGCTCAAAGCTGAGGAGATCACAGGTCCCAGGTTTGAACCCACTACCATGACTCTGCCAAACAGACATAGAACCAAGCTGCCCTCAAAATTTGTATCTTTCTAGTGTATTAATTAGTGCAACTCTCAGACTTCATCAGAGAAGCTTCTCTGTGGTGGACAACAGTGAATACAGAAACTCTCCCTGGTCAAAATGCAGAGAATAAGTGTGACTGGAGTGCTTAACCACAGATGGAACCAGCACAAATGGGGAGGGAGTGCAAAGATTGTAGAAGCCAGAGGTGGGGGAGGAACAAAACAAAACCATGCCTTCTGGACATGACGAGTCTGCCACACACATGAGCTCACAGCAGCTGAACCTACCACCACAAGATGAGCCCAATAGCAAGCCAGTCAACATTGTAGCATAGCTCAGGGATAAGTTCACAAGCCATCACTCCTGTTAAGCAGACATTGACAGTTGATGGCTCCTAGAAGGATAGTTAGTTTCTTTAAGAGTGTAGCCCCTAGCATGTGGACCATGCTGCAGTAGATGCCCCCACATTCATGAGCATATGGATACCACGACTTGGAGTATAAAGGTATTTTAATAGTAATGATGATGATGATGATGATGATGATGATGATGATGATGATGATGATGATGATGATGAGCATAGGAAATTGGGAGCAGGTGGGAGGTGGGAGGGTAGAACTGAGAGGATCTGTGAAAAGAAGTGGTAGGGTGGTAAATATAATCAGAATACATGGACTTTTCAAAGAATTAATAAAAATATTACATTTTTAAAAAGCAAAGCACCTCATACATTTACTTTCAAGAAACTCTGCTCAGGGGTAAGAAGGAATTCATCCATGGTCACAGAGCCAGGAGGTAGAAGGTCAAGGTCATAATCCAATTTAGAAGTCAGAACTCAAGTTCTTACCAAGTAAGACTGAGAAGTTATGAGAATGGACCTGTGGAAGCCTTAACAGAGTAGAAATAGCGATCAATTTCTTAGTATTAGCTAAAGACTCGAGTCATCACTGGGCACAGCCCAGTCAGTAAAGGCCTTCTTCAGACAGGAGCCCCTTCGTGGAATGAAGAGACTTCTTATGTACCTCATGTCTGGACCCTCAGTACATACTCAGGGCTTGAACCAGGGCAGCAAACAAAACCGAGGCAGATTTTAGCCACTACACTGACATGCTGTCTTAGAGCTTCCAGGGTATTATTACCACAGACATGGAGCAGACGAAGCTTGCACTGACATTGGATGATCTGTGGTGCTTCTCATGAGAATGAACCCTGTACAGCCATATTTAAAGGTTTGGCTCCCAGTTGAGGCACTTGTTTAGGAAGAGTTAGAGGTAGGGCCTTGTTGGTAGAGGCCTGTCACTGGGGGTGAACTTTGAGATTTCAAAAGCCCATGCCAGGCCCTCTCTCCCTTTATTTCTGTCTCTCTCTGTTTGCCTCTCCGTCTCTACCTTTTTCCCTGTGTCCCTCTGCCTGCTGCTTACAGATAAATGTAAGCTCTCAGAAACTGCTCCAGCACCATGCTGACATGCCTGCACCATGCTCTCTACTGTGATGCTCATGGACTGACTCTCTGAAACCATAAGCAAGCCCCTAGTTAAATGTGTTCTTCTATAAGTTGCCTTTGGTATAAGTTGCCATGGTATCTCTTCACAGAAGTTGAATTGTACGGAAGACATGACTCTAGACTAATATTTCAAGGACTTCCTGCCACCATCCAACCCTCACAACCTTCTCTTTCCCCTCTGTAGCTAGGGCTGGGTTCTAGCTACATGCTACAGAAACGCAAAGTATGTGTCTCCAACTATATTGTGTACTTTTCTCATTAGTTAAAAAAAAATCCCAATCAAAGCAGTGTAATGGAAAGAAACGTTTGTTTGCTTCCAGTCTGAAGTATCGTCTATCATGGCAGGGAATGCACAGAATCAGGAAAGAACGGCAGCCGCTCACACCACAGCTGTGCTCGGGAAGCAGAGAGGACTAAAGCACGGGAGATCAACTAGCTTTATCTTTCCTACTTAGTCAGAGATCTCAGTCATTGAGTAGCACCAACCACATTCAGAGTGAGGTTCCCTGCTTCAGTTCAACATTTTTACAAGCATGCTTACAGACACAGCCAGAGGTGTGTTTCCAAGTAGACCCTAACTCTAATTAAGTTGTGGTGGTCATCTCAACCAGGACTTCTTCCATCATCTAGAACACAAACCCACTTTATTCCTCACAATAGTCCTCAGAGATCAAACAGAAAGAACTCTTCCTGTTGTATAGACAGAAAAGCTGAGGCTTTGTGAAACTGTATCATTTACCCAAGGTCTTAAAACCAATGAGTAATAATGCCTGGAGCATCTCTGATACTCACACCTTTGCTCTTTCTAGTATTCTTTAATGCAACAGAGATAGAATTTAGTTGGTTTGTGTTTTTTGAAACAGGGTCTCACTTTAGCTTAGGCTGGACAGGAACTCACTATGTAGTCCAGGCTGGATTGGAGAGACTTTTCAGGGGTCACTATCCCATTATAACCCCATCTTCTAATAATCTCCCCTTATTTCACCCCAAGCTACGTCCCTTTCCTGGTTCCTGGCCTTACCTGGTTCCCATTGATCCCTACAAGCTGCCTTAGCTAGTATTCCCTAGGACATGCCTGAATGATCACCCTTCTTGGGTCCCCAGAAGGGACACACCTTGGAGATTTCCACCTCAGACATGACTGTCAAAGTTAAGAGAAATGGAGGAATAATGAGAAAGGGAGCCTGTGGGGGCAGCAGCTGCTTTACAGGCCCACATCCCTGGAGAGGATGACTCTGAGAGAGAGAGAAATATTTTCTGCTTCTACAAACAACCCAGCCCCGAGGAGAGACTTCTTTTACATACACTTTGCAGGGACGACTTAAGTAAGTCTTGACGACTCTCTTTCCCTGGAGACTGGACTAAAAGTATTGTTTAGAAATCTAATATATGGTTTATTTACTCAATTTGTGCTGAGCTCCACAGTTCCTTCAGGCCAGCCTCACTCACCCATTACTCTATTAATGCTCCATTACTGAAATTAGTGCTGTAATTGAAGGGGGAAGGGCAGCAGAAGGGGGCACTCCTTAAAGGCACAGGTCCTGGCTAATCACATCAAGAAAAGGGGCATGGGGAACTGGTATGGGGGACACATGAGCATTCCAGACTGTTCTGTTCTGGCCCTTTGAAGCTGGGAAGTGGAGAGGGGACTGATGGTTGCTGCCCAATCAGAGTGACTCAGGAACTTCACCAAGCCTTTCACAGCTCACCACACTAGTGTTACACTCTTTCCAGACCCAGACCAAGACAGCCAATGACACAGCATGCAGCTTCACTTCTGCCCTTGGCAGTTTCAAACACACAGTATCAGCCTCCATTCTTGGCAAGTGAAGAGGTCAATGCCATTTGTCTTCCTTGGCTACGCTCGTTATTGCAATGTGCCAGGATGCTGTCACATCTCTTTGTCTTTTCATAGTCCAGTCAACTCTCCTGCACAGCCCCTGTATCTTCAACCAGCATAGCTCTCCTCTTCTAAGGGCCATTCCATGGGCACTCTCCTGTCACCATCTCCACAGTTGGTTCACAGTTTCGTGTCTTTCCTGTGAAGTAAGCATGCATTGATACTCTGGAGCCCCCAGCATGTCACTTCTTCTTATAAACTGACTTTATTTTTTATAAGCTTGGCCAGCACTTCATGCCCTAACCTTTAATGACCGCTAAGTTCTCAGTTCTTAGGCATCTGAGTTGCACTATCTCTCCCCTGATGTACTGACTGTCTTAAAGGTTTCCAACCATCGACTTTTCAATCTTACTCTTTATCAGACATCACAGTAGCACTAGAAATTGCCAAGCCTCCTATTTCTGGAGTGGAAATCCCCTTCCTGTCTCTGCAAAACATGGCCTTCTACTTCTCTCTGACAGAACATTCTTTCTATTGCTGTAAATTTAATATTACTGTAAATTTAATATTTAATAATTACAGAAATTCTATTGCTGAAAACTTAATATTTAAAAGACAAATAATCCAAGCTTGGATTTTTGTCTTAAAACTTTAGAGAGCCCAATACAATACACAAACAGATACGCACAACCCATTCACAGATGCTCTGAAACCTGCATTCCTGGTAACAGCCTCTGCTTATTTCCTCAATGACTTCAGAGGTTTCTACTCTTAGAATCATGGGTATTGGAACAACTTCCACATGCAGCCTGGGCCCCTTTGGCAATTCTGTAGCTGTATTTTCAGCTATCTAAGAAGCATGCCATAAGCATGTCCAAGATGGCTTCCTCTTTACCTGTCTATCTCTGTTTGTGAGCTGGTGATTTCAGACCTGGTCTTCCTTAACGTCCGTTTCACCTTGGAGCCAATTATGTTTAGTACAAGATAAATAAACCTTTTAAAGTAAATGAAAAAATAAAAGCCCACATCACCTTTGCCTAATTTCCCAATGGTTGGTGCCCTGAATGGAGCCAAGAGTTGATGTGATGGCCTCTGTGTAAGATTGGAGAAAGATGGCATGATTCAACACCACTTTCCCTCCAAGTACAACTTAAATAGGACTATCACTGACCTCCTCCAAGAAGCTTGGATTATTTTAAGGGTGTGCAGGTGAAATACTCTTAGCAGTTCGATCATCTTTACCCTTTGGCCCAGCTGAAGCCAGAGCAAGAGGTGCTAAAATCTAGCTGAAAAAGCTGGTCCCAGGACACTTCTAGACAAATCAAAGTTAGAAGGACAAGAAATCCCTCCAGGTTGCTCTGAGGAGGCTGAACAGCAGATTGAAGCTACCAGAGAAGTAACTGCCCTTCAGAAAACCTTCTGGGTCTGGCAACAACTGTGGTCACATCTCGTTGGGGCTAAGGGACACTACTTATTGTCACAAAGAAGGACCTGCTAATGATTTTCTAAACAGAGCCCTTCTAAGTGATCCTCACTGCTCTCCAGAGGGAGCACACTGCTAGGGTGGTGCAGGGCTGCGGTAAGCAAGAACTGAATGAGATTGTACTGAAGTGCTATGTGTAATGAGAACTGTAAGATGAATTCTCCATCCAGTGTGGTCTCCAATAACTGCCATCTGACTAGCTGTGACATGCTCACATGGTCCTTCATACTCTAACCCTAGAAACCAAGATAGTATAAGCAGTCCAGTGCAAAGGGAGTCTAAGTGCTTTCTCTTAATTGATATATTTCACAGCATGTAAACTATAAGCTTTAGAGTTTCATAAATCCCTCTGTGGATGGGGCAGACTATTCAACTGATAGACTGTGAGTTTGAAATGACCTTGAAGTTTCTCTGTAATCAAAGGGCTAATTAACCAACACACTGTTAGGAAGCTTTCTATTTCTTATTTGGCTGGTGCTTGGTTTAAACAACTGAGCAGACAGAGCTGATTAAAGTAACATGGATGTGAGACCTAAAATGACATTTAATCCAGTGTTCCCCTATAATATATGAAGGTACCAGAGCCCCATGTCTAATTGAGAAACTTACACAAAGATACAAGACTTTTAGAATCAAACCCTGGATTTCCTGATTTCCAGATCCATGGTCTTTCTTGTTCGCCATTCCCTAGAGATGAGGGTCTAAGAACCTCAGCTATTCAAGCAAAATGCCATGGATATTTTCTCTAGACTAGGTCGGATGCCATGCCCTCCTAGCAGAAGCCAATGGTCATCTGACATCCTATGCAATGACCCTTTAAAGTTTATTTTTACAAGCAACATCTTCCTGTGTATTCTGGTGGAAGAAAACAAGCTGTGTAAAGTTTTAAAGGCTTGTACTGCAGCCAAATCTGAAGATGTGACTGAGAGAATTTGTGAGCTTTCACAAGCTTGTAGTATATGTTTCAGAGAGTTCAAACATGCTCATGTTTAAACAGTGGTCTATGCCTTGGAAAGATAATTGGGAATAGCTCATGCTATTCTAAGAGGATGTAGAATGAAATCAATCCCCCCCTCTATGTTTGGGTTCATATTCTCTGGTGAACCAATGGAAGCATTGTAGGTGGTATGAATACAAAAATAAACAATCAAACAAATAAAGCAAATAGAGCTGCTTGGGTTAGGCCAAGGAGCTGTTCAACCCATGTCATATAAACCTCGACCTTCATTGGGAGATTTGAGAGCTGACATCAGCTTCCATGTGAGGTCCTGAGGTTCCATGTGTACATAGTCAAGACTAATCACTTTACTGTGTCATTCTCGCCACCCTCCACAGTACTGTCAACCCATGATCATAGAAGATGGTGAATGTCCACCACAGAGGATCATGGAATATGGTGAAAGAACCGACCTTGATCTAATCATGAAATGGATCGTGGGCTGCGGCTCCATACAATGAAACGAAATACCTGCTTCTACAAAAGTTTCACCTACAAAGGAGCCCTTGTGGCACTGCAAACCAGTGAATTCTGGAGAGCCATGTAGATGGAAGGTCAGGACTATGGAAAGACCAGAAAAGGCCTTCCAGGAGGCCATCAGAGCCTTTAAGCAAATCAAGAGGCTCTTTTGGTAGAAATGAGGAGGGCTAAGAAATAGGTTCATATTTGCTGACTTTGTTGACCTAAAATCATAGTACTACTCGAAAACCACAAGACAAATTAAAAAGAAATAACAACCTTGACAGAAAAAATACATATCTATGCCTGAAAAATCTGACTGGACATGAACCCTAAGACTCTCAGATTTAATCAAATATTTTAAAACATATATTAGTATAATATTTTTATTTTTAATCTGCTTATTTGGGTCACTGAATCACTCCCTTTGTTGGGAATTTGGTAGCAATACTAATGAACTCTACATGCCTTAGCCCTGGTTTTCCTATTACAGATCACAGTTACTGTTCTGTGAAATATAATTTGCTGGTGTTTTGGTGTTTAAGACGACAGCATGACAGAGAAATTTCTTTGGTTTGCTACATACCCTCAAGGCTGGTGATCCGTCATCCATCTACATTTTGACTATTCCCTTCATGTTTGGGAGGGATTTGCTTCAGCTTCCTCTTGTCATTAATGGGACAATTCCCTGTTGGGTCTGTTTTTTTCTTTCCCATTTTCAAATGAATTAAATTCTTCCTCTATCTAGAATCACTTTTTTTTTTTTTTTTTTGCCAGATAGACACTTTTACACAATGGCTGCATCACAGACTGTTCTGATTTTGTAGCTTCCTGTTCCTATTTCATAAAAAGCATACTGACCCCTTTATACTACATACAACAAAAAGCTTTCTTCTTGGATTCTCTCTGATTAAGTAATGGCTTAGGAGCCAGGGATCAACAGGTAAAATCTTCTTTTCCCAGAATTTGTACTACCCTTAGGCCATTTTAATCTATCTTGTCAGCTCTGAGGAAAGAGATCTCCATTCAACCCTGGACTTTCTAGAAGCCCTCATCGACATACTTCTGGAGCTAGTGCTACTATTCTTCTATTAGGAGCTGACAATCAGTCACTCATGTCTATCAATACCTGCCCTTTGTCTTGGCTTTGATGCTGTCAGGCTTGAGGTTTGGGGTCCCTTTCCCTACTCTCAGGCTCTCCTAACATAGGTGGTGGTGGGGGGTCCTCTTCTTTTCAGTTTAGACCCTGAAGTGGAAACTTCTGGCTTCTTTGGAAACTCTGTTGTGTTACATAATATTTTTCTGGAAGCTGTCTTGTGAGAGGATATTTTGCTTAAGCAGACACGTGAGAGGGCACATGATGTTCAGAAAGAATATAATTATAAGCCCACAGACTGTGAGAGGCTGCTCTTCTATTACTACAGCTTATAATGCTTTCCAGGTCTTTGCTGGCTATGTACACTTTGCTAGTCTTCTCTGATGTTCACTTTGTAGATAGAAATGCACAAAAGAACTTCTTGTGGTATTCCAGCTGATTCTTGCTGCTTCCACTGACTCCTGCCAATTCATTGGAGCATTGCAGTTTCTGCCGGATTGAGCTACTGATTCATGTTTCATGCTTGCTATTAGACTGGACTGCTGGTATTGTGACAATGAAGATTGAATCACCCCAAAGAACTTCTACTAAACAGGTCTACACCCCCTTATCCTATTAACCATCGTTCTCCCCTACCTTTGGTTGGTGGACTAGAAGGGAGGTTGAAGCATTTAAGAACCCTAAATAAAGTAAAATAGAGTTTGAAAAATCTTAGCCTACAATACGTGTACTGGTTAGTTTTGTGTGTCAACTTGACACAGGCTGGAGTTATCACAGAAGGGAGCTTCAGTTGGGGAAGTGCCTCCTTGAGGTCTAGCTGTGGGGCATTTTCTCAATTAGTGATCAAGGGTGTAGGGCCCCTTGTGGGTGGTGCCATCCCTGGGCTGGAGGTCTTGGGCTCTATAAGAGAGCAGGCTGAGCAAGCCAGTAAAGAGCATCCCTCCATGGCCTCTGCATCAGTTCCTGCTTCCTGACCTGCTTGAGTTCCAGTCCTGACTTCCTTTGGTGATGAACAGCCATGTGGAAGTAAGCCAAATAAACCCTTTCCTCCCCAACTTGTTTCTTGGTCATGATGTTGTGCAGGAATAGAAACCCTGGCTAATACAATACCCTTTATCTATAACTCTACCTGCTTCTGATGCTAATCTTTATGCACAAAATAGGCACAGATAAAGCAGGCTACCTCCATCCCCTCTGCATTGATAGAAATGTGACCTTTGAACAGAGCAGATGAGGGTGGTCTGAAGGAAGGTAGGGGACAAGCATTTGTCAGGGAGCAATCTGGGTACAGAGGAGACTCCAGAAACTCTAGGGATTCAGAGGATGGTGGGGACTGCTCATTTCTCTAATTCTTGCCCCTGTGACTTGGGGATGGGGGCATCTGTAAGATGGTACCAGGTTGGTACCTATCTTCTCTCTTGGAGCTTAAGCTGTTGGTGTTATGATTGGTAACAGGTCTCCTAGAATTAAACATGTTCTTTTCTATTTTTTTATTACTTGCTTTATTTGCTTTTAGTTTTCTCAGATTCACACTGTATGTTTTTGTTGGGGGTGCAGGGATTAGGGGACACGGTAAGCATCTTTAGATCAAAGTCCTAACTTCTACCAATCTGGACCCAGTCTCTACATCTCTACATGAGCACCCAAATGCATGAGAAGGTCTCTGAATCCAGGCAGATGCCTCTTTCCCACCTTTTTCTGGTTGCTACAATCTTCCTCCAGTCTTTTGTAGTGGCTGGGTGTTATTGTTTGATTCAGGGAAGCTCTTAGTTTCATTTCAGAGAAAGCAGACACAGGTAAATCGTCAAGGAAAGAGTGCCCTATAGCCAGCTCCAAACAGAGAAAGGGTTCTATGAACTGGATAGATATGAACTTTTAGTGCCTATGGGAGTAACACCAGTAAGGAGAGGAAATGATCACCAAGGTTAGTAACTATAACAATGTTGAACCAAAACATGAATTCTAAAGGTATGGGCACAGAATTAGGAAGTAACCAAGAAAGGTGTCATTCTGAGGGTTGGTAACAGTGGAACAAAGCCACCATCCCTTACTTATAAAGGAGCAAGGAGAAAGGTTATTTTCAGAATAATCAGTTTGTTATTAGTCAAAAGCTACTTTACTTTCATTAAAAATATGAGCAGTGTTCAATGTGGTTTATATTATGAGTCCTTGCTTTTAGTGGCTAAGTGGCATCTATTAATTTGATGAGAATTAATTAAGCATTGAATGAGAACTAAGCTAAGTATTTGAGACTGCTGGAGTAGAGAAGTCTGAGGGAAGTACATTGTGGGACTTCTGCGAGGGATGCCTGTGAACAAATGCCAAGTATGCAACCCTGCCCATGGAGGGGGCAATCATATGTCCTTGTTTGGCTCAGGGCTGAAGCCTAGCCTGGCTGGAAGGCGGTTGGCTTCAGCCCAACATTGCTGCAGGCCTGCCCTCTCGGGCCCCACTTCTAGCAGGTCACCGGATCTGTGTTGCCACCTAGGAACATTTGAGAGAGCTGTGAGTTTCAGAAGGTGAGGCTCTGGGGCAGGGAGGTTGGGGGCAGGGAAGGCCAGCCAGGCAGGGTGGCTGGAGAGTTTTGACAGCCTAGAGAAGAGCCCCTGGGATCCCATTCTTGCAGACGTGAGCCCCCCAGGCAGGCGCCGGGTGGATAAGCGTGTAGACAGCTCGGCCAGGCCGGCCTGTGACGCTTGCCAGCACCTGCAGATAGCAGGGAAATAATTGGCACATGTTTAAAAAAAAATTAAAAACCTCTTGGATGTGAGTATTTTCTAACAGCATCTGGCGGGAGTGCCTGGAAGGAATTTAATCAGCGAGAGTTGTTTAAAGCGGTCTACCCGCTCGGCCCCAGCGAGGCTTCTAATGAACTCGGTATCATGTGCCACCCCTGCCTGCTGAGGACATTCAATTTGTTAATTCTGCAGCTGGTGAGAGAGGTCAGATAGGAAAGTGACGATTGTTTTCTGACGTCCCAACCCCTGCTCACATCTTTCTAATTAATCCTTTTAGGAGACACGGGAAGATTAAGAAAGAGAAAAGGTGAAGGAAACAAGCAGGAGAGAATTTGATGGAAAGTCAGCGCTGCCTTCGGGGATGGACCTGGCGAGCAGGGGCGAGCAGAGAACAGAGAGCTGGGAAGGCTGCTCGCTTTTCTTCTTCCCACACAAAGAAAAAACAAATACTCTGAAGAGATAGCCCCCTGATACTCTCCCATCATGGCTGTTTTAAACAGAAAGGGAGGGGACATGGTCTCCATCGTGGTCTTGGGTAGAACTTAAGGCGTCATTGAGGTATGAGGTCTCCCAAGCAGTGAGAGCCAGGCAGAGACCCGTGGGGCACTGTAGGGCCTCAGTCATTCCAGTTTTATGAGAATAGCAATTTGGAAGGCAATGGCTCTCGTTTCTCCAGACCTGCAGTCTTGTGTCTCTTGCCTTTTGCTCTGCCTTTTGGATCTATTTTTCCCTTCTGCTGGACCTGCTGTTTCCCAAGGTGTCAAAACCCTGTGGCTCTGGGCCATAAGTCCCCCTATTCTCCAAGTAGGGGGGGTAACCCTAGCAGGTGGGCGGTGAGGTGGGAAGTAACCTAGGCTGCCTAGCACTATCTCTCTTAGACATCCTTGTCACTATTTACCCATTTCAAACAAATGCCCCTCGAATTGTCTTGATAGATATCGCTTATGGTCCAAAGACAGCCCTGCTCTGGTCTGTCCACCAGTAGCAGGCACTGGGCTTGGAGTATGCATGACAGTCTACATCCTCAGGAAGCCTCACACCCTTCAGAACTTTCACTAATACTTAGACATACTTATCATTCAAATATTTCCTAGACCACCTTCGATGTGACTGTCATTGTGCTTGGCTGTGATTAATCAGAGATGATTCAGAAAGTGTCAGACCTCAGGATGCTCAGTTTGAGGATTAAGGGCCTGGGAAGGCCTCTCCAGGTCCTTTAGAGATTAACAACCAGAAAACAGAGAAAATCTCTACTGGAAGAAAGGATAGCGGGGGCAGCAGCTTGAAGGCAGCATTGCCAGGCATGAAATCTGCTAGTTGGCAGTGGTAGCTGCTATACCAAGTCCAATGTACCAAGGACAGGAGTGGGAAGTCTGGGAGTACAGGGATGGGAGTGGGGAGTGCAGAGGCAGGAGTCATGTGGTGCAGAGGTGGAAGTCGGGGAGTCCAAAAAATGACACAAAATGTGCGTTCTCTGTCTTAATAATAAGACTCTGATCCTTCGGACTGCAGAAAATGGGCTCTTACCCACCGTGGAAGCCTCTCTTACCTAGGGCTCCCAGCATGGACGATGCCCAGTTTCTAGTCGTATACAGAAATGGGGACGCACCAAGTTATCTTCTGTAAATGTCGGCACCTTCCTAGGGGCAGACACGGGTTGGGAGTGAATCCTGGTGATTTGTGTATACTGACCACAGACGCTTTCTCTCATGGGTCTTTACCTTTAAGCTCCCTCTCCCCCATCCAGTCTTCCTGTTGTGCAGCCAACTTTGCCACAAGCTGCTATGAACAAAAGGAAGCCTGGATTTCATAAACTCTGTTCACTTTTCTTCAAAAAAAAAAAAATTCCCATGCTATAGAGATCCCAAAGACCTGAGAATTTAATTGGAATGTGAGTGCAGAGAAAACAAACAAACAAACAAACCAGTCATGTCCATGAGGCATCCTCCCCAGCACATTTTAAAGGCTTTCCTATTGTTGCCACAGCCTAGGACAGCATACAATCTCAGGCTGTGTCAGAGTAATCCTCTGAGCAATGTGCTCCCTGAGTACTGCTGACCAAGCATCCAAAAAACTGACATGAGGATAGGAAGGTTAAGTGAAACGAAGAATGGATTAGTAACAATCACATCCCAAACAGCCTGCGCCAGAGAGTGGGCTTTGCCAGGACAACACTGCGCATTGTAATGGCCTTCGTTTGAATTTATCTCTCTCTCATGTGACTGTGGACCAATCATCTGACTCCCCTGAGCCCCAGTTTTTCTCCCTAGTAAATTGAGGCTACCCTTTCAGCCCTGTGAATATCAGTCAACAAAAAGTTCAAATGTAAATCAGGAGACATTAAGCAAAGGTTTTCTGGAGAGTTGGAGGACTGAGACAGAGGACACATGATTATACTATCACAAGCTCTCCGCTTGTTTAGTAAATGTCCAACGCCTCAAAGTGTTATTGAAATACATTCTCAATTGTAGCGCCTACTGGAAGAAGTTGGTACCTTGGAGTAACTTCTAAGCCTTTGTGAACTCTTAGAACTTCTAAACTGGAATCTAAACTGGGGTCTCTGTCTTGCCTATGCAATGAGAGAAGACGTGAGGGCTCAGTCACCTCATTATCAAGTTTAAGGGCAACACATTCTCCCATTCATTAGCACCCACTTGTGTCTGCCAGAAGAAGGTCAATCAGCTGCCATTTACCTGGGGGTCCCAACACAAGAGGTGACCCACGAGACAGAAGATTGTGCTCCATGGGAGAGAAGGAAAATGTAGACTTTTCAGCCCCAGAACTTTCCCAGGAGATGCAAAAAGATCCTCAGAGGCTCTACTAGGGAAGTATAAAGAAACTGGCAAGTCATTGTAACACTTAATCATACTGAAGTTGCTTTCAAGGGCAATGGCAGGTCACTGAAACAGCAGGGAGCAAGCCTATTCAATACAGCAATAACAAGTTTGGGGAAAGCCTGGTATCTAGATATATATGTGTAAACAAGTGCATGTGAAATCTCCCAAGATTGAATATTGAGGTGCTGATTATTATTTTCACATTTCTGAAACACTGTGTAGGTCAAACAAAGCACGTTCAGTGGATCACAGTGGTCCCCAGACTATCAGCTGCATACCCATAAGAAAATAGGTGGTGGGGTCAGTTCTAACAGATCCTGTCTGACTGACATGAAGCTATGTTTTAAGCATGCAAATTTACCTCTGTAGGCTTGCAAAATCCACTGCCCTGTGTAGAGTAAGGCAATCGTTCTGTAGACTGCATCAACTGCGTCACCTCACACAGTAGGGATACAGGTTCTGTTCATTGGGTGAAATTCATCACCACATGTACAGTAAGACTATGGGTTCTATACATTGAGTGCAATTCCTTGCTTCACATATAGTTTTGTACACTGAGTGAAATTCAATGCTTTGCATATAATAGGGCACCAGGTCACCACTTCATAGATAGTAATAATGAGGCTATGGCATGAAAATCATTTTCATGTGTCTAGACTTTACCATTTTCTCAATTGCTGAGAATACATACCAGGAAATGAAACTGTAATTATATTTGATTAGATTTATGCTTCAAAAGGGCTATGTCATGTGTCAGCTTCAGCCTGACAGGACGTCTTACTAAATACTTAGTAAGCTTTTTGACATTCCCAACCCTCTTCTAATGATCCTGTAGTATGGAAATAGTAGATGAGCTATGAACAGAAATGGCATGTACCTAAGATACCTAAGAGAGGACTTCCTGCTGTGCTGACTTTCTGCCTATGAAGGCACTGATGAAGTTATATGTTGAGATACTACCATACTCGTGGATTGCTAGATGGAGCAAAGGCTCAATAGTCACTATTACAGTTGTTCACATAAATGAGACAAAGTCTATATGTCAAACCACTGAGACTTTCGAGTTACTTGCAGCAACATAACCCAGCTTTTCTAGATCTAGGCATACTATCCTGTGGGAAGACTAGGAGTAAACATAAATATAATTTACCTTCCCTCTATAACTTTTGATATTGTCATTAAAAACACCTCAGTGGTCTCTTACTTAACCTTACATTTCTGGTATGAAATAAATTAAATATTTTCAAAATTTATTTTAGCTATAGTTCCTACCTAAAGAAATATCAACTGCTATTTAATACTGATGAGTTTTGACATTTTTCTTTTATTGGTCCTTGAGGATTTCATATAACGTATTTTGATCATATTCAATCTCCTTCTTCAAGTTCTTCCATATCTTCTCCACCTTTCTTATTTGCCTCCTAACATGAGTTAGGTATTCATTGCCCACTACTCTTTGGAGTGGGGCCTACCCTGGAGTGTGGTCAACTGACCAGGGGTCGTATCATTAGAGAAAATGGATTCTCCCTCTCCTAGCAGCAATCAAATGCCAAATAGCTCCTCAGCTAGTAATGGGATCTTGTGCTCATTTCCCCCATACCCATGCTAAGGTTTTTGTTGGTCTTGAGTTTGTTTAAGTCTTGTGTAGCTGTCACAATAACTGAAAGTTCATATGGACAACTGCCCTGATGCATCTGGACAACACTGTTCCCTTGAAGTTATTCAGCATCTCAGGTCCTTAGAGTCTCTCTACTCCCTCTTCCCTGAGGATCCCAGAGCCTTGCAGGAAGGGGCATGATTTATTTGTCCCCTTTAGGAATGAACACCCTGTAGTCTTCAATTCTCTACATGTTGAGCAGCTGAGGGTCTCTGTGTAAATTGCTGTCTACTGTAAGAAGCTTCTCTGATGAGGGTCAAGAGATGTACTGCTCTATGGATTTAACAATAAATCATTAAGAGTCAGTTTAATACTGTGTCCATGTAGCAGAACAATAGCACTAGCTTCTCCTCTACAGCCTGTTACCTATCTTGCCATAGACTCTTGGCTTTGTTAACAGTGTGAGGAACGGGTTTCATCATCTCATGGAATGAGCCTTAGATTCACTCAGAAAGTAGTTGATGACTCCTAATGCATTACCAGAAGAGAAAAGTAATAACCATTTACTTATACATGACAATGAACCCTGCAAACTGCAATAATGACTGCCCTGGCAAAGATTTTTTTTATTATAATTATTTACTATTTTGTGGTAATGGGTATTGAACACAGGATCTCTTGCACACCAAGCCCTGAATTACAACCCTATCATGTATTTTCTAACTTATATACTTCAAGAGGATCTTTTGTATGAAAAGAAGATTAAACTTTTGTCACTGAAATGGAAAACTTTTTCTGATTTTGCTTTTTATTATGTTCATCATTTTAACAGCAGTTAAAACTTTTTGCTTAAAGTCAATGGTGCTTTTCAATCGGGGATTTCTTTTATTACTTTTAAAGTTTAAAATATATTCTTTAAGTAATTTTCAAAGTATTTAATTAACATTTTCTCAAGTATTTCTGTAATTTGGACTTTTTACTGCCTTACTATGTGCTTAATAGTAACACTAAAAAAAGCCATGTGGCACTGAAACCATGCAAAGTAACTTGTCCAATCATAAGGGAAGTTAGAAATAAACAGCAGAAGAAAACCTGAAACATTTACAAATCTGTGGGATTTTAAAATACCCTTCAACAATCAATAGGGCAAAGACAAAATTATAAGGGAGAGAAGGACATTTCTTGTAACAAGTGAAAATGAAACACAAAAGCTTTGCCAATTGGGAAACATGTATTATCTCCAAATACATGATAAGGAAGATGGAGGGGGAAGAGAAACAGCTGTCCCTTAAGAGCACTGGTTTCCTTGCCAACATCCTGGATTCTACTCTCAGCACCCACATGGTGGCTCACAACCATCTTAACTCCAAACCCAGGGGACCTGATGGCCTCTTCTGGCCTCCTCATGCACACACATGGTACACAGCCATACATACAGACAAAACATCACATATGCGTTAAATAACACTTGTGAAATTATTTCCTTTGTTTTTTTGAAATAATATAAGTAGCACACTAACCCCTTTCCTTTCCTTTCTTTCATCTGAACCCTCCCACAAACTCCTCCTTGTTCTCTTGTTAAATGCATGGCCTCTTTTTTCATTAACGACTATTACATGTATGTAGTATACATGTTTCTAAGTACATTAGTACCACCTGCTCAGTCTGTGTATGCTACCTGTATGTATGTTTTCTGGGATGACCACTTGGTATTGGATAATCAGTCAATGTACTCTTCCTAGGAGAAGACCATCTCTCCCACTCTCAGCTTTCCTTATTTGCCTCAGTAATTCTTTCTTTAAGTATGAGGCCTCACGGGTTTCCCCACAACCACACATACATCAGCATGTCTATTGCACTGCCCTTGTTTTCACTTATGGTTAGGCAGCATTGTTATTGAGATATCATGGGTGTGGCTTCTGCCACTTCTCAGAGATACAGCCTTGCAGCAAACTCCCGAATCCCCTGTTTCTTAAATCTTTTTGTGTCCACATCTTCAGTGATCTCTGAGTCTCAGGTGCAGGAATTGTGTTGTGGAGGTAGCCATTGGGAGTAGGTTCCATAACTTTGCATTTTGATTAGTAGTGTTTTTCCATAATGCTCTCCAGTTGTTGCAAAGAGAAATTTCCTTGATGAGAGATGAAGGAATATCACACATTTTTCTGTGGGTATAAGACAAATATTTAGACTGCAGTGTGATTATGCTGGTTAAGTAAAATGGCAGCAACTGTAGGTTCTCTTCCAAGATCTGAGACTTCACAAAATGAGGAAGGGGACCTGTTTATGCACAAGGAGGATAAACACAGAAGGAAGAAGAAGATAAAATAACAGTAAAGCTATCTGAAAAAGGGATGAGATATTATACTACTAATTACCTAAAAATGTCTATAGAATGCATAAGTATGTGTGTGTGTATAACACATAAGTCAATAAATAATACATATATATATTGATGAAAAATTCCCATCTGAGATGACAATGCTTCTTCTAAAACCCAAATCAAAGCACTACGAACTATGTAGGGAGCCATGGGCTATTAAATTAAAATCTCAGTGCCACTGTAGACTACCCATTCTACAGGTTGTGGGCAGAGAGACCTCCTTTAGCCCCTCTTTTCAAATGTAGACCAGCATAACTAGGCTGTAAGGCCTTATCTTGAAGATATCACGCACTTTGGTCATATAACAGGACATAGAAAAATCAAGCTGGACCTAAGCTGGGCACATCCTTCCTTCATGTCAGCCCTTACAGTGCCAGAAAGTTCTATGCAAACTGCTAAGTAGAAAATCGTGATCAATAGTCTTACAGCTATGAAAGATATGGACCCTGGGTGATATACTACAGACCA
The DNA here is from genome assembly GCF_008632895.1 of Mastomys coucha. Classification (NCBI taxonomy): domain Eukaryota; kingdom Metazoa; phylum Chordata; class Mammalia; order Rodentia; family Muridae; genus Mastomys; species Mastomys coucha. Next base: position 19,085,436 of record NW_022196906.1, read on the forward strand.
GCCTGGCAAGCACAAGTTGATCTTGATAAGTTTAAGTTTTTAAATGGATACAACATTGGGCAGGTGGGGAAGGAGAGGTGGATCTGGGAAGAGTTAGGAAATGAATATGATCAAACATGTTGTGCAAAATTATCAAAGAACTGATAAAAAAACTTTAGAAAAAAACCACACAAGTTCTACAGTTTCATGGGTCAGAAGATGGAACTGCATCAAACTAGGCTAACCTCTGGTATTAGCAGATCTATGTCTTTCAGGAGGCCCCAGGTGAAAATACAGGTCCATACTTCTGCTTTCCTTTTTGCAAAGGCTGCCTGCTTCCCTTGGTTGATGTTTTCTTTCTCTACCTTCAAAGCTAGCAGTGCAGCACTTCCAAATATATTTCCCTGACTTTCTCCAATATTCTCTTCTTATCACACTGAGCCCATACAGATAATCCAGAAGCATCTACCGATCTCAAAGCCCTTCATCATGCCTACAATGTCCACTTGGCTTTGCAACAAAACATAGAAACGGGTTCATCATGGAGCGTGTATGGGGGTCACTACTCTCCTATCACACTCAGGTTTCCAGTCACCACATATTCTTAGACTGAAGAGTGTTCCCATCATTGAAGGAAGGTCAGTTAGACTGTGCTTCTCTCCAGAATACAAATCTGATATATTATTTTATTTGCATCTAATTTTCTCCTCTATAAAATGTATGTGATAGCAGGAGCCAGTGTAATGCTGTAAAGAAGTAAGCAATTAATAATAGCGTAGTGGGCATTTATCTCATAGAAAGAATAACAGCTGGGGCTGTGGATGTAACTCAATTGGTAGAATGTTTGCTCAGCAAGAAGGAAGTCCTGATCTTGATCCCCAGAACCACATAAAACAAACATGGTGGAAAACATTTATAATCTAAGCACTCAGAGGCCAAGGCAGGGAATAAGAAGGTCAGCCTGGGATGCATCAGATCCTATCTCAGAAGAGGCAAAACAAACTCTTCATTGCAAAGCATGGGGTTATCTTTCATCTGCACAGGAACACTGCCCATGAGCCACTGACCACAGCTTACTGTTATGTACCAGACCAAAGAGGACCACTGACTTCCCTGTAAGCTGCAGTTGTGGCTTGAAGTATTTCTGAACCCAAATTAAGAAACACAACCTCTCTGCCATGTGATAAGAAAGATGAGGGGAAGCCAAGGGTAGAGAAGGAGATTTTCAGAGGCTTTAGTGAAAGAGCAGGCTCTGAAGTTAGGAAAGAGACAGACTCACCAAAGGACAGCACAGTGCAGAGTTTCAATCACAGAACAGCGGCTCCCACCCTCAACTCTTTGCCTTTTACCTCCTTCTCCAGCATTCATTCCCCATGCCTCTCTTGTGTATTCTGAGAGGCGCCCCCACACTGGATCCCAGTCAAATACCTCTCCTTCTGCTGTCCATGTTCTCTGCTGCCTTACCTGTCCAGCAAACTCCCGTCAGACTTCAAGTCCTCAGCTCATATTCTCCTCTTCTTCAAAGCTAGTTCTGAGCTGGGGGCTCCCTCCATCTCTAGCCCCTACCCTAAACCTCCCTGCTTCTCTCTGTTGTTATCCTTACGCTGCATTTTACCACATCTACCTGGTCCCACCAGACCAGGAGCTTGTTGGTTCTTGTAATATCTTGCTCATCTCTGTTCTCAGGGATGAGCACTGTGCTTGGTACATGTTACATGCTCATTAAATTTGCACTGATTAAAGTATTGGGGATGCAGAGGTAAGGCTGACTTTCAGTCTGGTGAGAGAGGTACAATGTGATACAAATCATCATCTCTTAAGACTAACTTAGTATGTCATTAGCTGTGGGATACCAGAGGATGGGAGAACTGTCTGATGTTGGAAGGTAAGTGAAGGATACACAGGAATGAAACTATGGTAAGGCTTGGACTTCTTGTGGGCTGGTGAGATCGCCCTGTGCAGGGAAAGAAACTTGCTACCAATTCTGGTGACCTACAGATTGAAGGAGAGAACTGAGTCTTGCAAGTTGTCCTTTGACCTCCACATATAAACAGTGGCCTGTGATCATCTGTAGGCACACACATAATAACTTGTAATTTAATTTTTTTAAATGAATTAGACTTCGTGGAAAGTTGGAAACACACTTGTCCCTTGCAGGGCACTGAGGGATGAGGTCTAGCAGTGGTGGTAATGCAGGTGTCCTTCCGGGACACTAACTGTGCTCGAGTTTCCAGAAAAGAGCACAGTGCTGAGGAGAAAGGGAAGGGCCAGCATTGCAGAGCCTCCTCTTCCTCCTGTGTGTTAGATTGTTTGTTTGTTTGTTTGTTTGGTCTTCATCCTGTCCTTTATAGTCAGACAAGTCACTCTAATGCAGTGGTTGAATGCCGGCCTATGAGAACCGTTATCTGACACACAATTGTGTCATACATGACCCATATGACTCTAACGCAGTGGTTGAATGCTGCCCTATGAAAACCGTTATCTGACACACAATTGCGTTGCATGTGACCCATGGGTAACGTAAGGAGTCTTACCATATGTAAGACTCAGATTCTCATCTAGAAACACAGCATAAGTACTCACCTCAGAGAGTCTAAGAAGGAAATGCACAGAATTTCTTTCTCAGTTTGGGTTCTAAGCAGGAAGGAGAAACACATCCAAGACTGGGAACTATGTCCTCACAAAAATGGGTTATGTAAGCTAGAGACTGGGACTGGAGATGTTCCTCCCACAACACACAGCACAGGCCTGAGTCAGAATGTGAGAAAGCAGGTCTCCCATCAGAACCATAAGGATCAAGCACATCACCCAGCAGGAAGGCTGTGTGATAACCTGTATTCCCCCTAACCTTCATAAATTCACTTGTAGCATGTCCTTCCAGATGGGAATATGAGCCTCAGATCATGCAAGCGAGGGACCTGTTGAAAGCTGGATCATCTGACCATGAGAGCAAATGGGGAGACAATGAAGAGCCACAGACTGAGACCCCGTGAGATAAAGGACTACAATCAGCCCCAGTTGGTGATAAATGACAATTCTGAGTGGGAGGAGGAGCAGAATGTTCTTCATACATGAACATAGAATCCAACAAGGACACAGCATTTACACAGGCACCTGTAACACATGGTACCTATTCTCTGTAACCTTGTGTGTGGCAGGCATCATCAGAGTATATATTTCAGAAAAGAAGCAAGACACTGACCAAATCTTCAACTCTTCCAGAATCCTGGTCAGATTAGGATTATAGGAGTCCTCTGCTCTGAGGTGATTGTGGCATTTCCTGTGTAAATGAAGCTCAGATATGTCTAAAGCATTCTCACATATGAACAAATCCAACAAATGCTTCCCCAGAGCACCAAGTTCTCCCCCTAGAGCAATGGGATGTCTTGAGAACATACATGACCACCTTATTGAGCACTGTCCAAGAGACTACAGGAACAAATGGGGCCTCACACATCTGCACACATCTGGAAGGCCTAATGAGACAAAGGGTTGAAGCAGTCTACAGAAGGGAAGGACCCGGGAGTCCTTGAACTGTGTGGCATTTTAACATAATCTTAAACATTGCAGAGTCTTTTGGGGGCAATAATATTCTATATGCATCAAAGACCCAGAAATTCCAGATCTTGACCTAAACATACCCTTCTACCCTGAGATGCCCAGCTACCCTGCCAAGGGCCCCACTGACCAGTACCTCTATATAGGAGGTACAAAGATGGCAACAAATGGATACTTGAGACAGACAATCTATAGTACCACTTTGCACATTCCACTCAGCACTGGCTTCTGGGAAGAGCTTTTGGGAAGAAAATAGATGGGTAAAGACCCTAACTCCCTTTATTGACAACCCCCAAAAGACACCAAGTGTCTGGCAGAAATATAGTCTGTGGTGTTTGAGTATGAGCTTTACTGGGTTAAGGAAAACCCAGAACCTAGAGAAGATGAGAGTGTTTCTGAAAATTAGTGTGTGAGTTGCTACAGGCTAGGTAGGAAAGATACACCCTTAATATGGCTGAGCCCATCTAACTGACCAGGTATAAATTCATAAAGTGAAGGGTCTCTTCTCTAAAAGCTGAGTGGACTCTTTCCTCTGTTGCCTTGAATCTCCTCTGCACTGCAGTTCACTCGCCTTGGAGTCCAGGACTTAAGTATATTTACCATGGTTTTGCAGGCTTTCAGTCACAGACTAATAGGGTTACAGAGTCAACTCTCCTCAGTTACTGATGACTAAGAATTCATATCGAGACATGCTGCTGATATCAGATATTTCCAGACTGAAGATGGCATGAAGTGGATGGATCTATCAATGGGAGATGCTTATGGCCAAAAGGATCAGGAAAGACCTCTCCAAGGAGAAGGCATGGCACACAGGGCAATAATGAAAAGGCCCAGATGCAGAAGAACTCTTGTCATGTTTAAGAAGCAGAGCAGATGTAGCCAGGAGGACTGGAGCCAGATGAGGGCACAGAAAGGTAATGCTGAGCTGGAGGATGGGGCTGGGACCTGGAGGGCTTTTTACTCCTGACTTTTATCTGCAAGGTAAAGAAGATAAGGGCATGAAGAGAGAAATCAGAGGATCTCATTATCATCTAAACATTTTCATTCTGCAAATATAAAAATAATGTCTAGGGTAAAGAGCGTTGATTTCAGCAGTCTGTGTAAGAACTGCTGACAAGCCCTGTGGAGGTCTGTCGACAGGTTCAAACAAGACCTCCAAGGTTGAAATATTCTCAGACACAGTATGCCCAAGTCCCAGAAGAAAAGTAAAAGTGATTGATACAAAGTTAAAATGGAAGCCAGGGAAATGAACGGAAGGGGCAAAGAGAAGAGGAGAGGCTGCCAGCACACACAGGCCCCAGGCTACATGATCTGTGAGAAGATGCACGAGACACAGGAAATAGAAAATCCCGGAGAACACATCTAGAACCCACAAGCAGAGAGGTTAGGGCTTTAACCACACTTGGATATGCTCACAGAGCATTGGAACATCCCCATGATGCCAGCTGGACAGAGGAGTCCAGAGAGGCAATGGGTGGCCACCAGAGAAGTGAGAGACCAAGGCAGGGCTATTTCCTAAATATGTCCACGTTTCTTCTAACAGAACTAGGCTTTCTGAAGCTGTGTCTATCTGTATAGAATGTAATAAAATTTTTACTCTGTCTTGATTCTGGGTAGCATTATTTTTTTAGTTTGGAATGGAAAATTCTGGATTTATCTAAAAACAGAAGTCACTTTTAGGTGAGAGGTATATAAGATTTTTATCCTCATATTTTATTCCACACTCCAGAGGTAGCCACTGTCTTTGCCTGAAGTGTGGGAGGACTACAGGAGATGGGAGACTGTCACAATGGCAGAATCTCTGTGGGAGGCTTGGAACTCACCATAGTGCATGACTGGTCCTCTTGACCATGAGACTACGAAGCCTGAACAGGGGAACAGGCGTCTAAAGCAAGAGCGAAACACTTCTCCTGAGGCTGTGACTGGCATGCAGCTTTTCCTCTCAAACGCCCCATGACTTGCACAACAGGCAGTGCAAATCAATCACAGATTTTACTGATGACACAGAGAACCCCTCAGTCCTCAACTCAGGGTTCAGAGTCAGTGTGTCTAGTGGAAAGGTTTGGCATTGCTGGTCTAAGGGCAACCATGGTTGATACAGCCAGGATAGAGGTCCAGCAGGGAGATGTGTACAGAATGATAGGAAGCCCTTATACAAATGTTAGACATCTGAGCACAAATATATAAGCTGATGGGAGAGACTGAAAGATGTCACAAGGGCAAAGTCAAACTATGTGTTGGAGCCTTCATATAAGCTAGTGAATAAAGCAAATATCAGCTAGTTTATGTTAAAAGTGTTGATTTATGTAACTTACTTTGAAATGCTACCCATACAATGGATGGTGAGATGGATAGAGGAGCTAAGTAGAAATTTATGCAGAAACAAGATGCCTTGTGTGGCCTCAGTGGGAGAGGATGCACCTGATCCTGTAGAGACTTGATGCCCCAAGGGGAGGGGATGGCCAGGGGAGGAGACCCTCTCAGAGGTGAAGGGCAGAGGAAGGGGAAAGAACTCTGTGAGGGGGTAACATTCAGAATGTAAATATAATAGTAATAATAATGATAATGATAATAATAATAATAATAATAATAATAATAATAATGATGATGAGGGTGAAAATAATTCCACTTTGGAAAAAGAAAATCTTTTCTCTTGGTGTATATGAGGTTTTGAAACAAAATGTTGAAAAATTACTTGCTATGGCTGCTATATGGATCCAGACCTGACCGAAGCCAAGTTGATGGGAGATGGGTGAGGAGCTTCTGTTGGGATCTTGCAAGGCTAATGGGTCTCTGGGCTGGAGTGGCAGCTGGGAATAGTGGGGCTCTCGTGATGATGATGAAGAACATGTTTGTTGAAAAGTAAAGTTAGGCATTAAGGCGTGAAGAGACCGATCGTGAGCTGGGAGGTGGCCAGCTTACATTGGAATCTTGCCTCTTCCACCTATCCTGTGCCCTTGAGCAAATCTCCCATTCTCACAGACTCTTTGTTTCCTCAACAGTAGAATGAGGTAGCAACTCACCATGCTGTGCTCTTTCCAATAACATGATGCATAAAGTACCTAAAAGAGAGATTCAAACAGTGAATGCTTGTGATGATTTTTCTTGGTTGTCGACTTGGTTGGATCTGCAACCAACTAAGAGGTGCACCTCTGGGCAGGTCCATGAAGGCATTTCCTAAAAGACTAACTAAAGCAAGAACAAGTCCCCAGCGCCCCCTGCCCCCCACAGAGTAGCAGTATCATCTGGAAGTATCCCAGATATAAAGAAGTCTGAAGATGAGCCCCTAGAACCTCTCTCAAAGCAACACAGGCTGTCACTATTGATCTGGGTTGACCACCAGAACTTGGTAGTAAGACATTACACATTTTGGTATCTTTGCCAAATAAAACTGGAACTGTTTTCTCCCTGCTGGCTCGCTTTCCAGCTACTGTGAAGGCTGCTGAGAGAGAAAAGTCACTGACACTCTTACCCACTTGTAGACCCTGCATGCTGCAATATTGACCTGGTAGGTAATATGTGTCCTTTGACAGGACCATTACATGGGTAACCAACCACTTTCTGCCTAGATGTGATGCCTTCTCCACAGGAGAGAACTTATGCCTTGTGCTGCAAACCTGATCAAGAGCCCATGGCTGAGGCACTCATGGGATATAACAAGAAACATGCTACTGTTTTACCAAATGGTCATATTGTAAAACTGCCTTCTAAGTAGGCATTTTTATATCTACAGCTTAATACTTTATTCAGCCTTTATCAGAGTAGCTTCATATTACACCAGACAGCAGTTAATAGAGAGACTCATAATGAGTCAAAGTGGTGGTAGAATGCTTGGGTCTAATTGGACCACCTATAATCAGTCCCTTTAGGGATTAAGTAACAGAGGAAGGGCCAAGAAAGAATTTAAGAGCCATAAGATGTTGAGCTGTACCCCACCTCCCAAAGACGTCTTTAGCACAGGACAATGTTACTGCAGTTGTGGTTACCTGCAGATTGAGCAAATCAAGAGTTTATCATGGACTAGCTCTACTCTGCAACCAGTCAAGACCTCAAGTGGAAGGATTGGAACACCAACCCAGCCACAAAACCTCTGATCTACAGTTGTCATGCCTGAAGGATTTGCTGGGATCAGAGACTACCACAATCAGCATCAGAGCAACCAGAGAGACTCCATCCAGCAACTGATAGGAGCAGACGCAGAATACTACAGCCAAATACTAAACAGAGTTTAGGAAGACCTGTGGAGGAGTTGGGAGGAAGGACTGGAGAAGCCAGAGGGATCAAGGATACCACAAGAACACAGCCCACAGAATCAACTGACCAGGACACAAAGGACTCACAATGATCAGGGAGCCTGTCCAGGTCTGGCGTAGACCCTCTGCATATATGTATGGTTGTGTAGCTTGGTGCTCTTGTAAGATTCCTAATAGTGGGAGTAGGAGCTCTCTCTGACTCTTTCTTTGGCTTGCCTTTAGGATCCTTTTCCTCCTTCTGGGTTGCCTTATCCATCTTTGATGGGAGAATATCTACCCAGTCTTATTGTAGCTTGTTATGCCCACTTATGAGGGGAGGTAAAGTAGCGGTAGATCTGGGAGAAAGGGAATGTGTCAGGGAGAGACTGTGGAGAGGGAAGGAAGAGGAAACTGCAGTCAGGATTTAATAAATAAGAGAAAAATAAGTGAAAAGGGAAGGAGTTTATTATGAACAGGAGAGGGGCCCTGATGTTCAGAGTTGCTAAGGGAGAGGATGGTGCAGCCCCAGTAAGTTCAGTAAATAACCCCAAACTCATGCTCATACAAATGGCTCTGATTAAACTCAGGGAATGGCACACAGAAAGATGATGCAAAAATAGCAGAAGGACTTGCAGAGAAGAGCAAAGGATTCAGCAACAGAGAGAGTAAGGGTAAGTAAAATGACTAAGACTCGCCTTGCCCATGTCAGACACTGTACAACCATTGAGAAGGGAAAGGCAGTACTTCAGTCACCTGCCCATGTCACCTCTCACCTGGCTATGTCACTTGTTACCTGTCACTTGCCCATGACACCAATCACCTGTCCATGTCACCAGTCACCTGCTCATGTCACTTATCATCTGCCCACGTCACTTGTCACTTGCCACTTGCCCATGTCACCAGTCACCTGCCCATATCACCTGTCACCTGCCCATGTCACTTGTCACCTGCCTGTCTTCTCTCTTGCCTGGCAAGTGCCTCTTCCCTTTTGCTGCTACCATCCTTCACTACTGCTAGATCCCAGATTCTTCAAAATCCTGAAGTAGACTGAAGGCCGGCAGCTCTCCAGAAATGCTGTAAGTCTTCAGCTCAGGTGTATGCTTGGGTACTGGGTTCTTTGCCTCTCCAATATACAGCCAGACATTGTTGAACTACACAGCCCATATAGTGTAAGCCACCTGTGCTGGTTTGAACGAGAATGGCTCCCACAGACTCATAGATTGGAATGTTTATTTCCTAGTTAGCAGACTGTTTAGGAAGGATTAGGAGATGTGGGCTTGTGAGAGGAGATATGGCACCAGAGGTGGCTTTGAGGTTTCAGAAGCTGATGCTAGGCATAGGCTCACTTTGCCTCTTTACCTCCTGTCTGAGAATCAGGATCAGCTCTCAGATACTGCTCCAGCACCTGGCACCATGCTTCCCACAGTGATGATCATGAACTCACCTTCTGAAACAATAAGCAAGTCCCCAATTAACTGTAAGATTTACTTTGGCCTGATGTCCCTTCACAACAATAAAATAGTTAACTAAGACACCAACCAAATGATTCCTTCTTGTAGCATGCATTTATTCTATAACTTCTGTTCTTCTAAAGAACTCTAACACAATGGTGGTTAATATGTGAGTGAATGAATACACATATCTCCATACTTAGTGCTGTCCATGACCACTGCTACTGTGATGCACTGGAAGGTGAGAAATGTCCACTGATGATATCTTAAAACATAGAATGAGATCTGAAGTGACCATGAAACTTTTTTCTTATCCTTTAAAGTAACATAGGGAGTCTGGTCAAACAAGAAATAAAAGAGATTAAGAGAGATTCCCATTAACCTCAGCCTTTAGTCCCCTAGGAGTCTCCAGGGGATTTTAATGCAGAAAGGGCCAGTCCAGCCCTGAAGCTGACACCCTGTGCACCTTAGTGGACTGTGTTTCCACTAGTGTTTTGTACTGACAATAAAGTTAATATTTAAAAAGCAGAAGGGCTCAGAAGCATAGCTCAGCCACAGCCTCAGCACTTTGTGCTCTCTCAAGTGACTTTCCCACGTCTTTAAACTTTCAAATTTTGGCTAAACTCAGGAGTAAAATGTGCCAGAATTTTACAGACGAGGCATCCCTTTGTCAAGGTACTGGGAAGTCCATATAACATGTCCGGTAAATTGGAATTGCTTTGCCAACGTTGCTGAATCAATTGATGGCTCTCAGGGAACATTCTCTTCAATTCTTTCTCTCCTCTTTCTCCCTGAACTCGCTCCCCTCCTCCAATACCCCAACCCTCCACATTGCCTCACTCTCCTGGAACCTCTGACTCAGCTGTATAAATAACAGGAAAAGTAATTAGGAGCTGGGAGGTCAAATGTTCCAAATGCCCCTTTGACAATTTGCTCTTTTCCCACCAGGGCTCGGCGTCTTGGTTTCCTTGTGGGAACAGTGTCTGTAAGTCCAAGTCATCCACAGACTGAAAAAATTAGGACCAGAGAAACATCAGGTCCTGTTAGGAACTCTGGTCAGAATGCCACTCTGGGGGGAAGTGTATGTCAGAACTGCTTGCCTTTTACAATACAGAAGTCACTGAAGAGCCTGAGCATCCCACAGTCTCTGCAGGCATCTGCCTGGCCCAAGCAGCCTCATGCCCCAAAACTTTGGATGTTCAAAACACAGTGAGGTTCTATGCCTGGCACTTTTCCTGCATGAACTCATTTAAGCACAATAATCCCACACACAAGATGCTAGCATCACCCTCTTCCTACGTGAAGAAGTTGAGACACAGGAAGGTGGAGTGATACCTGATTCAGCAGTCAACAAGTAATAGGACTCTCTGTACTTCAAACATATAACTACTCTCAAGCCTGGTCCAATCCCCTCTTCTAGAGATGTCAACCTCAAGTTAGTCCCATCGGCACCTCCATGGCCATGTGTGGCTGCTGTGCATCTGGTACAACAGTTTGGGGCAGCATAGTGCAGTTCAGCTCAGATAGGCCCCTCTGAGGTACCAGCCATGGTAGTGGGCGATGACAAGAATCAATTCTCAGACACATGTAAATATGCCTTGTGATTTCTCAGAAAACAAAACTATAAAGGAAATCTCTGAAGGATTCATCCCTCTGACGACTGGGGTGCTTACAGATAAGGTGATTGGAGCATGTAGTTTTCGATGAGCAGCGCAATGCGACCTACCTCAGTATTCGTTAAGTATCCAGGACATGGACAGCAATCATGATGTTGAAGAATTTGAGCTTTGATATTAGGCAGGTGTTGAAAATAAAAAGGCAAAGCATGTGTACCTCTGGACACTATCGCTGGCTAGTTTTCACTATTATCATGGTGTACTTGATAACGCATAAAAATGGCACAAAAACAGTGTGAAAGTTGCCCACAAGAAACTGCTCTTGTCCTAGTTTGATGAATTCTAAATACCTTATAGCTAGATGGTCTGTTACATGCCAAGCTCCAAGAAATCTAATAAGACGACCATCACATTGCAGTATGTACAGACATTGAACTATCCTGTACTGCTTATATTCATTCATGAAAGAAGGCCCTCCTTTCAAGAAACCCAATCTGTACACATGTCCTGTGCAGGGAGGGCTTCTCCCACCTGCTAAATAAGAATCAACAAAGCCAATTGGGCTCCATATAGTTGATCTTCCTTATTGCCTGTGCTAGCCATTACATTTCTTCTTCTCACTACAGACAAGAAAACATCCTCATTGTGAGCAGAGCCTTGGGAACTATAAAGACATTTGAGCCATGGAAGCCCAGTTTTCTGTGATTCCTCTGCAGCCTAAGCATTTTCTTATCACAACATTGAACTTCTCCCAGAGAGCAGCCAGCAGCTCTCAGTGTATGGTACCCAAGTTTTTAAGGGATGCCTCAATTCCCCCTTTCCTGCCACATTGCATTAGTGCCTTAACCAAAAGGGTGGAGGCACCCAGCAACTTGAGGCATAGGGAGTCATTATTTCTGGGTGTGTTGATATGGATTCCAAATTTATTGCAGACTAGAGCCTTTGGAAGCAAAGCATGGCACTGCTGACTGTGAGATATCAAAAGATGATCTTCCGGTGGTGCCACACAGGGAAGAGGGGGTGGTGCTCAAAGACGATTACATCTCAATAGCTGACTGGGGTTATGACTGTGGCTGGACTTTCCTTTTCAGATCAAGCTACAGCACTTACCTCAAAATCTTGCAGCATTTGAATGTCAGACCATTCTAGAGTGATGAAAAACATTATACTTCTAGCCTTTTTGATGTGGCTAAATGAAAGCATACTGAAAATATTTGCTACTATAAATCATGTACATACAGCTAAAGGCTCTGCCTCTGAACAGTCATCATCATCACCATCAGCAGCAGCAGCCTTTAAAAATATTCATCACCCCAGGATCAGAGGTGAGGAGGACACAACATCTGTCCCAACACCAGGAGTAACTGGGACCAGCAGAACCCATGTATACAAAAACACTGCCAGCCCAGTGGCCCTGGTTCCTTCCAGTCTGTCTGGGCCAGTGCCCTGAGCAGACCTTGGGCACAAACTTTGTAGCCAGCCCCACAGCATCCAGAGGTGTCTCCCTTCCCAGGCACTCTGATATGCCCAGGATCAGAGGATCTGAGGTGAAGAGGGCACATCTGTCCCAATACTGGGAGCAGCTGGGACCTGTGGCACCCAGGCACACAGGAATGCTGCCAGCCCAGTGTCACTGGTTCCTTCCTGTCTGTCTGGGCCTGTGCCCTGAGCAGAACTTGGGCACAAACTCTGCAGCCAGTCCCACAACATCCAGAGAAAGCTCAACTCCCAGGGGCTCTAATGGGCCAAGGATCACAGGATCCCATAATCACAGGATTACAGAGACAACTTGACTCTGAGGAGTTCTGATACAATCAGGGTCACAGGAAGGACAGGCTCCAGTCAGATTTAGCCAGGGCAGGTAGCATTGGAGATAACCAGATGGTGGGGGGCAAGTGTAAAAAAATAAGCAAAACAAACCAAGGTTACTTGGCATCATCAGAACCCAATTCTCCCACCATAGCAAGTACTGGACACACCAT
>NW_022196906.1:19099081-19099942 GCF_008632895.1 Mastomys coucha
ATACCCAGCAAAACTCTCAATTACCATAGAAGGAGAAAACAAGATATTCCATGACAAAACCAAATTTAGACAATATCTTTCCACAAATCCAGCCCTACAAAAGATAATAAATGAAAAACACCAACATAAGGAGCAAAACTATACCCTAGAAGAAGCAAGAAAGTAATCTTTCAAGAAGCCCACCCAAACTTAATTCCACCTCTTACAACAAAAACAACAGAAAGCAACAATTACTTTTTCTTAGTATCTTAACATGAAAATTAATATTACCAACATATCCTAATCAATTGAAATCTAAAAATATGAGGAATTAGAAATTTGTTAACTGTCATCCAGTGGTCTCTCTAACTTGATAATTGGAGAAATAGGTCCAATATTGTACAATCTATATACATTTTCTGCTTGTTTGTACATGACAGTGTCTTGCTGTATACCACACAATGGTCTTGAAATCATGCTTCTCCTATCTCAGTCTCTCTATTAGTATTGTTTATTTAATGTTTTTACACTATACTATGGTTTTCAGAACAGCTTACATATTTCAAAAGTATTTATATACCCAAAAGAAATGTAGACCATTAAATTGGGAAGGTGATTGTAAGAGAACAACAAAGAGTGAGACTGAATGCTTTGCTTGATGTTTGTAACTATTGTATCAAGTTTGAAGAAGAGGACTTTATAAGTTACTCCTTCTCTGAGATGAATGCTTTTCCAAATTATCACAGCCAATGAACCAGATTCTTACCCTCACCTAATGTCTGTGCCACTCTCCAAGCAGAACCATTGTTCTTTGAAACAGTTGGTGAATGACTTTATGGATAGACCATCTTAATACATACACCACTTCTTTTTTTTTTTTTT
>NW_022196906.1:19108274-19114046 GCF_008632895.1 Mastomys coucha
ACGCTGAACCCCCTCTGTCACTCGGAAGCTGAGAGGATCGTGTCCCTGCTGCCCTGCGGCTCCCCTGGCAGTCGTGGCAAATTCTGCCCGGGTCTGTGGCCTAAGGCACCTCCGGGCTGGCTGCTCCAGTCTCCATACACCACTTCTTAAATGAATATAACTTGTTCTCTGTGGGCTGAGAATAATGTCACTCACTCAAGTCAAATATCTTTGACCATAGCAGGAAGTCTGTATCCAAAAATTATGCCTACAATTCATTCCTTGGAGCAGCAGAACAATCAACTCTCAGCTTAGCTATCATGGAGGTAAAATCCTTTGGTGATGTGAGGGTCATTGAAGTATACAGCCTTATTACAATGAACTCCAATGTCTGAAAATTGTTCTTATTTTGTGTTTGTACCACAGTAAGAGTCAAGATTTTAAGCTCTACTAAATACAAAACAAACAAACAAAAAGACTATATATTTATGTTCATTTAAAAAAATAGTATTAGTGATATATTATTTTAAAATATAGTTAATATATTTGGAGTTATTTAAAATTTATATTGAGAAAAATGTATGTATTTTCAGTATTGCTGTAGATAAGCATCTACATAAGACTGTTAAATTGATTGTTGTTTTATATCAAACAACTTTTATAATACTCATTTTTATTGTTATAATATTTTATAAATTTTAAAGAATATAATAAAAAAAGTTATTGTAGGTATTTAAGGGAGGTCTCTGGGAGGAGCTGGGGTACAAAAGGGAAACAAGAATGTGATTTAACTCTATTTACTTAAAATGTATTTTTAAATGTTAACAAATTCAGATAAATTGAAATAATGTATTTTTCTCATCATAATGCAATAAAACCTAAATCAGAAAAACAAACAAACAAACAAAAACATTCATCACCTGAACCATTTTTGTGTTAGAAGGCTACACATCCCCTTGACAGCCCTAGCTTTGAACTCTGATATGCTTTTCAATTATATTAATTTAATTTTCCATAAAGGACAAAAAGGCTCTGTTAAGCCTTGATTCAGAAGAATTTCGATTTCACCATCTTGAAGAGCTGTTACCTCACGAGTAATTCTATATCGTCTCTATACATTTAGACATTTACTTTCCTTTAAAATTAGCTTTGCAAAAACAAAACAAACCACTGAAACTACGAAATCACTGAAAGCCAGTCATGTCTATTTTTAGTGAACATTTTTGGCCATGAACAGTTCAGTTTTAAGTTTCTCTGTAGTAATGGGCTAGAGAACTGCCCCAAGTGACCTGGGTTAGGTTCCCAGAACCCACAACAAGCAGCTCACCATTGCCTGCAGCTCCAGTTCCAGGGGCCCTGGTTCCCTCTCTGGATTCCATGGGTACCTTATCTGCGCACAAATGCAGCACATAGATTCACACCAGCACACATGAAACACATAGGCAAAAGAAAACAAATCTTTCAAAGTATTTTTGCATTTTAAAAAAATCTTTGATATCCCCTTGTGTTATCACATCTTTCTCTTATGCTACATCAATGTGTTTCTTTACGTATAAAAGAGATAATACTGAATCATATAGAACTTGAAAAATTCAGTGAGAAGATATGTATTTATTATGCACTAAAGATCTGAGCAATAGAAAACCCTGACCTGAATGTTCCTATAACTAGAGCAAGTCATATAATGATGTCTAGCCAACTTAGACAAGGTGACAACTGCTAGACCCATTAAAACCAAGATTCACAGGGGGCAAATATCCCACATATAAAGATTCTGAGACTTAGGCCATGTATATCCCAACCATCCACTGGATGAGATAAGAGAACCCTACCATTGTCTCCAAAAAATTCTGTTTTGGTCTCTGCTTCCTGAGTCCCCTAAATACAAACAAGCCACACAGCATGCCCCCACTACCATGCATCAAGCAGTTATAGCCACTACACCTTCACACCATGATGGACTGCCTGTGGTCTTTCCATGCCATAAAGGTCTATGTGCATTCTCTGGAACTCTGAGTCAAAACCAATCTCAGTGCTCTTAAGTTGATTCTGTTGACAGTAACAAGAAGAGCAACTCATGGCTCTTTTCAAAACTGTTTTCATTTTCGTGTTATTGTGCTTAGGGTGCCTAGCAGCCATCTGCCTGCTTAGCAAGCTAGTAATTGCACCACAGTGTTGTGCACAGTATCATCCAGATCTCTAGAAGTCACTGACCTCTCAAGATTGAAAAGCCATGCGTGCTTTTCCTCTGCAGCTGTGGATGAGACAACTCCATCCTTCTTTCTACTTCTGGGAGTTTGTCTATTTTAAATACCTGTACAGGCAGACCAGTATCTGATTATTGTGCCTTATGTATTTCACCAATCCAGTGTCTTCCATAGTCATCCACATAGTAGAATTTTGTGGGAATTCCTTTTTGGTTGAAAGTTCTCCTAGAGATAACTTCCCATGCAACATGTCACCACTTGCAGTAGAGCCAACAAGCCAGGCAGCAATGGGAAGTAAGGAAAGGGGAGCCCAGGACTGATTTGCAGTTCCCTACCTAGATGGCTGACCTTTGTTTATAGTCTTTGGCTAACAGTCTCATTTTCTGTAACATTCAGTGGTTCAATCCAGTACCTCCAAGATCTCTTCTATCTTTGCGTGGTTATGATTCTGTGTAGATAAGATGATGCCCTGATCATGTGCCTTGGGGACAGGTTCATCCACATTGGGGCATGGTCTTTAAAGAAACACATGTCCTCTCCAAGGCTTTTGCCATTTGGGAGAATTTATTTAATGGGAGGTCCAACACCAGATTCTGTGAATAAAAACCCTATTTTTAGCATCTTTCTCTAGAATGCTTTCTTGTTTCTCCCCTTTTCCCTGAGAAAATGCCTTAATATAAATATTAAGATCATTATAGAAAAAAATCCTTCCTGATGAGCTTGAGATCCTATAGTAATGATATTAAGCTGGGCCTTTTATTGCTGGTTAATGAAATTCTTTTAAAATTGAACCAGCTTCAAGTAAACTGATTTGCATTGATTTGGTAATGTATAGAACTCAAGCCACTCCATGTATAAGCAAATTAAAAGCTTGAAGCCTGTAAGGCCAAGCCGCATACTCCCTGGCTGAAAAATTGATCCCATGATTCCCTCCAGGGGCATCCTGTTTGGGGATTGGTGTTGTTTAAAGGTACACAGTCAATTTCCTTGGC
Organism: Mastomys coucha; assembly: GCF_008632895.1. NCBI lineage: Eukaryota > Metazoa > Chordata > Mammalia > Rodentia > Muridae > Mastomys > Mastomys coucha. The sequence goes on from NW_022196906.1 coordinate 19,111,453, forward strand.
AGAAAACAAAATTAATTAGGAGAAAAGTAAAATCATGTTCAGTGCTAGATTCAACCTTTTTTCCAAGTCACAAAGACAATTTTTATAATGAAAAAAGTCATCTTGGATGACTTTGAAGCCCATTTCACGTACTCTGAAATAACACACAGAGATTCACCTTCTGTTTTCACTGAGCATCTCTCCTGGTTCCTGGGAGTTCCATTCGTCTGACTGAGCATCCCTCAAGGGGTCTGGGTGCTGATCCATATGACTAAGTATCCCTCATGGTTCCTGAGTCCTCATCCATCTGAATGAGCACCCCTCATGGTTCCTGGGTCCCTCATTCATCAATTGAACACCCCTTCTGGTTCCTGGGTGCTCCATCTACATAACTGAGCATCCCTCATGGTTCCTGGGTGCTCCTCCATCTGACTGAGCATCCCTCATCATACCTGAGTGCTCTATCCATCTGACTGAGCATCCCTCAGGGCACTAGGATCTCCATTCATCCAACCTCCATACTGCAGTCTTGTGACTTCCGGTCTCAGTCAAGCTCAGCTGTAGCTCTCCTATAGATAAAGACAAAGGAAGAAAGACTAAACCATGAGCCCCAGGAAATCCTGGCCCAGGAACTGAAGGTAGTGCTTTCAAGAGTGTGAGTATTAGCCCTACTACTTGTTAATGACATTATCCTAGATTCTCTGCCTTGGTATTTCATCTATAAAATGGGTCATTGACCACTTCTGCTAGTCATAGGACAAGGAATGAAAGCATTTACTGTGAAGATGTCCAAAAATCAGGTATTGTCATTGTTGCTGTTAATATCATTACTATGAAAATAAAGAAATTTACTCTTACCCTGCTACCCAAGAACCAACAGGAGGAAAGTGTCTTCCAGACATGTACAGAGTAATCTGAGAGTTACTGAATCAGAGTATTTATAAAAAGGTGAGCGTGTGCCATCCCTTTGGCCTCACCTTGAAGACAGTAAAACATGGAAGCTTAAGCTTCTTTCTCCAGAGAGAAGGGTAGACATCAATCAAACATCTGCACAGGTAACTACTCGAATCACAACTACTATAAGCCTCTGATGTGAAGAGCTCTTACCAAGTATGTCAAAGCAGCCTTACTGTGACACTGAGGGAGGTCAGGCCTCCTTAAGGTCCCCACAGGTAGAGGTGGAAAGCAAGGGATGCTCAAAGATGAAGCTAGAAATATGCCCAGTGCCTCACCAGACTGTGCAAAAGATTGTGGTCTTGTCCTGAGTGTTTAGAGTGCCATCAAAGACTTTTAGGCTACAAAGTAGCAATAACAAGCTGATGTTCTAATTTTCCCTGCTGTGGCACAAAGGTTGAAGGAGGGTAGCGAAGAAGATATGGTTGTGGTCTGGGTAAGGGGATGTATACATAGAGGGGGATATATCTCCTTAGGTAGTGTGATTAAGCTAAAGTAACTATTCATAGCTTTGTTAGAAAGGTGTCAGGAGCAGCTCTAGACGAAGGCACATGAGGATATAGAAAGATTGTCCCAATCACAGGGTATTTGTATAGTTGTTCTCTCCCATCCAGAAGTGCATCCCTAGTATAGACTTGAGGAACAGTTAGATTTAGCACTTGCCTATGAAAATCTTATGGCTCGCCTTCCATTCTATCTGGGCTGTGGTCCAGAGCAGACCTTGGGTGCAAGCTCTGCAGCCAGTCCCACAACACCCAGAAGCTCCACTCCCAGGCGCTCTGACACACCCAGGATGAGAGGTGAGCAGGAACCAACATCTGTCCCAACACTGGGAGTACCTGGGACTAGAGGGACCAGGCACACAGGAACTCTGCCAGGCAAGTGACTCCGGTTCCTTCTGGTCTGTCTGGGATAGTGTTCTGAGCAGACCTTGGGCACAAGCTCTGCAGCCAGTCCCACAACACACAGAGAAAGCCACACTCCCAGTTGATCTAACAAGCCCAGGAACACAGGATCCCAGAATCACAGGATCACAGAGACAGCTTGACTCTGAGGAGTTCTGACACAACCAGGATCAGAGGAAGGACAGGTTCCAGTCAGATTTAGCAGGGGCAGGTAGCACTAGAGTCAACCAGATGGCGGGGGGCAAGCATAAGAAAATAAACAACACAAAGCAAGGTCACTTGCCATCATCAGAACCCAATTCTCCCACCATAGCAAATCCTGGACACACCATCACACCAGAAAAGCAAGATTCAGATCTAAAATCACTTTTCATGATGATACAGGACCTTAAGAAAGACATAAATAGCACCCTCAAAGAAATACAGGAGAACACAGATAGAAAGCTAGAAGCTCTTAAAGAGGAAACACAAAAATCCCTTAAAGAACTACAGGAAAACACGATCAAACAGGTGAAGGAAATGAGCAAAACCATCCAGAATCTAAAAATGGAAATAGAAACAATAAAGAAATCAGAAAGAGAGACAAAACCTAGGAAAGAAACCAGGAGCCATAGATGCAAGCATCACCAATAGAATGCAACAGATAGAAGAGAGAATTCCAGGGGCAGAGACACCATAGAAAACATTTACACAACAGTCAAAGAAAATGCAAAAAGCAAAAAGTTCCTAACCCAAAACATCCAGGAAATCCAGGAC
>NW_022196906.1:19114670-19125661 GCF_008632895.1 Mastomys coucha
TGATTGTCATCCAATGGTCTCTCTAATTTGGTAATTGGAGAAATAGGTCCAATATTGTACGATCTATACACACTTTCAGCTTGCTTGTTTGTGACAGTGTCTGGTTGTGTACAACATAAGGGTCTTGAAATCTTGCTTCTCCTATCTCAGCCTCTCTATATGTAGTATTGTTTATTTCATGTTTTTACACTATACTATGGTTTTTAGAACAGCTTATATATTTCAAAAGTATTTATATACCCAAAACAAACATAGACGATTAACTAGGGAGGTAAGAGAACAACAAAGTAAGACTGAATGCTTTGCTTGACATTTGTAACTCTTGTGTCAAGTTTGAAGAAGAGGACTTTATAAGTTACTCTTTCTCTGAGATGACTGCTTTTCCAAATTATCACAGCTAATGAACCAAATTCTTACCCTCACCTAATGTTTGTGCCACCCTCCAAGCAGAACCATTGTTCATTGAAACAGTTGGTGAATGACTTTAATATACCATCTTAATACCTACACCATTTCTTAAATGAATGTAGCTTGTTCTCTGTGGGCTGAGAATGAAGTCACTCACTCAAGTCAAATATCTTTGACCATAGCAGGAAGACTGTATCCAAAAATCGAGCCTACAATTCATTTCTTGGTGCAACAGAACTATCAACTCTCAGCTTAGCTACGATGGAGGTAAAATCCTTTGGTGATGTGAGGGTCATTGAAATACAGCCTTATTACAATGAAACCCAATGTCTAAAAATTGTTCTTATTTTGGGCTTTTACCACAGTAAGAGCCGAGATTTTAAACTCTACTAAATGCAAAACAAACTAAAAGACTTTATATATTCATGTTCATTGAAGGAAATAGTAGTAGTAGTATTTTTAAGTATACAGTTAATATGTTTGGAGTTTTTTAAAATTTATATTGAGAAAAATGTATTTTCACTATTGCTGTACACAAGCATCTACATAAGACTGTTAAATCGATTGTTGTTTTATATCAAACAACTTTTACAATAGTTATTTTTGTTGTTATAATATTTTATAAATTTTAAGGAATATGACAAAAAAGATATTGTAGCTATTGAAGGGGGGGTCTCTGGGAGGAGTGGTGGTACAAAAGGGAAACAAGAATGTGATTCAATTCTATTTAATTAAAAAATTTTTTAACTTTTATTGCATTATCAGAAAAGTTACATAATTTCAATTTATCTGTATTTGGGCTTGTTAGATCACCTGGGAGTGTGGCTTTCTCTGTGTGTTGTGGGACTGGCTGCAGACCTTGTGCCCAAGGTCTGCTCAGAACACTATCCCAACAGACTGGAGTGTACTGGAGTCACTGGGCTGGCAGAGTTCCCGTGTGCCTGGTTAAGCTCGTCGCAGTTACTCCCAGTGTTGGGACATATGTTTGTTCCTGCTTACCTCTGATCCTGGGTGTGTCAGAGTGCCTGGGTGCCAGAGTGGAGCTTCCTCTGGGTGTTGTGGGACTGGCTGGGGATCTTGTGCCCAAGGTCTGCTCTGGACCCCAGCCCAGACAGACCAGAAGGAACCCAAGTCACTGGGCTGGTGGAGTTCCTGTGTGACTCATCCTGATGATCTCAGTTACTCCCAGTGTTGGGACAGATGTTGGTTCCTGCTCACCTCGATTCTGGGTGTGTCAGAGCCCCTGGGAGTGGAGCTTCCTCTGGGTGTTGTGGGACTGGCTGCAGAGGAACTTGCGCCCAGGGTCTGCTCTGGACCCCAGCCCAGACAGACCGGAAGGAACCCAAGAAATATGTTTTTAAATGTTAACAAATTCAGATAAATTGAAATCATGTAACTTTTCTCCTTATAATGCAATAAAAATTAAAAAAAAAAAAAGAAACCAAAAAAAAAAAAAAAAAAGAAAAAGAAAATCTTATGGCTCACAGTGATCAGGAATGTTGTGTCTCCACAATATTCACATGCTGAAATCTCAACCCTCAAGGTAATAGTATAAGAATCATACTGTATAAAGCATTTAGGTCATGAATGTGGAGGTTGTGAATGAGATTAGTGTTCTAGTCGAGTGAACTTGTTTGTCCCTTCCACCATATGAGGTTACAAAGGAATGACATTTGTCTATGAAGGAAACAGGCCCTTCTCAGACACCAAGTCCACAGTAACTTGATCCTGGATATCCTGGTCTCCAAAACTGTGAGATATAAATGTCTGTTGCTTATAAACCACCAGTCTAAGGTAGTTTATTATAACAACTCAAATAGAATAAGACATTGCCATTAGGCAGTTGCTAATGATCCTTATAGATCATATCCTGTGACTCCATCTCAGAACCCAACTTCTACTATCAGGCAGGAGATGGAAGAGCTTAGAGACTGTCCCACAGAAATATTTTCCTGTCTCTGTCTGGGAGAGACATGTGTCCCTCACTGCCAGATGTCTATGATTAGTAACATGGCCCTATTCAATCACAAAGAGGGTTGTGAAGTATAAAAGAATCAGCTAATATTCTACAAGTATTTAATGTTTCCATCTCCATCAGGCAAAGTTTGATCTTCTATATTTTATGAAACATTTTTATCTCATATAAAATTCTAGGGGGAGGGGCTTCTTTCCTTGGGTTTATGATCAAGCCTTTTCTTGGTTTTAAACATATTCATCTATATCACATAGTTTATATTAAAATTCCATACCTATAAAACACAGTATATATAGCACGGTCAATATACAGATAGTATGTGCTATAGCATTGATGACATAATATGCTGTATGTATACTATGGTTATGTTAGAATAGATTATGCTATAGAAATAAAATCAACACTAAAATTATACATGAATTCAGTTTCCATACTCAGTCACCAACATAAAAATACAGGAATATTGTTCTTTGGAAAAACATCTGTCCTAATCATGTAATACTACATTATATGTGGCTAAGACTCACTATAGAATCATAAAATTAAACTAGCCAATTACTGTTACTAATAAATTAATACATTCTGTCTCCCTCTGAGTGTTTCTACTGACAAGGAAAATGTAAACTCAAGAGGCAAAAGCAAAGCATTAAACCCATAGATAACAAGGGAAAGAAGAGAGCAAAGGATTTGTCAAGGCCTCAAGCAGGCCCCAAGACAACCTGGAGCCATCATGTCTATCCCCCAGGCCCAGCCTGCTCTACATCAGTTGCCTAAAGCTCTGCCATGAGTGTGTGACTGGTAAGGGAAAGCAGTAGCATCTTGCATGCAAAAAATTAAATGACTTTTCTATTCTATTCTATCATGTATCCTTTTGTTTTACCATAAAATACATTGGATTAGTTTATCAAATGGCTGATTTAAGAAGAACTGGGTGGTTATTTATTCTGTGTCTCTGGTGTTGAAGGCCTTGAGTATGCACCTTCCATATGGCTTACCTACCTAAAGAACTGTTCACAGTGAAAAACACTCCTTTGTGGGAGTAGGGAAGACTCCTTGTCTATTCAGTCCATGTTTCCTGGGTGCTCATGTGTCACTGCTGTTGGGCTATGCACTTTCTATACATGATTTTCTTCAGGCTTCAGTCCTGCGAAGGTGACACTATTCATCCATTTAGACGTAGACACAGAAACAAAGCAGGTGCCACAGGTTCATGCGGACACCCAGTAGGTAGCAAAATGGATTTGCTACGCTTGCTGAAACATTTTATTTAGGGTGAGGATAGTGACATAGACCCCCAAAACTCAGTTCATGTAATTTAGAGGTGCTGGGTAAAGATGGCTGCCGTGACCCACTTCTGTCTTTGAGGAAGTTTCTTTGAGAACTGATCTTTACCACTCTGCATAGCATCTTCTATGTGGTGATGATACTGGGAGGAGAGGAGTGGTTACTGAGAGCTCAATTATACATATTAGACATCTTGGCAACCCAGTGAGAAAATAGATTCAGAAGCTTCCTGTATATTCTGATTAACCTGGATGGCCATCAACATCTCAAGGCCAGTCATGGAGCTATAGGAATGGGATAACTAGAGCTGACCTTTCAGGGTCACATGCCCACCTTTCTGTTTAGAGTAAGGATAGTGAAGAGGTTGTTGTAGTTCCCAGCATTCCTTTGGATTGCAAGACCATGAAACTTCATTAAAGAAATTCTTGGCAGGGCTAGAAAGATGGCTCAGTTGTTAAAGGCTAGGCTCACAACCAAAAATATAAGAGTTCAGTTCCCAGCACCCATGGCTGTCTCTCCAGCCACAAACAAAACAAAACAAAACAAAAACAAAAACAAAAACAAAAAAAGAAATTTTTGGCAGACAAAAAATAACTAATCAATGAAACAGATATCTTCTCTAGCCACCATGAGACAACAAGTTTGTGTAAACACACACACACAAACACACACACAGACACATACACACACATATATACACACATACACACACAGACACACACACACACACACACACACACACACACAGAGAGAGAGAGAGAGAGAGAGAGAGAGAGACTAATAATCAATTTATTGTTCTATGCTTGTTCACTGCCCAGTCAAAAAAAGTAGTAGACCTTATTTAGGCTATGTCCATGTACCCCAACTTTACAATCACAGTTTTGAAGAAGCTCTATTCAGTCCTGAAAAACTACAAGTAGAAAGGTTAGCCTCCTGTGGATGGTACAGACAGCTAAGACAATTCAGCTCTAAAACACATGGGTTGAAATCTCTTGAGTTACTTCTCTTTGCACAAAAATGGAAAGATCACTTAACCACCCAGAGCTTTTCCTAAAACTGTTTTGTCACTTGGGTGCCTGCCCCTGCTCTTGGTGACCCTTTATTTCAGCTGTCCTTCTATGAGAATGCTCAGCCCAGATCCTGAATGTGCAGACAGGGGCAGGTAGCAATTTGGCACCACTGAAGTCCAGGTTTTCAGGCCAGTCTCCACACTTGCCAACACTTATATCCATTATGAAGTGAAGCACAGAGTCCAGAGTCCTGTCAGGCCAGTGCAGCTTGGAAAGGGCCTTAATGAACCCTGAAAATCCTGCCTTCCAAGTTGAACTAGCAGCTCAAGGTCAATACAGCCTGGACTCAGGAAGAAGACCTTGTTTTGCCTGAAAGATCAAAGAAAGGCACTTGTTTGATCAGAATTGTCCAGACAAATATTCAGCTTCTAATCTACCCCGATTATGCAGAACAGGCCTGAGAGGGTCATAGCGATTAGACAGATGGTCACTCAACTCATCCAGGCTAGGAGAACAGTAACCACTTCAGGGGAGTCCTGGGATTGTAGAATGTTCTGCCAGTCCCATTGAAAAGTCACAGAAGCAGACTAAACCTCAGACATGTTTAGCTATACTCCTTAGACTTGGAAGACGATGGGACCTCAGACACTCCTGTTAATGTGCAGGCACACTCCAGCAACAGGTTAATAGCCAGATTGAAAGAGAAAACAGACCATTACCTTTTACTCCGTGTTGCTCCTTGGTGCCCACAGCTGAAAATGCTCCTGCTGAAGCAAAAACTCAGCCACAGACTATGAGCCCTGGAAAGCCTGGGACAGGGCCTTGGAGCTGCCCCTGAGAAGCTGGGCTTGTCTGTTGTCATAGCTACAGCTCGGCAGCCATCAAAGGCCTTGCAGGCCTTTGGAGGATAGGGAAACTTTCTAGTGGCTAATGTACTAAGAGAAAGTGTCCCCATAGGAAAGAAAGGTATAGCACAGTCCCTTAAAGCTCTCTAGGGCACCCCATCCTGGAATTGGCCCCAGAGGACTCTCTCGACACTGCAAGCATCTGGTGAGGACTTGCTCTGAAGCACATGCTTGAATTTTGTATAAGTGCATAGATAGGATCATTCATTGTGAGAAACCTGAAATGATCTCTGTATTTTGAATATGGAGCCAGAGGCTGTATAGTGAGCTCCTGAAAGCTGCTATCTCTGTAGCAGACTTCAGGGTGAGAAAGTGGCTTAGTGAATAAAGTAGTTGCCATGAAAGCTTGAGGACTGGGCCTGAGATTCCCCAGCACTCACATAAAAGCTGAATGTGCATAGAAGGCAGAGAGGAAGCTGGCTAGCTACAGTAGTAAAACTGGAGAACTCTGGGTTCATCAAGACACTCTTCCTCAGTCAATAAAGTGGAGAACAATTGAGGAAGACATTTGACATTTTGGTCTCCATGTGCATGCACACACACATATACATGCCCCAGCACACATTAAGTGTACATATGATCCACACACACCCCCAAAACACCTCAGACCTTTATGACCTTAACGGTTTCCCAAAATCAAGCCACCATCCTGACTTCCTTGTATGAATAAATGACACATTTTAGAAGATTCAAGCTAAGAGAATGAAAGAAAAGGATAGAGACATGATATGGTCACTCTACAACACCAAAGTTGGCAATAATCACCAGTGAACTATTAGACAAAAAAAACTGACAAGGAACTTTACACTGGATGGGTCATCGGATGGGTCAATCCTATCATCACAAAAGAAGAGAAGGCCAGCTGTAAGGCACTTCCCTAGGTGTGTGTCATCTGGTGTCAAAAAATAAGACCTGAATCTTACTGAGCCACTTAATCTACCATCAACTTATAAAGAAATAAAGGGGACAGAGGACCATGTCAACTGGTGCCATGGTTTATAAGTGGGAAACCCAAAATAGGAATAATTCCTCAACTCAAAGTAATAAAAAGAGGGATGGAAGAAGGAAAATAACAATATGGATATTTGAAAAAAGTCATAATGTGCAACCCTCCTGGCTTGAGGGCTGCCACTCATAACCACATCTCTCTGCCCACCTACTGCTATTTGCCACGCCTCGCTCCAGGTTCCAGTTACATTGGAAGTCCTGCCTCTACAGAGACCAAAGAAGCCACTGATTGGGCCGGCATGCTGACGAACTTGGGGGAGGGGTTCTGCCTCACCTATTCTACCTGTTGGCTTGTAACAAAGAGATTATTAAATTCAAGATGGCTGAAGTGATCACAACTCCTGTCTAATTTTTATAGAGTCTCCCACGTGGGTAAGGTATAATTATGACTATCCTACCTCTTCCCAACTCCATATTCCAGAATAACCCTTCTCTAATATTGCTGCTGGACGGCAACAAATGGCTCCTTAATGTGGGGCTGGTTTGGAGTATATTATGGCGGATTCGTGCTGGGATGGACAGCCAAAGTAGTGGGTTAAGATGGCCAGGGTGCCAGGTACGGCCTCAGTGCCGGGTTATATAGGCTGATTGACTCCGGGGATTTGGAGACAGCTTTTCTCCCTAATAGCTCCGGGTTAGGGAGGTGGGGGGCCTCCCAGGAAGTGGAGGAACTACAGAGACAGGCTTTAGTTCCCTGTGGCTATATATCTTGTCTATGTTACATGTAAGTCTGTCTTGTCTTGAATGAATGCGGAGTCTATTGTCTTTATGTTCGAAAATGTTACATGTGAGTGCTGGCCGCAGAGGCCTACCCACTCACCACGGAGCATGCAGGCGGGATGGGGGCTGACACAGGCCTAATACAGAGTGCAAACGTGCACACGTCTCGATCCGCCTGCACCGCTCCACAGACGCAGAGCTGAACGACCTGGCTGGAGCCTGCGACTCTCTGGGCTGGTCATGGGGTCCCATGACAGGGCGCCAAGAGAGCGAGCAGCATCTAGCTTACAGCTAACCCGCCTCGTGGTGTCTGCATGCTGAGCCGTGTTCCCCCTGCTGCGCAGTACCTCTACTTCACCTTTCTTATGACTGGGGACCCTAGAGGGAGCATGCCTGACTGGGGCACGAGAGGGAGCATGCCTAGCGGTGCGAGGACGCTGCCGGAGGCCCGTTGGCTACACGTGCAGCTGGAGGAGGGGCTAGGGGTTCTGTGCAAAAGGCAAAAGTACAGCTTCCTAGTGGCCTAGCCAGACTGAAGCCAGCGGCCCTCTGGGCTGGCCATAGGGTCCCGCAAAAGAGCGGCCACGCTCATAGACCTGCGGGGCCCCTCAGTGAGTAAGCGGGCAGGCACTTGCGGGGAGGCTGGGCAGAGGAGACAGCCCGGTTTGGCGGCTAGACACTGCCAGGCCTGGCTCTGCCTCTCTCGCTGCGCAGAGTGGCCAGATTTCCCAGAGCAGCAGGTGGCAGACGGGCCATACCATGGCTGAATATTTCTGTTCTGTACCCCAGAGGGGATGTACCGGGTCCCTGGCAGACAGGCATCGGGTTTGCGGGTTCCATGCAGGGGGCGTGGACCCCTGGCAGCCTGTCGCAGTGCTAGAGTCAACTGGTCTAACACGGCCTCCTGCGTGTCTCCCTCTTGCCCGCCAGACGGGGACTCTGCCCAGCTGCTCTTCCCCGGAGGCTGGGTGGCGGAGACAGCAGGGGCCCCGGAAGGCAGGCGGGCAGATGCCGATTCCCGAGCAGGCTCGGGGAACTGTGCACCATGGCAGGCCCAGCCTGGCGGCCTGGCGCGGTGCTAGAATCAGCACAGCAGTGTGCGCACCTGCAAGGCGGTAGCCCCTCGGCGCACCATTCAACGGAGATAATAAAATAAGGTCTCCAGGTTGGAGCAATAAAGACCTCGGAAGTAGAGGCTCTAAAGAGTAGTGAACTGAAAGTAAAAGAAAAGTAACAAAAAAAGTAAAAGTAACAAAAATAACCATGGGCACTTTGTATTCAATTTTTCTGGCTCTCCCAGAGCTGTTATTATCAAACTCAATTTTTCTGACTCTTCAAAAGCTGTTAAGACCTGTGTGGAAGCTCCTTAAGAGCTGTTTGGAAGATCAGTGCTGTTTTAAGACCATGGAAGAGCTGCCTTCAGCAAGCAGCCCTATGCGGGGGTGGGAGAATTCAGCTTGGGAGATACTAGCCACCTGTTTCTGGTTAATGTTAACCCTGGCAGCAGCTTTGTATCCCTGGGAAACCCAAGACCTTAGAGAACTAAAGAAAGCAGTGGCAGAGGATGGCCCTCATTCACCCTGGGTAGAGACCATTCTTGAGGGCTTTGCCCACCAGGCTCTCACCCTCAGAGAATGAAAGGAAATGGTCAAGGCTGTGTTCCCCTCACCCATGTTCCTTAAATGGATGGCCTTTTACCAGGAGGAGTGTCGAGTGCAAAGAGAATAGAACCAACATTGTATCTTTAAGGGAAGAAATATTTCAATTCGATTGCTTGGCACAAATCCTCAGTCTATAGTTGGACCTGTTAGTTCTAAGGTGTATGAGATAGAGGGGTCAGCCCAATTTAAAGAGAGCTGCCTAGAAGATCAGAAGTGTTGTAAGGCAGTTGAAGAAAGGCAGAAAGCCACATTAGAACAGCTGAAAGAGGAGCGGTCAGTGAAATCAAGAAAGGGGAACTCAGGCACAGATTGGTCTGATACAGATGAGGAATTACAAGATCTAATTGATAGGATAGAGAAAAGGTCCCCTAGGAAGAAGCAGAAGAAAAGGAGGCCAGAAACTGAAAAAGGCACCCCAGGCTGCGTGCTGTCAGTGTCTCCCCCCTATAATCCAATCAACAGTGGGGGTCCAGGACTCTCCTTTTACCCAGAGGTTTGGCGAGCGGTGAGGTCAGAGCTCCAGCTCGCCTGCCCAGTTTTTCAAGATGCTCAATCCTTCTTTAGAGAGCATCCTGTGATCTTTCCAAAGATTACATCAGCTGCTCCTATAACTGGAGCCCCAAATGTGTTTACTGATGGTTCTAAAACAGGCTGTGAGACTTATTTGGTAGAGAAACAAGAGCCCGTGTTATGTCAATTCCCACCAGGCTCTCCTCAAGTAGTTGAATTAAAAATAGTAATTGAAGTTTTTAAAAATCGACAATTTGCTTTTAATTTGATGTCTGATTTGGTTTATGTTGTTAATGCTGTTAAAATTCTTGAAACCACTGGCCCCATTAAAATTAATAGTACCGTTTGTACATTATTTGAGAATTTACAGAAATTAATTTGACAGAGAAAGAATCCATTTTTTACTCAACATATTCGGGCTCATACCGGGTTGCCAGGACCTTTAAGTAAAAGAAATGAGATTGTAGAACAATGGACTAGGAAAGAGTGCATTTTCATGAGTTCTTCTATGGAAATGGCTAACAGTTCCATCAAAATTTTCACGTACATGCTAAGACATTACAACAAAAATTTCATCTGACTCGAGCTGATGCCCGACAGGTAGTCTTAGATTGTCCTCAATGTATAATCCATCATCATTCCCCTGGCATGGGTGTCAATCCACGTGGCTTGTCTCCCCTTAAGATCTGGCAGATGGATGTGACACATGTTTCTGAATTTAGAACTTTAAAATATGTTCATGTATCTGTAGATACATGTTCTGGAATCATTCATGCCACCCCTTTGAGTAGAGAAAAGGCATGCAATGTCATCTCGTATTGCCTAGAGACATGGGCTGCTTGGGGCAAACCCCAGCAGCTAAAATTAGATAATGGACCTGCCTATACAGCTCAAACCTTTATGTCATTTTGTAAACAGATGGAAGTTCATGTTTCCCATGGACTGCCATATAATCCTCAAGGACAGGACATCGTAGAGCGTGCACATTGCACTCTTAAAGAACTTTTACAAAAACAAAAAGGGGGAATTGGCCAAGGCCATACCCCAAAAGAAAGAATTGCTCTTTTTACCTTAAAATTTTTAAAATTTGGATGTAGATGGCCTTTCTGCTGTGGATTGTCATCAGTGCAGCAGAGGTTCCTTGAAGGGATTTATGAAGTGGAAAGATATTCTGACAGATTCATGGCATGGCCAGGATCTGGTATTGACATGGGCGAGAGGCTCTGTTTGTGTGTTTCCACAGGACTGCCGAGATCCCATTTGGGTCTCCAAGCAATTGACAAGGAAGTGTGCCACGCAGATCGTGCCTGAGAGTCCTGTGCACCCTACTGTTCCTGGCAGAGAGCCAAGCAGAGCCGAGATGGAGGATTCTGTCGGTGCTTCCAAGACCAATGCCGATATGACATAATGCTCAAGTGTTTCCTCGCCTTTTTAGTACCAACAGAAGTTTAGATGTTTCATTTTTGCCTTTAGATTGGTTGGTCTCCTATTGCTGGTCTGCCTTGTGGGC
>NW_022196906.1:19126756-19130754 GCF_008632895.1 Mastomys coucha
GACACCTGGCAAAGAGCCTGTACAATGTCCCCAATTTATTCACCAGAGATCAGACCTCTACTCTTGCCGGTTTCGTTTAAAAACTAAAAGGGGGAACTGTGGAGAGCCGAGCGAGAGGCCTCGTAAACAAAGCCCTTATTTGTCTAAGCTACTGCTATTGGTTGCTTCTACATCTGGTGATCTATCTGCTTTTGCTACATGGCCCATTGGGATTGTCTAAGCTTGGGAGTACTCAACAGCCCAGGGTGGGCCAGGAGGCGGAGCTTAAGTAAGCTCCAGAGAGGCAGGAGGCAGAAGGCATAAGATTAGAGCAGGAGGAGAAGCAGGCAGGAGAGAGCAGGAGGAGAAGCATTGTAAAAGGGTCCTTAAATAAACTGCAAAAAGGAAGAGTTCATGTAGTTGTGTCTTTCTTGCTGGACGAGGAGGACCCAACAATATTTGTCTGCTTTTCAGATCTGGGCACATTCAAATAATGCAATACAAGCTTCTAGTCTAAACTCACTGGACCTGCAGAATTCCCTTGCCCCTATTTTTTGGCTTCAGGAGATCCCACTGTGGACATAGGCAGAGGGGATAGGTGTGCTATTCTGCCCATGATACCAAAGAGACAGGAATCCTTTCGGAATGGTCATGGTGTTACGGCTGTGAATTTTACCCTGTATTGAACAGTTTTAGAAATGAGATGATAAAGTCTCCAAGGCCAGCCTAAAATAAATAAATTAATTAATAATAATAATAATAATAATAATAATAATAATAATAACATGTCTGAGAAAGTAGGTACTGGGCAGAAGCAAAGCAGGTTGGCCTGAGGGAGACTTCATGAAGATGTATTATGTTTTCCTTCTCATGTGCGAAACTGTATGTAACTCACAAAAAAGGCAAGGAATCTACTTTATATAAGTGGTCCCAAAATTCATAGAGGGGTGGACAGTATATAGCACACATATTCCTGAATCTTATCCTAAAAGTTCTAGGCCAGCAGGATGAGATTTGGTGCTTCTAACATAAACAACATAGACCATACTGCATTACAGAATATAGTATTATGGGAAAATTCATCAGAAAACTATAAAATAAAAGAATAGGTGCGAAAGGAACTTAGATGGATCCAAGGATAGACACTGAATTAACCAGAGAGAGTACAGCAGGTTTCCTGGGAGAGATGATGGTTGAGATATGGGCACAGAAGGATGGTTGGAATTTAAATAATAGTCCTGAAATTTTCTTATGAACAAAAATGGCAGGAAATTACAGACAAGAGGTAGACAATGCCAACTTGACTGTCTTGGTTGAAAACTAAGCTCAGTGAGGGGAAGTACAAGATAGTGAAATCAAATGTGGAGATCTTTCCCTCTGGGATCTCAGTGTTCTGAGGGGTTTGTTCAGGCAAGGGAACCATTCATCTGCAAAAGGAGGGGACAGGTCTGGAGTCAGCCATTGCAACCTAAGTCTCCATTTCAGAATAAATCTCATTTATCATCTTTTCTAAGCTTGATCAGAAAGTGTTAGAAGGTTTAGACACATGGTGGCTAACACAGCGTGGCTAACACTTTGTTAGCCAGAATTAAATCCAGTCCTTAGAGAGCCATGTGCTTCTTCTCCATGAGGCCTTACTGCAGGGAAGAATGGCTGCGCTTCATATGGTTCTTTTCTCCTGTTTGCTTCTACAGACTGCAGAATTTTACACTCCTTTCTAAAGAGAAATAATCAACATGACAAGTACATAACAGACATTAGAGGTTCCTTGCAACCTTGCCTAAATAACTCCTTATTTTTCTAAGTATTAAGTAAGCATGGTGAGATTCTTGCCACTGTTTGGGAAGGTGGAACCAGTGTTTTCCTTCCATGTATATTTTTACGTTTCAGAGGGGTTGACAATAGAGTCAAGAAGGATGAGTTTTCTTAGCCCCTTGGGAAATGGGGAATGTAAATTATTACTCACTTCCCTCTTCTAAAAGTGTCTCTGATGTGTCTACTTATCTTGTAGGTCACAATATTTCACAGCTTTGTGCCCCTGTGAACCCAGAGCCCAAGGTTAAACAGTCATGTTTGTTATGAGCAAATACAAGAGGCAGTGAGTAGTACACAGTTTTATCCAAAAGAAAAAGATCACATACTTTTTAAATGGAACTTCATTGCATCTAAGACTATCTTGATTATAAGAAACATCATTAAACTATGGCAAAGCTATTGATTACAAAATGTGTCATGATTCACATGTACCAAAATGTCAATTGTAAATATAGTATTTGGTTTAACACTTCTAGAAGAGCCCAAAGTAAACCTACCCTAAATAGTGCTATTATTCACCATCATGGAGACATGGAATCCTTCACTGTGGCCACAGCAAGTTGTTTACCCCATGTAACACAATGAGAACTCTTGAAAAGGACAACACTGAACTTAAAGTTGAGAGACCTTGGTTAAGATAACAGCCCTGCCAGGAGCTCCAGGTCTCCCTAAGGAAGTTTGGATAGATTTAGGTAATGCTCTAGTGACCAGTCAAGCCTTCTTTCTACGTGTGCCATAATAAAAATAACTTAGATTGCTGAGACCAGAACCCGAGAGAATGGGAAAGACTAAATATTTTCATCCATGCCTCTGACAATCTTGAAAGATGAGTAAATTTTGTATAGGAAGCCACAGAGTTAATACTGAGCAAAGCCATTATTATGGCTAGTGTATATATCCCACTGTAGCATCTTCCCTGACTGGTTGTTTCCCAGGGCTAGTTCTTTCCACCCATTGATGGAGAGATGTATGTAACAAGGGAATGCAGGCAGAAAAACAAAGATGACCTGAAATGAAGGTTTGGGATGGCTAAAAAACACTCACCCTGACTATGCAAAGATAGATCTAGAGAGAAGTGGGGGCTAGGTTAGGAGAGTGCTAGGTGGTAGTCATTGTCAGACAACCCCACATCTGCAAACTGGAAAGAGAAGTCCAAATGCTGGGTGAATGTTAAAGAACCAGAATGAATACCTACAGTGGAGTTTAAGCCCAAAGCCCTGACAAGTAGGGCAGATGGAAGCCTGCTTTAAAAGAAGAGTTTCACAAAACATAAACTGGAAATGGGTTCAAATAAGAAAAAAATCATAACTTCAAAAACATTGGACTTTTGAGGGGAAAAAAATGACACTTGGAGACAAGTTTATGGAGGATGGGTGTACGTGTATCCTGAGACAGTCTGTGTTTGAAACTTATCACCCCATCAACATCATCTATGAACCATCTGAGATCTGCTGATGAGATCTGAGATAGGGCAGGACAAAGGACAGGAGCTCAGGATGTCATCAGTCAAAATTGTGAGATAAAGCCAGAGAGGCAGGGGCTTAAAGAAAGGATGGTCAGGAGAAAACTGGGCTGCCCTCAATGTCAGAAAAGAAGATTGCCAGGAAAGTCCTTTCTGTTGGTTCAGCCACCCAAATACAGTGTCTGATGTATGCCAGTCCAGTGATGACACGGGAAGCTTATGTGTCACAAAGAAGATGAATAACTGACACATAAATATGAATGATCTATAATGACAAACTGCATGAGGAGCCAGAGATAATAAAACCTGCCCTCCTAACCAGAGTGTGTACAGGCAGGAATGGTGGGAGGTGTTCACAACAGCCTCTTAAGGAAATGAAGGCTAAGTCAGAGTTAACAAATGAAAAACAGTTAGGGGCGTGGACTATTTAGATGGAGATAATTTCAAAGCAATAAGAACAATGGAGGCTGCAGAGGTGGCTCAGTCCAATCCCCAGGACTCAGGTGAAAAAGCCAGTTTTGCTGGGGCATGATTGTGGTCACAGTGCTGGATCTCTGGGCTTGCTGACCAGCCAGCTAAGCCAAATCAGCGAACTAAAGGGTTTTGTCTCAAAACATAAGATGGAGAATGACTGAGGGAGACACTCAAGATTGACCTCTGGTTTGTTTGCCCATGAATACACAGAGAGAGAGAGAGAGAGAGAGAGAGAGAGAGAGAGAGAGAGAGAGAGAGAGAGAGAGAG
>NW_022196906.1:19130821-19140487 GCF_008632895.1 Mastomys coucha
GAGACAGAGACAGAGAGAGAGAGGGAGGGAGAGGGAGGGAGAGGGAGAGAGAGAGAGAAGGAGTAGAGAGGGAGAGAGAGAGAGAGGGAGAGAGAGAGAGGGAGGGAGGGAGAGGGAGACATACATGCATACATACACAGAGAAATGCATGCACACATAGGGACACATTCATGCATACAGAGAGGAATACATGCACATACACACAGACACACATATATAGAGAGAGAGAGCAAGAGTGAGCAAGAGTGAGCAAGAGAGAGAGAGAGAGAGAGAGAAGTACACACACTGAAAAAAGGAGGAAGAAGGCAAAGACAGTTTGATCTGGGTTTAGATGGCAGCATTTGCTGTCTTTGTTATCCTCACCCATATCTTTCTTTTAAGTATAAGACCTTAAAACTAAAACCAGGAGAATGTAAATTGATGTCATTGAAGTCGAGTGGAGTTTCATAAGGCACAAGACACAGCTGCTGCTGACCCTGATTACAACACAATGCTCATTTCTAGATGTGTCTGGGAAAGTAGGTGGTGTGCTGAGCAATGAAAGAGTCAATGACAAAATGTGTCATTAGAGGTAACAGTGGGTATCACATAAGGATCGAGAAACTGCTTCTACCACAGAGATGTAACAGTCCTGACCTTTGTGACCATCATAACTTAGTCTCAGGGCACACAAGACAAAATGTAACAGAACTACTTTGTGACCATCATAACTTAGTCTCAGGGCACACAAGACAAAATGTAACAGAACTACAGGAAGAAATATCATATCCCCTGTCAGAGGAAAATATTTTAACACAACTGATGCAGAAACAAATAGAAGAGACAGAACCTCTGCAAATGCAAGGAAGACTTAAAGTGCTGATGGAAAACCAGGATGTGTGTAATGTGCACCCAACAACTGAGGAGTGGACAGTATTTTACATACTCATTAGACAGACCATTATATGCTATCATGTGACTTTCCAAGCTGCAAGGCAGGCCTATAAAGGGGCTTACAGTATGGAAGACAAATAAGATAGTTTGAGAGATTTTGTCATCTATTCTCTACAAGAACAAGAAACTAACAGGAATGAAACAGACCCATTTGTTTGTAAATGTTCATAACAGCCTTCCTGGCCATGGGCTAGCCTGTTCTATCTCCTGCCCTTCTCTCTCCAGCCAGGCCTGGGTAGCTAGCCCTGGGTCAAGTTTTGAACAAGGGGTGTTTCTGGACACAGTCCTACAGGAGTCCAAATGCTAGGCATGTGCAAAAGAATAGACTAATGAGGGAAGACAGTATCACCGAGTTCTGGGACATGAAGGGCCCTTTGCCCTGTCTCAGAAAAGGGGACAGTGATCAGAGCAACACTGAAGACATTGTAGGTCTTTTGTTTTTAGTAAAATTAATAAAAAGTATTTTAAAATATACAACTCAGTATTGACATTTTTTAAGTCATCAAAATAATTTATAATAGTTAAATGGCTCTTAAATATACACTATGTTTTCTGAAGCTAAAAGTAATATGCACTCAACCACTTTTCAAAATCTATTTGGAACATTAAACATGATAGAAGTAGAAAAAGAAAACCTCTTATGAAGTACTCTATGAAAGGAAATTGTGACAGGCTCTTAATTAGACAGAAACCATTACATCTCCAAGGGAGACTACACAGCTTAACTGTGGGCTCACAGAACGAACAGGATAGTGTTCCTTCTCTTTCTATTTTGTGGAATAGTTTGAAGAGTATTGGTATTAGGTCTTCTTTGAAGGTCTGATGGAATTCTGCACTAAACTCATCTGGTCCTGGGCTTTTTTTGATTGGGAGACTTTTAACGACTGCTTCTATTTCTTTAGGGGTTATGGGACTCTTTAAATGGTTTATCTAATCCTGATTTAACTTTGATACCTAGTATCTGTCTAGAAAATTGTCAGTTTCATCCAGATTTTCCAGTTTTGATGAATACAGGCTTTTGTAGTAGGATCTGGTGATTTTTTTTTCTGTTGTTATGTCTCCCTTTTCATTTCTGATTTTGTTAATTTGGATTCTGTCTCTGTGCCCTCTGGTTAGTTGGTTTAAGGGTTCATCTCTTTTGTTGATTTTCACAAAGAACCAGCTCCTGTTTTTTTCTATTCTTTGTATAGTTCTTTTTGTTTTTACTTGGTTAATTTCAGCCCTGAGTTTGATTATTTCCTGCCTTCTACTCCCCTTGTGTGTATTTGCTTCTTTTTTCTAGAGCTTTCAGGTGTGCTGTTAAGCTGCTAGTGTATGCTCTCTCCAGTTTCTATTTGGAGG
The DNA here is from genome assembly GCF_008632895.1 of Mastomys coucha. Classification (NCBI taxonomy): domain Eukaryota; kingdom Metazoa; phylum Chordata; class Mammalia; order Rodentia; family Muridae; genus Mastomys; species Mastomys coucha. The sequence goes on from NW_022196906.1 coordinate 19,133,096, forward strand.
CACTCAGAACTGAGTTATCCTCTTAGCACTGCTTTCATTGCGTCCTATAAGTTTGAGTATGTTGTGCCTTCATTTTCATTAAATTCTAAAAAGTCTTTAATTCCTTTCTTTATTTCTCCCTTGACTAAGTTATCATCGAATAGAGTATTGTGCAGCTTCCATGTGTATGTAGGATTTCTGTTGTTTTTGTTGCTATTGAAGACCAGCCTTAGTCTGTGGTCATCTGATAGGATGCATAGGATTATGTCAGTCTTCTTGTATCTGTTGAGGCCTGTTTTGTGACAAATCATATGGTCAGTTTTGGAGAAGGTACCATGAGGTGCTGAGAAGAAGGTATATCCTTTTGTTTTAGGATAAAAAGTTCTATAGATATCTGTTAAATCCATTTGGTTCATAACTTCTGTTGGTTTCACTGTGTCTCTTTAGTTTCTGTTTCCATGATCTGCTCATTGCTGAGAGTGGGGTGTTGAAGTCTCCCACAATTATTGTGTGAGGTACAATGTGTGCTTTGAGTTTTAGTAAAGTTTCTTTTATGAATGTAGGTGCCCTTGCACCCACAATTCTGGGCATCTATGGAGTATAGATGCTCAGAATTGAGAATTATTCTTGATAGATTTTTTTCTTTCATGAGTATTAAATGTTATTCCTTATCCTTTTTGATAACTTTTAGTTGAAAATTGAATTTATTTGATATTAGAATGGTTACTCCAGCTTGTTTCTTTGGACCACTTGATTGGAAAATTGTTTTCTGGCCCTTTACTCTAAGGTAGTGTCTGTCTTTGACACTGAGGTATATTTCCTGTATGCAGCAAAATGCTGGGTCCTGTTACATAACCAGTCTGTTTTTCTATGTCTTTTTATTGGGGAACTGGGTCCATTCATGTTAAGAGATATTAAGGAATAGTGATTGTTGCTTTCTGTTATTTTTTATGTTATTTTTATGTTTGTGTGGCTATCTTCTTTTGGGTTTGTTGAAAGAAGATTACTTTCTTGCTTTTTCTAGGGTGTAGTTTCCCTCCTTGTGTTGACAATTTCCATCTATTATCCTTTGTAGTACTGAATTTGTGGAAAGATATTGTATAAATTTGGTTTTTTTTATGGAATATCTTGGTTTCTCCATCTATGGTAATTGAGAGTTTTGCTGGGTATAGTAGCCTGGGCTGGCATTTGTGTTGTCTCAGGGTCTATATGAGATCTGCCCAGGATCTTCTAGCTTTCATAGTCTCTGCTGAGAAATCTGGTATAATTCTGATAGGTCTGCCTTTATATGTTACTTGACCTTTTTCCCTTACTGCTTTTAAAATTCTTTCTTTATTTTGTGCATTTGGTGTTTTGAGTATTATATGACCAGAGGAATTTCTTTTCTGGTCCAGTCTATTTGGGGTCATATAGGCCTCTTGTATGTTTATGGGCATCTCTCACTTTAGGTTAAAGAAGTTTTCTTCTATAATTTTACTGGCCCTTTAAGTTGGGAATCTTCACTCTTTTCTATATCAATTATCCTTAGGTTTGGTCTTCTCATTGTATCCTGGATTTCCAAGATGTTTTGGGTTAGGGGCTTTTTGCATTTTGCATTTTCATTGTCTGTCATGCCAGTGTTTTCTATGGTATCTTCTGCACCTGAGATTCTCTCTTCTATCTCTTGTATTCTGTTGATGATACTTGCATCTATGACTCCTGATCTCTTTTTTCGGTTTCCTATCTCCAGGGTTGTCTCCCTTTGTGATTTCTTTATTGTTTCTATTGGGATTTTTAGATCCTGCATGGTTTTGTTCAATTCTGTCACCTGTTTGGTTGTATTTTCCTATAATTCTTTGAGGGATTTTTGTGTTTCCTCTTTAAGGGTTTCTAGCTGTTTACCTGGGTTACCTGGCACAAGGTCAGTTCCCGGGTGCAAATGGAAACTGGAATGATCCTGTCCCTGGCTTTTCCTTGGTTCCTGTGTCTTGGTGGCTGTGGGCGGGTCCCTCTTGTGCCAGGAATTTGAGCAGAAGTGGTGGTCTTACCTGTGTTCACAGGTGTGTCAGTAGTCCTGGGAGACAAGCTTTCTCCCAATGATATTTGGGTTTGGAGTGCTGTGGCACAGGATCAGCTCTGGGCGCATACAGAAACCAGAAGAATCCTGTCCCAGGCTGCCCCTCGGTTCCTGTGTCCTGAGGTCTCCGGGTAGCTCCCTTGCAGCAGAAGTGGTGGTCTTCCCTGTGCTCACAGGCTTGTCAGCACTCCCAGCAGTATTTGAGCTATGGTACAAAATCAGCTCTGGGAGCTGACATTGTAGGTCTTAAGCTTCCTAACTTTAACTGGTTCGTTGTTCCTTTAAAAAGTTCCTTGGACTTGGATAATTTTCCTTTTACTAACCATTATTGTTGACCACAGTAGACTGATCTAGAGAGAAAAGTTTGTCAAACATGTAAAGGACTTTCCTAATATGATAATAAGAAGTCTTCCAGAAAAGTCCATTTTGGGAAATAGCATCTGGAGGAAGGTTTATCCAACCTCTTCCTTGTTCCAGCAGAGGCCTCACTGCCCAGAGCAAGCACTGAACTAAGGAGGGTTCTGCATGAGCCTCTGTGGGCTTGCTTCCCTCAGGGCTCAAGTCCCCTACCAGCCAGCTGTGACACACAGTGAGGAGGGATCTGACAGGAGGGTCTTGCCCACCCGCAGAGCTGTTTATTTTCTTTCCTCCAATGAAGTAGGCCTTGGCTTCATCTCTTCGGCTGGATATTATTTATTATTGCTCTGATCACCCAATTTTTCTCTTTTTAGAGAAATGCTACACATAACTGGGGTTTAATACAATGATGGGCATATACAACCTGAACACATCTCATTTTGAGGACTCACTAATAACATTTGCATGCCCACGTCACTTATGACATCTTGATCTGTTAGCCTAGCCCCTCAACTTGCTATCTGTCAGGCAGCCCCAGTTCCTACCTGGTAGACTGCTGGGAATCCTGGTGATATTTCACTGGACTCTGTGACACTGTTGAGGCATGGGTTGGCACTTGGTTTCCTTTGGAAACAAGACCACAAAGGGTCCACAAAGGTATCCTACTGTGTGTACCACAGATTCCTAACAATAACTGACAGGTGGCAAGTAAGGATCTTGTGTAACACTGCTCCATTCTTGATCAGTCAGCTGACAGTATCTTGTCTGAGAGGCTGTGCTTTCTAAGCTTCTAGGAAAATCTTCAGATTTCATCACCCTTGTGAATAACACATGGTGCATTTTGGCCAACAGAAGCGTTAAAGATGATTTAGAGCAAGTGAGATTCATTTGTGGTTAGATAGATTTCTTTGGGACTCTAGTTGCCAGCTTTTCTGGAGTTTCAAAATCTACAAGTTTGGACCAAAGCCAGGCCTTTGCAAAATATTAGGTTTTATTTTGTTTCTCACTTCCTAGTCCCTTCCAATCTTTCCTTCCTTTTCTTCTTCCTCCACCTCTCCTGCTCTTCCTCTTCCCCTCTTTCCTTCTCTGGGTATCCCTGTCCTCAGACCTTAATATGTTCATGTGCCCCACACGGGGTAGCATAGCTAAATGGTAGATAACATTAACTGAATGTTTGTGAAGAATTCCACATATGCATAAGTGCACACAACACACACTCATACATACACAAGCACATGTACACATACATTGATAGTTCCCTTTATGAAAATTCCTCATTTTTTAAAAAAATTACTTACCTTCAATTCTCTACAATACAAGAGAGATAATTTTGAAATTTGTGTTGGCCCAATAATTCTGATATTGTACACAATGTGGTTACCCACCACCCTCCATATGAGCCTCATATTAATCTCTCTCTGTGTTCTATCTCTTCCAGGATACAAATCTTTCCACTGCATAGTCCTTCACAAAGTGTAGAACCACAGCCATAATAGCGGCACCTGCAAATACAGATTTGTGAGTCCAACTATGACCTTTGTGAATAAGAAATTCTGTACATAGAGCTCCCTTTCCAAAGAAGCAGCACACACCATGGTGGGCAGCCACTGCGCTAAAGTGACCAGGCTACCGTGATACGACCAACCCCTTCTGCCTTACACAAGAAAACACTAAAAAATCTGGTCAGTTAGGCTCGCGGGGACTTTCCCCTACAGTGACAAAAATTTCTGCAGTGTTTTCTCTTCTAGATCACACACTCCCTTCTCAAGTTGGGCAGCACAAATCCGTGCAGTGGCTTGGACCTCTTCTGTGTGATCTGTAATTTTTTGTCCCTGTGCAAAGGTTTTTGTCACATGCATCCAGCAGCTAAGTTTATTTTATTTGCATTGACTTCCCAAGGGGTAAATTACTTAAATATAAGAACCTCCAAGAAAAGGTTTAGATGGGACAAAGGAAAGTAAGGATGGAGTAAGAAGGGGGAGGGAAAAGGCACTAGATTTTGGGGAGGGGGAATTATAGGATTTCAAAATAGATCCATCTCTCTGAATGAATGAATGAATGAATGAATGAATGAGTGAATGAATGAATGAATTAGTGAGTATAAAGAATAAGGAGGGAAGCTGCAAAACTATTGGAATTTTTAAAACACTTCTATCTTCATTGGGGTTTTACTACTGTGAACAGACACTGTGACCAAGGCAACTCTTATAAGGACAACATTTAGTTGGGGCTGGCTTACAGGTTCAGAAGTTCAGTTCATTATCAAGGCGGGAGCATGGTCACACCCAGGTAGGCATGGTACAGGAGGAGCTGAGAGTTCTACATCTACATCTGAATGCTGCTAGCAGAATACTGACTTCCAGGCAGCTAGGTTGAGGGACTTAAAGCCCACACCCACAGTGACACACCTACTCCAACAGGGGCATACCTTCTAATAGTGTCACTCCCTGGACACCATATATAAACCATCACAACTACCCAATGGAAAAGGTGAAAATAATTTTGCTTCTTAAATGAATGAAAGCAGATAATTAAAAAATATACATTGTTGATGTAAAATATACCTAACATAATGTTTCCCACTTTACGACAAGTGAACGCCTCAGTTGCTTTAGTTGTATTATCATTACTGTAAAGCCAGTTCAACAATCTACCTCCAGATTTTTTATTTTGAAAACCTGGAACTCCACATAGATTAAACTGAACAAATAATTGAATGAATCAGGTTTCCCTTATTATCTAATGGCAAAGCTAAAACAAAACCCCACACATGCTGGCTTTCACTCAGATATCTCATTACACAAGTTTTTGTGGGCTAAATGTTGTGGGTGCCCCATAGACTCACACATTTGAACACTTGGTACCCAGCAGGTGGCACTGTTTAGGAAGGTTCTAAAACCTTTAGAAGGTAGAGCCTCAGTGCGGATACCATGTGACCAGCAAGTCTCCTACATGCTTCTGCCTGGTGTGTTCCCTGCCATAATGAATGTATCACCATAGAACTGTGAATCGGAATGAGCCCTTTCTCCTTTCAGTTGCTTTAGTCACGTGTTTTGTCTCAACAACCCATAACGTAACTAAGACACAAGAGCCTCTCAAACTTTTCTGTGAACAACAGCCAAGTGAAAGTCTGGTTAAGCACAAGTTGCTAGGCCCCTGCTGTCTCAGTAGTTCTGGAGTGAGGGCTAAGAACCAGCATGTCAAACAAGATGCTAACAGCACCACACTTTGGAAATCATGAACCTTGGAGAAACATCTCTAAAACCAGAACCACAATTAGGTGTACAACTTGCTTTACTTTCTTTTCTCATATTTCACCATAGTCTCCTCATTAGATGATCTGACCATCTACAATTCTGGAAAGAAAGGGATAGAAACTTTGCAAACCCTGACTCTACAGCAAACTGGTTTTGAAAATTCCCCCATTGGGTGGATTATAAACAAGCCAGTCAAATTCATCCATCTTTCATAAAACATCAGTTCTGGGAGTGAAGGCAACACATCCATAGGAAACAGCTTCTTCCCTCCAGGGACTCCATGACAGCTGCCTTACCCGAATGCCCAGGAAACAATGCCCAGGTGGGAAAGGTGCCTGCTGACAGGAGCCAAGGGCTTAAGCATCTCTTAGTGCGGATGGGGAGATTCTCCTTCCCCAGGGGAGTGGCTATGAAGGAGCCTTGGTATGCAAAGGCTGAAGACTCATTTAGACCAGGACAGTCACTTAAGGATGGCAAGTCCCATTCATTTGAGGCATTACCAATATTGACCTATGGGGAAGGGAAGTAAAAAATTTCATGGGCACATGCTATAATTTGGTTCTTTTTTTTTTCTTAGATATTTTCTTTATTTGCATGTCAAATGATATCTCCTCTCCTGGTTTCCCCTCTGGAAAAAAAAAGAAAGAAAAAGAAAGGAAAAAAGAAAAAGAAAGAAAAACAAAACAAAACTAAATAAAACCTTGTTCCCTCCCCTCTCCTCCTGCTCACCACCCCACCCACCACTACTTCTTGGCCCTGGCATTCCCCTACACTGGGGCATAGAACCTTCACAGGACCAAGGGCCTCTCCTCCCATTGATGACTGACTAGGCCATCCTCTGCTACATATGCTGCTGGAGCCATGAGTCCCCCCATGTGTACTCTTTGGTTGGTGGTTTAGTCCCTGGGAGCTCTGAGGGTACTAGTTAGTTCATATTGTTGTTCGTCTTATGGGGTTGCAAACTCTTCAGCTCCTTGGGTGTTTTCTCTAGCTCCTTCATTGGGGACCCTGTGCTCAGTCCAATGGATGGCTGTGAGCCTCTACTTCTCTATTAGTCAGACACTGGCAGAGCCTCTCAGGAGACAGCTATATTATGCTCCTGTCAGCCAGCACTTGCTGGCATCCACAATAGTGTCTGGATTTGATGATTGAATATGGGAAGGATTCCCAGGTGGAGCAGTCTCTGGATTGTCCTTCCTTCAGTCTCTGCTCCATAGTTAGTCTCAACAACTCATTCCATGGGTATTTTGATCCCCCTTTTAAGAAGGAGCAAAGTATCCATACTTTGGTCTTCCTTCTTCTTGAGGTTTTTGTAGTTTGTGGATTGTATTTTGGGTATTCTAAGCTTCTGTGCTAATATCCACTTATCAGTGAGTGCATACCATGTGTGTTCTTTTGTGATTGGGTTACCTCACTCAGGATGACTCTTGAATGTACCCCTGATCCCCATGGATTGACGATCTGGTCACTGGTGAATGATGGTGGTACCTTTCGGGATGAGCTGTCTTGGAAAGAAGTTAATTAGTCGAGGATGTATCCATGAAGGGGCTATTTGGGTCATGGCCCTTCCTGTCTCCCAGCCTTCATGAAGTAAACAGCCTCCTCTGCCACATGTTCCCACCATGACATAATATGTGAGCACACGCCCAGAACCACACAACCGAGTGACCATGGTTAAAATACCCACGGGAGGAGTTGCGGAGATTAACTATGGAGCAGAGACTGAAGGAAGGGTAAGCCAGC
>NW_022196906.1:19141078-19146744 GCF_008632895.1 Mastomys coucha
CTTAAAAAAAAAAAAAAAGAAAAAAAAAGTTGTGAAATATTGAGCCAAAATGAACCTTTCATTAAACTGATGTCTCCTGTATCTGTGATGGTGACAGAAAGTTGGCGATGCAGCATCTATCAATCTAGCATTTCATTTTAGGATCCTATGGAGAAAACACTGGACATTATCTGTACCGGAGCAATCAGGGTCAGGATGGAAAATTGCATAGTGGAACACAGACAAGAGAAGCATGAGATATGAACGCAAACACATGCTGGAACAGGAAAAAATGGAATGCACTAAAGAAATGCATGGGTGCCTATGTGTGGCCCAGAAGAACTCTGTTCTGCCTGGCTGCACCCTTATTTTTTTCTAAAAGAGGTAGAAATTTAAATTTTGCCTGAAATACCTAAATATTCTAAAAAAAAAAAAAAATGTTCCTGGTTTTAAACCTGTGCAGTCCAAACAGACATCCTAAGGACATCCCAAGGTTTTCAATTTGCAATCTCTGCTCTAAAGGAAGAGAACACATCTGAAGCAAATCCTTATTAAATCTCACAAAAGAAAAGGCATGTTACCAAAGACAAAGGAGATGGTAAGGACACAGGGATGAGAAGCAAGGCTGCCTGGAGAACAGTGCTGGGGAGAAAGAGGGGCTGTTTGACCAGGAACACATCAGCAGAGCCCGTCTATGTGCATCAAATTTGCAAGATAATTGTGCCACCTACTTTCCAGAGCTCACAGTTGTTCCCTAAATATAGCACTCACTCTGATAACCGAGACATTGCTTGCGGTCTATTATCTGACCTGGTTAGAGCGAAATTCCAAGGCTCCGAGACTCCAGAGTTGGTGGAGAAGGAACCACCGAGCCCTGCTCCTGGAGTCCTGGCCTTCAGGATCAATATTTCCAAGCTTAACACACAGTGTTGGAGATATCCAACATCCTCATACTGGACGCAGTGATGGAGACATCCAACATCCTCATACTGCAGCATCAACTATGTACTTAATTTGTAACCTTAATTCTAACTTGATTTTCTGTAAGTAATCCCTATTTTACAGAAGAATTCAAAACAGTTAGATAACTCTTCTGGGTCTATACATCAGAAAGTAGTAATGCTGAGATTTTTTTACCTGAGTCTCCTGATGTTTCTTTTCTATGTATTAGCCTGCTGTTGAAGCTAAATCAACTTCAATTACTTCCCTACTAGTCTAGCAATAAACCTTCCCAGTCTAGTCTATATAACATAGCCATATAATATATTAGAGCGAAACAAAATACAAAATAAGGCCATTGGAGGTAGACTGGTATGAACCTCAGACCCACCACTCACTAACATGAAAACTTAAAAACTCCAGGCCTCCCACCTGTGGCACAGAGGCAGCATCTCCCTGGGAAATGTCCTGAAGAACTCATTAGCAACATGTCAGGACATCTAGCCCAGAGCCTAACACAAATAAGGCATACTATAAAGCAGCTGCTTCTTTCCTCAATGTTGGGAAGACTAGGCAATTTCTACAAAATGTGCTGGGCAATCCTCCCTCTTCATCCAAGATACCTGGTCACTTGGCAAGGTATCAGCCTCTGAGGCAGCCTCCACCAAGCCCAGAAGAATAGCAAAGGCCTCACTTTTGCCCCAGCCCTGAGACGCCTTGTAGATATCAACCCCACGAGTGTATTGTGTCAAGCACATTAATTTAGGGGCTGGGTTCAAAAAAACTTAAATTACAACAAATTAACCAGTCTTTCCACAGAACCCTCCATAGAATTTATAGCATTAAGATACTTTGTAGCATTCCAAAGAGAGTAGAGGCTATTCAGCTTTACAAGAATTTACTCCACATCATCTTAACTGCTGAGAGAAAGTCATGGCTGCCCCACACAGCGTTTCGCCACATGGACCTTTCTAGTGCTCCCCACCCCTTTCCTTCCTATGTAAAAGCATCCATTATCTCTAAGGACAGTTTAATTTGTTTCTACACCACCGAGCCCATCTCAAGCTCTTGTAGAATTATTACCAGAGTTCAGAAAGCTGTGTCCAACAGTTAAGAGGGAGCTAATAGGTGGGTACCGCCATCTACAGGTGACTTGTGGTAATGCATAATAAGGCCAAGAAGAACTAACTGATGGGAAAGATGCCTAGATGGAGCTTCGTGGTGAACGCAAGACTACCCTTACATTGTTGTTTGGTGTAGGTGAATGAGCCACAATCTTGTTCTAGACATTTCCCCAGGAAGCTATATGCACCAAGTTATACAGACATGAGCCCATTTACACTTTCTATCGTCGACAATTTCATTGAACATGAATGAAATGAATGCTTTTCTATGACAAGAGGTACTCTGTAGTTTACAAAACAAAAGAGGGAGGGAGGGTGAGGAGGAAGGAATGGAGATAGACAGACAGACAGACAGATAGACAGACAGACAGACAGACGACAGACAGACAGCGCTCTTTCCATTAAAATGATTAGAGCCTTGCAGTGGTTTTCTATGAACTGATTGGGGTTTTCTGCCTTATGAAACCTAAACCTCCGTTCAGTAGAGTTCAGGCAACAGCCCTGAGGTCATATGGATACCATATTCTGTATGAATTTTTGTGATAAAACCAAGTATCAAGAGTGCTAATTTGCTCGTACCAGGTTACACAGATGTACCTGGGCCTTTAGAGCTTTCCAGGTGGGTGAGGGAGGAGAGCTGCAGGCTGTGACAAACCACACCTTGTACATGCCAGAACCGAGAAGCATTCCCTTGCCTAACATCCAGTGCTAGATACCAGAAGTGTGGTTCCACACCAGTCTCTAGGGAGGATGCCATCAGGAAACCTGTGCCCTCCAGATAGTCAGTGACAGCAGCAGTGCCTAGCTCGAAAGCTCTCCAAGTTCATCTTAGGAGAAACTGGTCCAAAGATCTCTACAGATTGCAAACAGAATTTCCCAAGGAATAATGGGGGTTCATGGCATTTAGTTACGAAAGATGGCTGTATCGAAGTAGACATTTGCCTTTTCCAGTAACATCAAAAGGTGGATCAATACCTCATAAACGCTTTCTGTTTGAGAATCCTTATGGAGAAATTTTGCTGTTTCTCTTAAAAAATGTTTATCCTAAGCAAGTGAAGATAAACTTTGATGTCCAATTCAAGTAATTCTGAATTACCAAGATGACTGATACTAGTTATGTAAATCAAAGGCTTATCTTAATATGAAACTTCAAATCCCCCAAATCCCAAATTTGTGCTTACAACTTAAGATCCCTTAGCCTAGTCCATACCATTTTATTCTTTCTTTCTTGTTGGGGCTGGAGAGATGGCTTAGTGGTTAAGGGCACTGACTGTTTTTCCAAAGGTCCTGAGTTCAAATCTCAGCAACCACATGGTGGCTCACAACCATCTGTAATGAGATCTGATCCATACCATTTTATTCTTTCTTTCTTGTTTCCTCTTTTGTATTTTCTTTATAAGTTATCTTAGATCCTTGTAGAATAAACAAATAAGTATATAAACATCCATATTAAATCCTTTTGTGCTGAGAACCTGAGGCTAGCTAAGTCACAGGTCTAGGGGAACATCTAATATTATTCTGCTAAACAAACATGGCAATAAAATAACTTTGATGCTATGTCACTGTAACCATAGACACGTGCATTGCTCAGGTCTCACCAATGAAGCTTCTTCTGATAGTAGATAATAGTTAAAACAGAGATCCACAGCTGGACAATGTCAGTGAGTCAGAGATGTTGGAGCTCTCAATTCTAAATGAGATGTCTTTAACCTCTCCTCTCAGGGGCAGAAGAATTGTTGGGTCCAGAGGTGGTGGAAGACTCCTGGGAACAGTGTCTTCTAGTCACAGAAGGACCGATGCACACATGAACTTGCAGAAACTCTGCCAGCATGAGACCTGCACAAGTGTAAGCCAGACCCAGTCCCAGCACTGATAGGAAAGTGAACACAGGGTCTCACCACTAACCAAGAAACTGCTTGTAGCTGATACTTGCTAGCAAAGGGAATATCCGTGTCCTCCAGATCCTGAAGCCATACTTAGCCTATGCCCATGAAAGATCAGTGCAACTCATAGCAGAGAGCATGAAACATACAGGCTCTCAAGTAAGACTGCTGTCCACCATATGAAATCATATGTGTGTGCATACATGTGCTTACACACAAATGCTATGGCATGTTTGTGGACATCAGAGAACAACTTGTAGAGTTAGTCCTTTCTTCTACCATATTGAGGTAGAGTCCCTCTTGTTTTTGCTGCTGTGTTAGCTGGCCTGTGAGACTCTGGACCATTCTTTCTGCATCTCCCATTCCCCCAAAGAGTGCTGATTATAGGAGTGTTCCACTATCAAGCTTTCTAGTGGGTCTTCTGGGATCCAACTCAAGTGACTAGCCTTGTAAAGCAAATGCTTTTATCAACTGGGTCAACTCTAAAAAGAATGTTTTTTAAAGAGAATATTCAGGCCTCAGTAGCTTATACAAGTGCCTTGGAGCTGAAGCTAAGGATATAGATTAGAAAGGGACTCCAGGAAAGCTTCTGGAATGTTCAGTGTCCCTTCTCTCAGTCTGGATGCTAGTCATGCAAGTAATTATTCAAGTCAAAATTAGACGAACTGTAAACTTATTACTGATGTGTGTCCTAGCTTCCTTTCTGTTGCTATTGTAAAATACACTGACCAAAAGGAAATGGGGCTTGCTCAGCTTGGTCTTCCAGATAGCAATTCCCCACTGAAGACAATTGGGGCAGAAACTCAAGCAGGAGTTTGAAGTAGACACCATGGAGGTAGTGTTAGCTGAATTGTTCACTCTCATGCTAAGCTAACTTCCTCATATAATTCAGGACCACCTGCCTAGGGAATGGTGCTGCCCACAGTGGCAGGGCCTTCCTGCATCAATGAGCAATCAAGACAATCCTCATAGGCATACCCATATGCCAATCTCTTCTAGGCAATTCCTCATTGAAGGCTTTCCACTCAGATGATTTTACATTATGTCAAATTGAAAATTAAAGCTATTTAGGACACTGCTCTGAGCACTTTACATTAAATCTTAATTAAATTTAGAGTATATATTTTAAAAAATTATAGTATATATTTGACTAACATAAACACAAATATTAATTAACTGAATTAAACATCTTTTACCCTGTTTTTCCTTAATATGTATTAAATTAATATATGTATGCCAAATTTTATTTCAGTGATCTTATTAAACCATGAGATAGCCCAAAGTGGCTTTTTATAATTTTATTTTTAATTTAAGTACAATTATATCATTTTTCTCCTTCCATTTCCTCCACCAGCTCCCTCTCGAATTCATGCCCTCTTTTTAAAATTTTTATTCTTATATATGTATGTATATATAAATATGAAAAGTAAATCAATGCAACCTGTTTGAGTCTGTTTAGTGTTGCTTCTGTCTATGTTTCTAGGATATTAAATAACCATTAGGAAACTAGTCCCTGGTCTATAACTCTTCCACAAGGACCCTGAGAGGTTTCTCCCATGCATGTTGGCATGTTGATTAGTGTGCTCATTGTTCAGGTCTTTTTAGGCTACATATTGTTTTAATTTCATGGATGCAGCTTCCGTGTCATATATAGAAGACACAATATCCAGCAGATGTGGGAACCCTGCTGATTTCTCGGAGAGGTCTCAACCGACTCCAGAGACAACACCTCAACTCGACT
>NW_022196906.1:19148230-19148438 GCF_008632895.1 Mastomys coucha
GCAGTGCTTTCACCTGGCGATTACCTGTTATGGATTTCTGAATGGCGCGAGCTTAGCCAGAAAAGTGCCGTTCAGTACGCTCAAACAGATCCAGCGTGGACCCTAGACATGCTCCTTGGCCAGGGCACGTTTGAAAATTCCACTCGGCAAATAGATTTTCCCTTTGGGGCGCTTAATGAGATCGCTACTTTGGCACGCAGGGCTTGGC
>NW_022196906.1:19151718-19152083 GCF_008632895.1 Mastomys coucha
TGTTTGTTGTGTGTGTGTACTCATTTGTTCGTCTGCTTAAGTCAATCGCTATACCTGCTTTCCCGAACGGGCGTGTCCCGACCGCCTGCTCCGAGAGATGTTATCGATGGTACCTGCTTTCCTGAACAAGCAGGGAGGGAGTTACAGGCATTCCCTGAGAACTGCCTGCTTCTGAGATTTGTCTTTCGCCAAATTCTGGAGTGACAGGCATATCCCGATTATGCTTGGTCCACAGGCTTTCTGGGGTTAATTCTGTCCATAGAGGCTCCTAAGAATTGATTTGCTTTGCTGGCGACTGAACTTTGAACTTCTGTCTTCAGACTTTCAGTTACACCTACACCTTCTGGCTCCGCAGCGCTCCAGCC
>NW_022196906.1:19153229-19171297 GCF_008632895.1 Mastomys coucha
TTCTCCCTACCCGCTTATCTTACAGAATCTCGAGTTCCCCTGTTCGTGAATCACCCACGGAATGAAGGCTGCGGGCCGGCTTCCTTCAAGCAGACTTCCTGGCCCTGTCCCCTCAATCTTTCCATCTCCCTTTTACTGTGTTCCCTGAGCTGACATAGAAGTTGTGCTTTATCAACTGGGTCTGGGCACCCCATAATCAGTTTTTCTCTGCATTTTGAGCAGGTCTGGATTTCTGTAACGGTCTCTATTGACTGCTCAAAAGGAACATCTTTAACAATGGTGAGAGCTACACTTCTCTGTGGGTATCAGGATACATTTAAACTGGCTAGATGTTGAACGCTGCAGTCTGTTTGTGCTCTGTTTGTCCGGGTAGGAAAGGGACTTTGTTTTTGTTTGCTTGGCTTTTTGTTAGTAGCAGGGGTGCTTTTGTTTGGTTTGGGCTTGTTAAGTGTCAATTTAGAGCAAGGATTAAAACTGAAATGTGAAACGACCCAGCGCATCCTGCCATAGTGCAAGGACTTTGGAGGCCAGAACTCTGCTCTCAAATAAGGATCCAACAGGCTGCATAGTGAAGTCCCAGGAAACTCAGCTCCCAGGGGCTCCTCTCAGGCAATGGTGCAGTGGGGCGGTAGGACTCCCAATAACACTCATAACACAGATTGTGCCTAAGAACTCTCAACAGCCCTTGCTATATGGGGAATGCCCCCACTCCCAGGTCCCAAGAGCTTGGATGGAGATAGGAACTGTCTCCAAAAGCTAACCCACTGCTGAGTACAGCTGTGCATTCTTCATTGATGCCCTGGCTCCCTTAAGGCTGTTAACAACAAAGATCTTAATTTTCTATAACTTTACAGGTGAAAATGTATCTCTTGAAAATGTCTGTTTCCTCAAACGTTAGAGACCTTTCCTATAAGAGTACCAAAGCTGGTGATAGTAAATGTCCCTGGGATTGATGTAAGAAGCATTGATTTAAATCTAACTAACAACCTCGTGCTGCACACAGCCCTGGGAAAACAGATCCCTAGAAGTAGTATTCAGATATTTGGGCAGCAGGCAGAGCAAATGAATGATTGCCTGCCTCATGGTGCATCACAGGTCAATGCTGACAGACATAAGTTAGGTGAAAAGTTTTGTTAGATAAACAGTCAGTTTTGTCTGTTTCTTGATATGTCCCACATACTTGATGTTAAGACATAAAATATAAAAAAGGAAGTTAAAACTTTTCCAAAATTGTGCCACCCAGGAGAGAATCTCTCTTGTTTCCAGATCTCCATTCAAGAAGCATTAGCTTATTACTGAGCCTGTGCCTGACGTGGCTCATCCTCATAGCCAACCAACTGTATGGCTAATATCAGAGACAGTGACTTTGATGTGGGAACTGGCTTATGTGCCAAGTTCATTAGACAACTACATAGGTGAAAAGAAGGTAACTCAGTTGCCCAGGTTGCCAGAGTGCAGAGCTGGCACATACCCAACCTTGACCATCTGACTACAGAGCCCAGGCTCTTGCTTCCTTAGAAGATGTGGGCTCCAAGGTTACCTAGAGTGATCTGCAGGGGCCAGAGAATAGGCTGCATGAAGACCGGTGGGAAGTGACAAGGACTGGGGCTGTCTAAGAAAGAATGCTAAGTGCTTCCAGGCAGTGTTTATACTGTAGCCTGAAGGTCAGGACATTCTATCATCTTTAAGCAAGAAAATAACCCAATGTTTTGTGTTCTAGAAACATCCTGCCACCACTCTGAATGATATAGGCAGCCTTGGCTGAATAAGGAGGACCCTTGGACAGAAGAGGCATCACTGGGCTCCACGGCTGAGTGGATGAATGGGGAAGATGAAGGGAAAATGAAGGCACTGTATTGAGTAAGCCAAGGACGCTGCTAAGAATAACCCCAACCTGGACCGTTCATTGCATCAGAACCAGGGCTACAAGGATGTATTCAAACTGGATTCTAATTTGATGCACCATGAATTTTGTACCTCACCAATGATCTTGGATGGGTCCGTGACAGGAACACCTTGTACCAGCTGTCACTGCATGGAGGAGAGTGGACTGTGGGGTCTTATGTGGGCCTTTCCGTCTGACACAATCATGCCATTTCAGGTAAACACACTACATACTTTAAAGATCACCTATTCCTGGTGGTCTCAAGTCAGAAAGTTAGGTTACATTTGATTTTTTTAATATCGTGTTTATTTAGTCTTTGAAATTTTCATATACATATAATATACACTTCGATCATATTTGCCCTGATGGCTCTCTCTTACGTCCCTCCCTCCGATTAAACTCTTCCTTCCCAGCAAGCCTCCCTTCTATTTCCATGTCTTTGGGTGTGTTGGATGGGCCCATGACATTATTTAGGGTTACCTGTGTGGACAGAAGTGTGACATTATTTAATGAAACCTGGGCAGTGTACCAGTGGGTTCAACGTTGAAGAAAATCATTCCACTCCCCCCAAGAAGCATTAAGTGCCCTCATTCTCTCGAGAAAGAGTGGAGCCTCACCAGCCCTTACCAGATCCATGATGGAATCTTGTGCAAGCTCTGGGCAGGGCACTGTAGTTGCTGTTCATGAGTACAGCAGCCATGTTAGCTCCACAAACCCCATGAAAGGCTAACAGCATTTAGCAATGCTTTCCCCATTCTCTGGCTTTTACATTTTTTTTATGACCACTTTTCCCCAATAGTATCTGAAACTTGAAAGGGAAAATATATTTATCATTCCCTCAGGCTTGAGCATTCAACAGGCACATATTCTCAGAATTTTGATCAATTACAAGTCTCTGCAGTAACCATCATACATTATAAACAGAAACTTCTCTGACCAGGATTGGAAGCAGTTCCAACCTGTGGATAACAGGAATATTTAGAAGGTAATATAACCCCATTGTCCACTTAACAAATCAACAGTAAAAGGTTCCTCCCTCTGATGGTTTGAATAGGTTTTCCCCCCACCCCCTGCAGACTCACTTGTTTGAATGTGTGGCCCCACAGGGTGGAGGAAGTGTGTCACTGTGGGGGTGGGTTTTAAGGTCTCTATGCTCAAGCCCCACCGCCCAGTGTGGAATCCAATCTCCTGGCCTCCTTCAGATCAAGATGTAGAACTCTCAGCTCCTCCAGCACCATGTCTGCCTGCACTTGTCATGTTTCCCTCCATGATCATAATGGACTAAAACTCTGACACTGTAAGCCAGCCTCAGTCAAATGTTTGCCTTTGTAAGAGTTGCTTTGGTCATGGTCTCTTCACAGCAATAACACTCTAAGTAAGGCACTCTCTAAGACCTAGCACATTCACAGCCAGGAGTTTTTTTTACTAGGTTTACAATACTAGGCAGGAGTTCCTCCTGTGGAATGGGCCTCAAATCCCAACAAAAAGCAACTTCTTACTCTCCCAATGGTCACACCATCCTACTGCTGCACCAGTAGGTAAACTTTGCCTGGCACGTTGGTATGGTAGCATATCAGGCTCACAGGTGGGTAAGACCTTGAAGACCTTTCTTCCCAAGCACTTTGAACACCACCTCTGACCCTATGCCTGGTTCTTGTGAGCAACCAAGACCAACAGCACTGAGACTGGCCTGTATTATTTGGGGAATCTATGGAGCCTTCTTGACCAACTCATAGGAAAGTATCCCTCACCTGGCACTCAGATTTTATTCTGATAAGCTATACTTTGGGGAACAGTATTATTCACCACGAAGCCTACCTCTGTCCAAACACTACATCATCATCATCATCATCATATTTTAATCAGTACTAGGTTTATATGTAGCTTCTATGTGCATCCTGTATTTTGTCTCTCCCCACTTGCTCCTCTCACCCATTTCCCTGTCCCCAGCCCTGCTCCAATCACACACACACACACACACACACACACACACACACACACAAAATGTAGATAGAGTGATGATCAGAGAGAGGAATGAGGAAGGGGAAACCATTTATTTCCTTTACTAATACCATCAACACAAACATTTAATTTCCTCATCCCAGATCCTGATGCAAGTAGGGCCACATAGTCTTTTAAATGGTTATTATCTTAAACCATATAGACTTGAGCTCTTTGTGTTATTAGAAAAAAAATTCAGACAGATCTTTGGCAGAACTGAATAGTAGCATTAATGCAGTTAAGTCTAACCGAATAAGACTCAACAGACCCTAATATTTTATATATAGTGACTCAGCCTAGTGAAGTGGGGACCACTATAGCTGGATCAGCTTCCAAAGCTTTAGGATGTCTCGATGTCAACAGTCAATGAAGGGAAATCTTGACTCACAAACTCAGAACAACAATACTGAAGTCTGGATTTCTCAGCACTCTTTTGACTTTAGACTCGAAGTCTTGTCTCACGGGTTGGCAGAGCATGGAGAGCCAGCATTTCATGGACTGGTCTCCACCCTGAACATGTGCCATGAGAATCTTCCTGAGAGAGACACTCATGTGGTCCTTGCCTTAGCACACGTAGCTGCCTGACTGGTGGTCAGTCTTACACTTGAGCACAGAGATCCCTCTGAGGCTGGCTTTGGCTCTGCCTGCTAAGAGAGCTTCAAAGTTATTGTGGTCCTTTTGTTGTGGTTATGAAAAAGAAAAGAAAAAACTCAGGGCTTTATGCTCCTTGAATCAGCCTCCCAGGGGAAGTGCATGACCTTGGGCTAGAAAGATCTTTCCAGCAGTCTTCCCAGAAGCTAGAGGTCATCATTGTGCCTGAAGGGAATCCTGAAGAGTGTATAACAGCATTAAATGTCACTCCTACAAGGAATCAGCAGCCCAAGGAGGGTGTGGCAAGCCCTTTTACTTCTTTTAGGCCATTTTCTTGCTCCCTGAACTATAGTCAAAAACTGGCAGGCAAACTGTTCTCCCACATGGTTCTGGCAGAGCCCAGAAGACCCCAAGACAACTGTCCCTAATCCTGGGCCAAAGCCACAAGAGCATTTTCCCAGTCTAGGGAAACACTTCTCTTTCTGTCTCTTCTGAAGGCCACCTCCTGCTGCCTTGTAATCCCTCAGCTATACTATTCTAATACTATCCCTCCTAAGACACAAGTCAAAGAACCATCTACATTTCTTCTTCCCTCCCCCACCACATCTCCCAGGACAAGGAAAGCTGTTTATCCAACTATGCTATCGGGAACATACAGGAAAAGGAAAATGTGTTAAGTAAACATGGCTAGCTCTCTACATGCCCTAATCCTACCCAAGAACCAGACACAGCTGCAGTATAGGACCTCACCAGCTCTGCCCAGAGGCCTGTTTCCAGACCCACTCCTTCAGATCCCTGCAGAAAGAACTATATTTGCTTTATTCGGAGTGCTTAGACTATACAAAGGAATAAAACTCAACAGTGCACTGTCCAGGATACAGGAGATGTCTCACTAACACACAGTGAAAGCATAGTATATCCTTCCCTCTCCTCCGTGGCCCCTGCTCTTCCCTCCTACCCAGGAACCCCTTCCAGGCCCAGGTCCCTCCTTGTAGCTCTCTGCCTTACTGAGCCTTACTAACTTTATACTATGATTAGGGACTCTTTGAGGACTATAGCTACCAAAAGATGGGACTTGAGAAATTGGTTTTCAGGAGCTATGGCTCATTTCCCAACTTTAAGCCTTGACTGGCAGGCAGCTCCTTGTAGCAATTCTAACAGCATTGTATAACAGCATCTGGTGGGACTGTTGTAGCTTCTCATACTCGGTAAGTTTCTTGCTTTTCCTAAATCTCAGCTCTCTTTCTATACCCTGGAGTATTTATA
The DNA here is from genome assembly GCF_008632895.1 of Mastomys coucha. NCBI lineage: Eukaryota > Metazoa > Chordata > Mammalia > Rodentia > Muridae > Mastomys > Mastomys coucha. Next base: position 19,158,973 of record NW_022196906.1, read on the forward strand.
GAGAGATTCAAAGAACGGAAATGGATGCTTACGGCTTATAGAAAGGCATGTCTCTAATAAAATAAGCACCAGGAAATAAATCTTCTCATTATCTATTCACATCTAAACTATGTTGAGAACGGGTGAGGATCAGCCTTCTGGTAAAAGAGAAAATGTCTTTCATTCATCCAATCCCTGTCAGCAATCCTTTGTGATGGATCCTAACTCAGAGTACTGGGGACACGTTCTGTGAACTGCTGCGCACAAGATGAACAAAGGCTCAAGGAAATGCCAACCCACCAAATGTAGCTGATACAGACGGCAGGTTTGAAGAAGAGAAAGGAAATACGAGAGCAGAGGCTTCCTACAAGTCTCCTGCTGCAAGCCTCTGGCTCAGCTCTTACAGGCCTCCTACCTGGACTGGAGTTTCAAGACATTGTCTCTTCCCATCCTGCAGCCTGTGGGATATACAGCCACCAAGGATGGGTCTGGATATGTCTATAGTCTCCTCTGCTGGGACTTCAAGGACTCTGTCCAGCTTAGGGCAGCCAACGTCCACAGGGCCTAACAAAGAACTTGTCCACAACCCTCTGCCCCAATACACGGAGCAAGTTGATTATATTTCTCCAGTGAAGGGCTCCTCTAGTCTGAATCAACGTTTTAGCTACAGTTCCCGTGGTACACTGGGGGCCGTGTTAAAAACTGCTATTATTTATGCTTTTCTATGTGAGACCCACATCACAAAGCAAGCTGAGCCTTCTCTGCAGTGAGGTATCAGAGCACTGGGGGCAGGGGAGGGGGGGTGGAGGTCCTGCCCTGTGCACCCTGTATCAAGGGCAGGAGCTGTTACCTCCAGCCCAAGTCAGTTGTGGGTGAAGAAACGAAACTTTTACTGATCTCTGCTGTGGGCCTGGCTCTCAGGCCAATCCTTTCCTGTGTTAACCTTGGTAAATTCTAATAGCAAAGAGAATCTACTGTTTCCCCAAACGAGATTCAAGGAGACTACTAACCTGCCCATTGTTACAAAGTTACACAGTCGTGGGTGAAAGGCACTAAATGGTAGGGTGCCCTAAAGGCACTGGGTCAAGTGAACAGGTCGAGAACTGGATCTGACCATTCCCTGGGAGCCACCCACTTTCAGAACTGGAGAACTGAAGAGACAGAGACTACACAGGAAAGTCTTTTGGTCAATGACAGGGTGGCAGGACAGAGAAACCTCTGCCCGGAAGACTGCATCACTGCCCGGAGAATATAAGAGGTGTGTGTGGATCCTGGGGCGGTAGTCAACAGGCTGGACCGGTCCAAGTTTGCGGCAAACTGTTGCTTCCTTTCCATGCAGATTCTGCCCAGATTTTTTGTTAGTTTTAAGGCAGAGATCAATTGTACTCTAGCGCCACCTAGTGTTAGCATTACTTCAATAGCTATTTTACCAAAACATACTGGCTTTCACGAGACCTCTGAAATAGGGGTTCTTGAACCCTGGAGAGCACAAAATTTTGTCCAACGATAAAGCAGCAGTGAGCTAAAAACTAGTTTGCTATTTTCCAGTCTTTATTATGTGTTTAAAGTAGCCAGGGGGAAGGGGCCCTGTAAGGTCCTGCTCAAGCCTGTGGTCACCAGTGTTTACCTTATACCTATTCAAAGTAATCCCAGGGACTGCATTTTAAAACAAACCCAAAAGTGGGCAGGAAGATACACTTCCCACATCATTAGATATCATGAACCATAAGTTTGTGTGTGTATGTGTGTATGTGTGTGTGTGTGTGCACACACATGCACACGCGCACACACACATGAATATATATATTTTGGAAAGAGGAGAAAATAAATGAGGGAGAGAGCAGTTTAGATCTCTTTGTATATGTGAAAACTTATGAAGTGAGCAAATTGCTGTGAACTTTAAAGGCCGTTAGCTAATGGACCACTCCTAGCCGAGCTGATGTTCTCATGGACGGAGGTTCCCTGCTCCACCCGATGGGTTCTCCTCTGAAACCAGGATCTTCATAGAAAAGTCTAACTAAGGGTATTCTGTGGGGAGTTTCCCTTGGAAGAAGTAGTCTGACAGCTGCCGTTCCTTTTGGAAAATGAACTTTCTATAGAAAAGTGACAGGCAGCCATCACCCAGGCAGAGAAACAAGTCTTCACCTGTGTGGCTCATGTTCATATTCATACCAGAGAGATGTCAGGGTGCTCTTTCTCAGTCTGCTTCCATGGCTCTGTGCTCAGTCTCCAATCCCAGTTCCCCCAAGACACTGTGCTTGGCTCAACCTGATGCCAGGCACAAGAGTCACCCTGTTCTCCTTTTATTTCAGAAGTCAGGGTAGCTCTGACATCTTCAGGACAAGGCTGGTCCTGACTTGCCAGGGCAAATCTAATAACCAATCGAGCATCCAGCAAAGCTTGGCTGCAGGGAGTGAGTGCATCAGCGTTTCCTAGCTCTCAAGCCTGATTTATGTCACTCAGAACCTCACGTGGCAGCTGCTTCTGTTGCCACCCTTCTTGGCATGGCTCTCGACTCTCTTGGTTTATGATCTACATTAGTGATGTAAAATTTCCCATGGGCCTCCTTTCCCACTTACTACAGCCATAAACACCTCGGGGGAAGGTAATGAGACGAGGGAGGCTGCTTAGATGAAACTCCGGGGAGGAGACATCAAAATGACATCTGACTTCTTATGTCAGGCAGATGAGTCAACGGCTGTGGTAAAAGACTAGTTCTGTGAGGGTCTGGTGTATGTTTCTGACCTCAAGCCCAATAACGGGAGAATCCGAGAAGACAAGGAGCACCATGTATTCATTCAGCATGTGTTTATTTAAGGGAAGGCCATTTTCCAATCCACCACCGTTGCAGACCATCTTTTTCCTTCAGAAAAGATGATGCTGTGTGTGGGATGCCTGTGTACTGGCTGTTTCTCATGGGTTAGAGAACTTGATACCATTTAATGAGTATTCGGTAAGACAGCAACATGTTGGGAACTATCCAGAGCATCCAACAAAGGGATCTTGCTCACAAAGAGAACTGGAGAAGATCTTGGGCTGGTAATTATTGTGGGAAGATGCCACAATCATGATAGATGATAGACAGCAAAAGTATTTCCAAAGCGAGCTGCTGCTGCTTACCCTCATCCGATCCCTGTGGCTTTCTTGTGTGTTAGCAACGGTGGCTCATCTCCACCCTCCAGAGGAAGAAACTGAGGGTTGAGTAAACCATGTGACTAATTTTGGGTTATACAGTGCTATACTACTGAATGTGACCCCACCCAGAACCTCCCAGCATCTGGGATCCTAGTGACCCCAGAAGGATTCTCAGTACCATGGACAAACAATGCATCTGTACTTATTGCTGCACCATAACTAAGATATGGAACCAGGCACGTGCTCCAGAAATAGGGTGCTGGTTAAGGAAAAGGCAGCTTATTCATGAGGGAGCCATAGAGAAAAACAAAGTTATGTCATTTGCAGGAAAAATGAAGGAAGTAAAGATTGTCACATTAAAAGGAAAGTCAGTCTCAGAAAGTGTTGTCCTGCAATGTACAGAACTTTGACTTAAATGCATATCTCATACAGCATGAAAGCGGAAGAGCAAGTGTCTGAATAGAGGAAGGAGCCAGTAGAGGACACGGAACGGTAATGGAGGGGTCAGTGTGAACACAAATGTCACAGTGGAACCCATTATTTTGCACGCTGGTCAAAATAATAATAAATAAATAAACCTAGGAGATCCAAAGGTTTGTCGACTACAGCAGGACATTCAGGCAGTCACAGGGAAGCAGTAGTATTTGAGCATGCTTCTTTTTGAAATCTTACACGCTGATATTTTAATTAAAAGAATTTTATTCCAAGAAATGTTTTGTTGTTGATAATGATTCTTATTCCCATTAGACTCACCAGAGACGTCAGGTCTACCTCTCCATTAGAGGAATCAAGAAGCAGGTAGGAGAAATCTGAGTTTGCTGCAGGAGAAACCAATTGGGAACCGCTGCCAAGGTAAGGAAATCTGAACTGAATTTGACAATTCGCTGGGGGCTCCACATGGACAAGACTAAGATCTAAATCTGCCACTGCTGTGTTGGGAAGACTCCATATTTTAGGGTTTTCACCCTTAGGAACCCCACCAGATTCGGACAGTGAAATCCACATTTTTTTAAAAAAATTGTTTTCCAATGATTATTTTTTAAAAATAGTTGTTTTACATTTCTGTAAATTTCAGTTTTTCAGTTTTCAGTGTATATTCATTGTACATTGTATGTGATATATAAGTTTATTTCCATTGTCTAATTGCATATTGTATATTGTACATATTACCCCCATAGTGGTTTTAATTAGAATACTCCCCCATAGGCTTGTATGCTTGAATACTTAGTCCCCAGTTGGTAGAATTATTTGAGGATTAAGCAGTATAGTCTTGTTGAAGGAGGTGTTCCACAGGGGTGGGCTTTGAGGTTTCAAAAGCCCACACCATTACCAGTGAGTTCTCTCACTGCCTGGTGCACGCGATTCAGTTGTAAGCTCTAAGCTACTGCTCAAGCACCATCAGGATGGTCATGGACTCTAACCCTCTGAAACCACTAGCTCCAAATAAACTCCTCCTTATAGCAATACAAAATAACCAGGACACACCTCCCTGCACTCCCCTTTCCAAGCCCTTCCCCTCCTCCACCCTATTGGTCTCCTTTGGTCCCCTAGGCAGTTTTGTTTCTATTTTCTTGCCATAAATGCATGCTTTTATGCATCTTCATAGAATTGAGGATCCACAAATATGAGAAAACAGTATTATTACCCCCACTTGCATCTATTTTTCTACAAATGACATCATTTTCCTCTTTTTTGTGGTCTCAAAGAAAATTCCATTGTGTATATGCATCGTATTTTCTTTATCCGTTCTGCTTGGGGGCATCTACATTGGTTGTATAGCTTAGCTCTTGTGAAGTGCACTGCAATAAATACTGATGAAGTGTCTCTGTAATGTACTGACTTAGATTATTTTGCGTAAATACTCAGGAGTGATGTATCTGGATCACATGGTAGATCTATTTGTCAGTTGTTTGAGGTCTTTGCTGGCTGAGCTTGCTCATATCCTTCGCAGCAATGTCAAGGGCCCATGGTTATTTGCATCCTGACCAGCATCTGTCTGTTTGTTTGTTTTGTTTTGTTTTGTTTTCATTTTATGTTTTTTAAATAACCTAATGCTATTGTAAGTTTTTAATTTTTTTCTAAATATGTGTCTATGGGGTGAGGGTCTGTATAGGTATTCATAGAGTTCAGAAGAGGACATCAGATCCTCAGGCGACTGTGAATCAAACTGACAGTTGCTCAACCAGTTAGTAGTGTTGGCATTGTTCCTGCCACCTTGTCTCCTTTGGTTGTTACTCATTTTCCAAGCTCTGATCTGTACTTGTTTGCTGGTTCTGGAAGATTCCTAATAAACTCAATGTTTATATTTCCCCCTCCCTCCCCTATTTACCCTCCCCTAGTTTCTGAAAACATGGGTGGATAATCTCCCATTCATAGGGTGAACCATGGTGTTAAAATTCTCCCATTCACAGGCTGAACCATCAAATCACAAAGCCCTCCATGCTGAGCATACCCCAACAGAACTCTTGTGCTATGCTCTGCACAGAGTGGAAGGAAGACAAAGAGAAAACACACAAGAATGCAGTGAGAGAGGCAGAGGGATTTTCTAAACTAATGAGGGAGAATCATAACCCCTGAACGGAGTTATTAGTGCTAGATACACAGCAGAAGCCCTGAAAGAGGTTAGAAACCACACACAAACCAAACAATCATCCCAAGAGGCTGGATGGGGGAGGACTCTGACACCTCCCCACCCCTAATTTCCTCATGACTCATGTTTCCTGTTAGGTATCCCACTATTCGGTAAGCCATGGTCAGAGAGAACTCTAAAGTAAACCAAAGACACACATGGCTGCAGGCTTACTGCGGCAAAGCTCAGCATCAGCATCCACAGCACTGAGCTCAGGAGCTGTGGTCCTGATGGAGTGCAGATGCGGAAAGGAAGCAGGAAGTGTCATCCTTTCCCCGTTCCCTGGAGCCAGGGCCATTAAGGAGCTCTGCCTTCCTCTCTAGTGCTCAGGAGAAACAGGATGCCCAGCTGCAGTCACTCTTTAATCGGTCACCATACAGGATCTTCCTTTCATTTATTTCCTAGGCAAATGGACTTGTCTGGGGATGGCTTTTGTTGCAATCACTCCTGTCAGCTCTGCCCATCAGAGCTCTTGCTCTGTCTTCTCTCTCTCTCTCTCAGCTGTGGCTTGAGACATGTGCATCTCAAAGGGTGTTCTGTTTTTCTTTTTGTCATTCTCTAGGATACTTGGGCACCCGTTTTCCTGCCACCATTGCTTTCTATTCATTGTTCTTAGAGTGTGATCTTGGATCCACTGGGATCCACTGGGAAGCTTGTTAGATATGAAGACTCTTGGGCCAGACTCCAATCCTAAGAAACTGCAACCACAAGGCAGTGGGGCATGGCTACCATACTTATATAAATCTACAACAACAACAAAAAAAGCCTCTATAACATTTTGCTGATTCGGGTCATGTGGTGCTGGCCTATGATATCAGCTACTAAGGAGGTTGAGGGAGAAGGACGGCAGGCTTCAGCCTGTCTGGGCTACAGAGTGAATTTTTTAACCAACTTGAACAAGTTGGTTCAATTTTGTCTCAAAATAGAAAGTGAAAGGGACAGAGGATATTCTAGCTCTGAGCCCGAGCATTCCCTAGCATGCATGAGTCCCCAGGTTCCATCCCGAGACTGCAAAAAATAACCACCATAGTAATGAAGAAGCAGCATCTCTTAAGTCCTACCCTGTGGTTTTTAAGTCTGAAATGAGTCCCTATAGGAGGCAATCAACATGTATCCATCATCTATAGACTGCCTCACGCCAAAGCCTTGCAGTGTCCTAGGAGTCCTGGCTTCACTGGGAAATGGAAAGCCAGAGAAGAAGGTGTCGAGATACTTTCTCGAGATCCCAGCAGGTAGGAGTCAAAACTCAGTCTCAAACCACAGATTCGAATTATACTCTGGAAACAACAGTAGAAAAGGACGAATGGTCCCAGGAGATGGTGGCAATAAGAGCCAACTTTTTACTGCATACATCTGTATCCTGGACACTGTACAACAGTCCTTTTCCTATTCATGCCCGATCTGCAAATTAAGAAACATCATCATCCTGTTTTAAAGCTGGAGGAAACTCGGAGAACTGATGTAAGCTGCTGAAGGGCAAGCAGCTAGAAACAGCATGGAGGTTAGTTCTGGATTCATCCTTTCAACTTGAAGCCTTCACTCTTGGTGAAGACAGTATACCGCCCTGCATCTGTTCTTTTGACTGATTTTTTGTGTATATTTTCTTTTCTAATAGTCACGTGTAGTTGTGAACTTTTCAGCCCCTGTTCTTAGCCAGCCTTGATACTATGAGTCACAAGTGGTCCAGGGAAAGGATGCTAGAGCAGAATCATATTCCTGATCATATGAACCACAGGAAGAGATGGAGACCCCATGCTCACAGTCGAGAGACAGAGATAAGATTAAAGAAGCAAGATGGCCCTGGGCACCATCCGGGACGGAAGCCATCAAGAGAGCCAGGGACTGGGCACAGCCTCTCATTTGATGCTCCTTCTTCAAAGGACTCTGAGAGGTTTTGAACATCTCCTCTAACATATCTAACATATCTCCTCCTTCTCATTCTTTCCATAAACTTAATGGTTAGTACATGATGTACTGACCCAGAAGGTTAGTACAATATTTCAAGTCCAATACCAGGAAAAGCCTGTCTCCTAGGACCTTACCCCCTTCCAGCAGGAAAGATGACAACTCAGAGCCAAAGGTACAGGGACCCAGAACTGTAAGATTGGAGTTCAGTGGCTTGATTCTCCACCTATACCTTACTAATGGGGTATATACTCTACTAATGGTAGACAACACTATGCCCCCATTTCCCTGGATCAGCCAACACTCCACCTCAGCATTGCACTCACAAACACATGGAAGTTCTATCATCGGGCCCCTCCATTCACTTCCTCCTAATAGACCAGATTCAGTAATGCTGAACACAAAAGACTTCTAGTTCCCTCAGCTGGAGCAGTAGGAGTGGGAGGCATTATCCATAAGGTTCACCCATTGTGATCTACTTTCTCCAGCAAAGCCTTAATTTGGTAAAGCTCTACAACATCCATGTGGGGTCCAAGTCTTCAAATACATCCAAGCTGTGGCAGCTCCAAGAGCCCCTTATAATCAGCTGCATGCTCCACCCTGCTACAGGCGTCATGAAGAGCATCTCCAAGCAGAGCCTCAGCCAAGGACAAATAGCTCCTGACACCCTGCAATGCACAGGAGCCTTGAACCAGAGAGAAGCGCTTAATGCACAAAGGCACTGTGACACGGAAGCATTGTCCTCACCTAGCCTGTGAGGTGCTCTGGCTCTCTGACAAGTTTGCCTTTCCTTACCTCTGGGAAACAAGCATTTGATGTTCTGTGATGGGTGAGCGGAAGGTTGTGGCAATGTTTCATGAGACTCTCAGAACAATCCTCTTATCGAGCCAAACTTTCTGAAGTCTCTCTGCAACCAAGACACTAGGCCAAAGAACAACAAAGCCAATGGGGTGATCCCATTGCCAATCTCCTGTTAGGTCATTCAATCCAGATCTTTAACATCTCACGCGGGTCATTGCAACAATCCCCCATTATCTGCCTGCTTCCTGCCTTCTCGCCAACATTACTTGCAGGCCCACCAAGTTCTCCACCTGTCCACCTCCCTTCAGTGTTCTTTAGTTCTGAGATAGGGCCAACATCCCTTACCTAACACAGAAAGCTATCTCATTTCCAGTCCTGTTTAAAATACCCGTAGCACTAGGCTTAATGGAGAAACTATTTTGCGAGCTGCCTATTTTCTGGGCTGTACTATTCTCATCGGGCTCCTGCTTTGACAGTGTGCCTGCAACAAATATAAGCCTGGTGTGAGAACCCTTTGCTTCAGAGCTGATATTAGTAGTTCAGGGTACCCTGCATGTCTACAATACTATCATTTTGCCAACGATTGCTTTGTAAATATGTCCTGCTACCCCAGGAACAAGCTCTAAGAAGGCCTTCACTCCACCTGTCCACACTTCTTGGAAAACAGTTTCACCTCCTTCATCTACTACCTTGCCAGCCATGCTTGGCTTCTCTGTGAGTTTCTTGTCAAGGGACATTAAAGCCAGCACGAATCTTAATCCATGAGCTCAGTCGTATGTATTTTCCCATTGTCATTTTTAGTATAGGAACCTTCTGTCAAATGGCTGGAAACAAATCCCCGTAAGCAAGCATCCTTCTCACCTCAGTCCTTCCTGGGATGTGTCTGTAACACAGTTGGATGCTTACATAGTGTCAATGAGCCAGGGAACAACGCTGACCTCCCAAGCTCTAGCTGACAGGCCTTCAGGCCTTGGGCCTGACTGTAGAAGTCACAGTTTGTCGTGCAGAGGTCTCCTTTGTTGTGATCCTGAGAGCTTCACCATGCTGCTGAGTCTGCTATGGTTACACTGATCTCCACTGTAGAGATATCCCTGTGTCCACAATCAGGCTGTGCCCAGGGACAGAATATCATTTGTACCCTCTATCCCTCAAACTCCTTATCTGTAGCTATCTGCCCTTGACACACTGAAAACTCGTGGAATCCTGAGGCATCCTGACTCCATATTGAAAAGGACACAGATGTCACTTTTAGCTCTTAGGCCCACACCTTCTCCCATCCTCTGTGTCTGGAAAGTGCCCACAACTGAGACACGGTTACTTTCCTTTACTGAGAAGTGGGCATTTTCTTGAAATGATTAAGCAAGTGAGGCAGAAGGCATAAAGACACACACTCTGCTTGAACTATCAGCCAGACAGCCTTGAAGAAAACCTTTCCTTCCCTCTATCCCTATTCTTGGTTTGGTGTTATGTTATGTTATGTTATGTTATGTTATGTTATGTTATGTTATGTTATGTTATGTTTTGTTTTGTTTGAGACAGGGTTCCTCTGTGTAGTCGTGGCTATCCTGGAACTCAATCTGTAGATCAGACCGGTCTTGAACTCACAGCGATCCGTCTGCCTCTGCCTCCTGAGTGATGGGATTAAAGGCATGCACCACCACAACCTAGTCTGAAAACCTTTTCTTAAGTGAACATCTCACCTAAAGCAGACGAGCCATTGAGAAAGACATTAATGGAATCCATGATGTACTGTGGCAGGATCTATGCTAAGTGCACTCTCTGTGCATGTTCTGTGTGTGTCGTCTCATTTATTCTCTATGACAAATCGATGAGCCAGACACTATTACCATCTCCTGTCCATTGTGCAGATGAGTAAAGAAAGTGAGGTCCAGAGAGTTTGAAAATTGTCCCAGATTCCTAGACTAGTAAAGAACAGTATGGGTACTGCAGTCCAGGCCCGAGACCCTCTTCTAGACCACCTCTTACTTCTGTAACCTTCCTGTTTGCCTGAAAGAGGACTCCCTGATAATGGATCCTGGTGAAGGCCCATTCTTGTCCTAAAAAGCAGGAGAGATGTTCAAAGCAGCAGGTGTAGATGCCTTTCCTCACCAGTGACACCCAACAGTGAGGCAGGAGACAGCTTCCAAGGTATAGAATGATAAAGATCCTAGACCAATCTCTGCTTCTCAGAGAGCAACCTTTCCCACCCTACTCACATTCTAGCACCAGAGTTTGCAAGCTAAACCTAACTAAGAGAGGTCACTAACTATCTCTGTGACATGAGCCACATGACCTAATCCTCCCTCTGGGCAGGCCATCTATTCCATGTAGGTTTGTCTGTAGTCCAGGCTGACCCCTGACTCCTGCTCCTTCTGCCAATTCCACCCCATCTTACTGAGCACAAAATCAGTGCCTAAATAAAGGGATGGCCCCTGAACCTTTTCCAAGCACATGCTTTTTCTAAAGAGCTAACACATGTCCCACCTCTGACAAATTTCGTTCTATTTCCAGGTGACAAATTTGGAATATGCATAGAACACATTTTCAGTCATGCAAATTCAGAATTCTGTGCATCCAAACAAGAGAAGCATAATACAATTTGAGAGGTACACAGACATTTGCATAATTCAATGCTTACAGAGCTGTCACAGGCAAGCACCTTGGGAGGGCAGCAACAAATTTTGGTTGCAGCCACTTATGCTGTTTATGCTGTTTGTCCTGGGTATCCATCCCCTCCCTCCATCAGTCACATATGCTTTCCTGTCAGGTCTGAAAAGCAAAGATTTAGAGTTTGTTTAAAAGCATTTTTTTTAGAGGAACACTGGGTGAATCTCCTTCATGACTAATCCTGGGTGGTCTAAAAATGCAAAATCTCACGACAGATTCCTGGAATCTGGAGCGTGGGACTGCCAGGGTGGCATCTGGTAGACGATTAGAGATAGAGGAAAGACTTTGTGAACTGAAGTTCCCAGGGGAAAAATGTCATGCCTATGCTAACGGTTCCACAGGACTACAGGACTGATTAGAAGATGATTATGATGTTGTGGCTTATGCTGCAGATCCAGACCCAAGTTTTCTCAGGCTGCCTGTAGTTTTCTTAATAGCCATTCAGTGCCCAGCTCTGTGTTCAATGGAACAGCCTTTCGACTGTCACATAAAACTGTTTCAATGCAGTAACTTAGCAGACTACTGTCTTCCACCAGTCTGAAAGTTAAGACTGCAATCAGATAGCAGCTAGAAACTATAGGCTTCCCATTTTGCTGTAACCCAATTACCCATGGCCCCTACCTATCCCACATATATGTGGTAAACTCCTTGATCTATTCTTTTTGCTCTGAAACTATAAAAAGTTCATGAGTCAGCCTCCATATTAGAATCTTTTAGTAGCATCCACCCAAGCCTGTGTTCTCAGCCTGTGACCTCTCATATGGCTTGGAATCTATTGTCTCTGATTCCCTTGGAAGTGAGAATTGAATTTTGTGTGAACAACTCTTAGTAGGTACTGATAGATTTACAGCTTGACTTGATGGGATTTCATATGGCAAAACATATTAGACTGTATTTATTGGCTTCTTTCTTTTTTTAAACTATTTTTTATTTATTATTCATTTCTTTTTTTATTAGATATTTTCTTTATTTACATGTATATTTCTCCTTTCCCAGTTTCCTCTCCAAAAAAAAACAAAGAAACAAACAAAAACAACAAAAACAAACCCCTGTTGCCTCCGCCCTCCCCATGCCTGCCACCCCACCTGGGCCCTGGCATTCCCCTACACTGGGGCACAGAACCTTCACAGGGCCAAGGTCCTCTCCTATTGATAATCGAATTTGCAATCCTCTACTATACACATGCTGCCAGAACAATCAGACCCCTCC
>NW_022196906.1:19171328-19176757 GCF_008632895.1 Mastomys coucha
CAATCAGACCCCTCCATGTGCAGTCTTTGGTTGGTGGTTGAGACCCTGGGAGCTCTGAGGGTACTAATATTGGCTTCTTTCAACAGTTAATTTTTAAGCGTCACACTAACTATATTTGTGGGGCACAAAGCAATATTTCAATGTATGTATCCAATGTGGAATGATCAAATCAAGGCAATTGTTATGTCCATCTCCTTAAAGTATACTGGTGTTCTATACACCATATGCATTATTCCTCTGAAAACCCAGCTTTTAAAACAAAACCCAACCTGGAGCATTCCTGGTTTGATACCACAGTTAGTGCTCAGGCCTTTTGAAAGAGACATCCCTAGAGCAGGAAGTGTCTGACTGGGGAAAGTAGGAAGGGAGAAGGCAAGCTCTCTAAATGCCACAAAAGAGAAATTCCATGCTAGATAGATTTATCCTTCCAGGGGGAGTGGCCATGCTCTGTGTTCAGAAGGCTTGAGAGATGAGAGGAACAGCACAGAGCTCCTAAGAGGGACTTAGGGATCTGAACTGGTCCACACTCTACAGCTGGAAGGAGGCCCAGCTGCCCCATCAAGAACTGCTGAAAGAAAGAACGTCCAGGAACTACTACCTCTCTGATCTTTGCTGCCATCCCCACAGATTACAAGAGGCAAAATGTGTTCTTTATAAAGCCTCCTCTAACTTTTCATTAGCTTGCCTCTTTTTTTTTTTTTTTTTTTTTTTTTTTTTTTTTTAATGAAAAAACTAATCACAAGAAACCACAAGAAATCCCCTGGCTGGATATAAGATCTCTCCAGGGTGGCCAAATGTGGCTGAACCCAGACCAAATAAAGATGTTTACTGACAGCCTAATAAACAAATGGGCCCCATTGGATGTAACCTTGATGAATGGAGCATCCAGGTGTTTTCACTAATGGCAATAAGCACTACAACCCAAAGTATTTCTGGTTCAAGTATAATGCATTATTAGGCCATTAGAGGCTGAGCACAGAGGACCATTTGGACACAGCCCTATCAATAATGCTGCTTCCCAGCCTGCATTTAGGCCTGGGGAATTAGTCATCCTGATATTCTATTTAATAAAACCTCAAGAAGAAGCATCAAAAATCACATTACATTTTAACAGGGTTACAGCAGCCCAGGAGAACCACAAGTTTAATTTTCATAAGAGCATTCATTCCTCAATTATGTCAAACATGAAAATGTAAATGGAAAATTTAATGCTAACAATATCCCTCAAAGCACATTGGCAGGTAAGGCACATTATGTTGAGTGGATGCTGGCTGCATATCAAGCAGTCCCAAAGTGAGACTGTGGGGACTAAGAGGAGGGGCTCTTGGCTGAATTGTCCCTGGAAAAGCTGCAGCTTCTAAGATAGGGATGTAGAGGCCTCCAGAGCACAGCATGGCTGAGGAGACTTAGAGGATGGTAGTATCTCTGGCACCTACTTGTGGTGTTTCCTTGTGAGGACCGAAAGCTTAGCTCATTCATTCAATCTGGCAGCAGCTGAAAGACACTAGTAAGTCATTCCAGGGACCACAGCAGAAGGCAGGCTCCAGGACACTATCGGGAATTGCATGGGGTGTGAGGTGCGAATGTCTGTTTTAAACAAAATTTCATGTTAGCAACTGCCATGCCAGAACAAGACCTGTTTTCTGTCCAAGGCTGTAGCCAACAGAAGCATACAATTTCTGTTTCTAACAGAAGCCACTGACAACAGGGACCAAAGGGTTTCACCCTGTCCCTTCAAACAGAGTGGTCTCTGAAGAAGCCCACCTTGATTATATGTGTGTCTGTTTATACAAATATGACAAAATTCAGACATTTATTCTGTATTGGTACACGTAGGAAAACAGTTAAAAGATTATACACCAAATTCTTAAGGTTATCTAATGACCATGTATGACTTATGTAAGCAAAATGATGATACACTTAAATATAAACTCCAACTGAAGAATGTCCATCTGGACATAGAGCCATCTATCTGATGACAAGTGCTTGTGCCCTTCCTTCCAAGTTACTCCGTGCTGTAATTGAATCAAAACCTTAATGTGGGAGCAGAAAGCAGGCCCAGATACAAACAGGACAATGGGGCAGAAGAAAGCCAGATGTGTGCCTGGATCAAGTGTACAACACAAGTGGCATGCTGCTGCCTGTTCCGGAGAGCCCAGTGGCAGCTACCCTGGAATGACAATCAGGGTAGATTTGAATAGTCATCTGCCAGATGGATGTCAGCAAAGGTCATTTCCAGAAATGGAGGCAGCTTGTGCAAATCACATCAGGTCACATGATTTTCAAGATGTGCTATTCTAGAAGGCGAGGGGCCTCCCAGGACACAGAAGGAGGCAGGTAGATGGGGATCAAAGCTTGGAGGATGGTGTAGACCATGGTCAAACTATACTGCAATGCCTGTGTATCCTGGTCCTGTTTTTATTTAAAGACCATCTCGTGACTGAAGGACCAAAATAAAAGAATCAGAATACAGGCAGTGATCAGAAAGCCAAGAAAAACAATGGCAGGGAAGGGAAAGATGAGGGTGCAGGGTGGGACTCTTCGCAAAAACGTCAGCTGGAAAGGAAAACATGGAAGATGCTGTTAGGCCTAAAAACATTACAGACATTGGTGGATTTGGATGAAGGGACAACTGCTGGGTGCAGCTTAAGAACTGAGTGAAGTAGCCAGGAAAGCACATAGAGAAAAGAAGAGAGGGATTTGATGAGATGGCATATAGAATTAATTTAGCTGTAGACAGTTATGTTTCAAGAATCTTTGGCCCTGTCTCAATAGGGGGTGGGCGGCACAGGGGGGCTAAGCCTTGCTTCTTCTTAACATGCAAGCTACTGCCTCTGCTGCCTTCCTCACAGCACTGAATCAAAACTGTGAATATATGTGTCAAGAATTCTCAAGATCTCCAAAATATAGGGGAGAGAAATGAAAATGTTAAGGCCTGGGCAGAGCAAGAAGCAGCAGAGGCAACGGAGAAAGAATGGAGCCTGAGAAACTGCAATATAATTAGGACTGTGTTCCAAACTCACAGAGAAGTTCTAGGGAAGAACTGGTAAGTGGCTCCTCTAGCCAGAGGCACACTCTTGCAGTGTGAAGTGAGAGCAACAGGAGAGGCATAGAGTCTCCAAAAGGAAAGTGAGGCCCTGTGCTCAGTAGATCACAATAACCACAGGAACTGAATGGATCTAACATGGAGGTGATATTGGCATATGGGCACACGTGGCCCACTGGGATGCTGTGAGTCATTTAAAACAATTTTAAAATTGGAGTAACACAGCAAATCACAGGAAATTTTATTTGAAATCTAATACCAAGCTAGATCTCAAGAATACCAAGGCAAGTGTTGGGATGGCCCACTATTCTAAGGAAGGCAGGGAGGGTGGGAGCTTATATGTTGAGAAGAAACAAGGACTCAGCAATTTTTTCTGTGACAAAGTCTCACTGACCTTGAACTTGTGATTCTCAAGTTCCTAGATATCCTCAGTAAACTAAAGAGGGAACTCCTCAGGTAAAGATAGATCATGATCCGCTTCCATCTTCAGTGACTCCTCCCCTTTTCTCTCTCTCCCTCTCTTCCTCCCTCCCTCCTTCATGACTACAACCTTCAGCAATGGTAGAGAAACATTGTCATGAGAAATGGGAACTTCTACCAGCCACGGTGACCGTCACCTCACCTTGGCCATGCTTGCCTCTGCCCATCAGCATCAGGCATCCATCACATACTGAGTGCCTTGACTCTGCCTTTTTCTCTACATTCAGCATCAAAAGAACAGAGGAGAACGGAACTCACATAGATGCTGTGTGTTAGCTGGGCAGAGGGCAATGTGAATAATCTAGAAGAAGAGGGAGCCTCCATGTGATGGAACTGAAGACAAGTGCTGGCAGGCAGGGCAAGCACAACACAGAAGGCAGCAGAACAGTGGGAAGACATTTTAAGCAGGATTTTCACTTTGGGTTACTGCCCCTTAGTCTAGGTCAATAAACAACAGCACCCCCTTCCTTGCAGAGTCTTCGTCAACTAGCTGTCTCTGTCTCTGCCTCTCTCTCTCTCTCTCTCTCTCTCTCTCTCTCTCTCTCTCTCTCTCTCTCTCTCTCTCTCTCTCTTTCTCTGTCACTGCTAAGTTGGGCCACGAGCATAGGCTGCATTACAACATAACCATGTAGAGGAATGGAAAGCAACTGCTACTGGCTTAGTGGGACACCTTGGAAACCATCAAAATAAGCCAAGCACACTTGTAGGCGGTAAACTGGTCAGTCCTCAAGAAAGGTTTGTTCCCCTCCCTGCTTCAGTTTGAGAAAACTGCTTTCTCAAGGCCTTGCTAGTGGCTATCAGATTAGGAGCTTGCAGCAGCCTGGCTGGAACATTCAGGTTTCTCTAAGTTGACTCTTCTCTGCTGTGTGGAGTCATTATCTCTGCAGAGAAGATCCAGTTCTGCCCCTAGGAAGCTAACTCACTTACTCTGGACAAGAAGACTGTTGTGAATCAGATAATCCCATTACCTGCCCTGTGGCACTTTTCTGGCCTTAAATGATAGCTCAGAGAACATAAAGCAAGCTCCTGGAGAGCAGCAATGGCCTATGCCGCAAGGCTCAGCCTCCAAAGTGTCTGTCCTCCAAATGCCACCACTCTGGGTTCAAACAAGAATGCTGTCATTTTCCGTAAAATAAGTTCTATAAGGACAAGAACATCACTGATCTTCTGTCCTTCAGCTGGAGAATGATTCCCACACAGCCCAAGCTACAGAAGAGGTGATAAACAAGGGACAGAGAGAGAGAGAGAGAGAGAGAGACAGAGAGACAGAGAGACAGAGAGACAGAGAGACAGAGAGAGACAGAGACAGAGACAGAGAGAGACAGAGAGAGACAGAGAGAGACAGAGAGAGACAGAGAGAGACAGAGAGAGACAGAGAATCATGCCTGCTGAGCAGTGGTCACTCAGGAGCCATGTGCCTGGCCACAAACAAAAAGAGGGCATTGCAAGAGGGATTGTGACGCTGAAATTAGCTGAGAGTCTTATCTTCAGTGTTGTGTATGCTATCTAGATACCAGTGGTACCAGATACCACTTTCAATGGACAGAGAACACCAAAGGCAAGGACGAATGTGTTTGGACAATACGTTCTGTTGCTCTGATACTTAATACAGGCCATCAGCAACACAATGGATAGAAACCCACTAATTATTACTGTGGCCATTTTACAAATGGACAAACAATATTTCAGAGGTGAAGTAATTTTGCTGTTTGGACAGTATCTTTTAAGTATACGCTGCTTGCTAGGTATTTAACATGCATTGGAAGCTAGGTGGTGGTGGGCACACCTTTAATCCCAGTATTTGGGAGGCAGAGGCAGGCAGATTTCTGAATTTGAAGCCAGCCTGGTCTACAGAGTGAGTTCCAGGACAACCAGGGCTACACAAAGAAACCCTGTCTCAAAA
>NW_022196906.1:19176920-19194560 GCF_008632895.1 Mastomys coucha
AAAAAAAAAAAAAAAAAAAAAAAAAAAACCAAAACCAAAAAAGCATGCATTGGTTCTTTTTTTAATAAATTAATTAATTTTTTCCACTCCATATTTTATACCCCACCCAATCCACCCTCTGACTGTTCCACATCCCATACCTTCTGCCCACCCCCAGTCTCCATGTGGATGTCCCCACCCCACCTGACCTCTAAACTCCCTGGGGCATTGGTTTTTTTGATATTTTGATCAGCCTCATTATAAAGCTGATGATTATTGACCCAACTTAACAGAGGAGGAAACAAAAGCTCAGTAAAATTTCAAAAGTGACTAAGGGATCCAAACCCACATGAACCAGGCTGTAGAGCTCATTTACTCCATTTTGACATTGGACTTGTGCATGCTGCCTGAACATTAGAGGATGGTTTCTATATGAGTGTCAGCCTCATGAAGCATGTAGATTGTGTTCATCTCTGCATCCCTCTGAGGAATGACATATTCCCCACCACCAAGTGTCAACAACCCTAGCATTTCTGTACTCCACCTAAGAAATGTGTGACTAGCCTGAACTCACCAGTATTTAAGGTGGACAACTGTTGTTATGGAAGTCTCCAGGACTCTCCAGAGAAACAGCAGAACCAATAGGATAGGTAGGTAGAAGACAGACAGACAGACAAATACATATATAGATGGAATGAAGACAGTACAGATAGATGATAGAAAAATAGATAGATGAATGGTAGACCAGAGATAATAGAGATAGATAAGATAGGTAGATGACAGAAGTGCCTATGTATGTGTGTGTGTGTGTGTGTGTGTGTGTGTGTGTGTGTGTGTGTGTGTGTCATTGTATCACATGACTATAAATGTTGATAAATACAATCTATGGGGTGGGTAGACAAGTCAGAGACCAAAGAAGAACTGACATGCAGTTCAAATCATAAGACTATCTGCTGTGGTATTTCCTCCTCCTTGGCAAAAGCCAATCTTTTGTTTCTTTCAGGCCATCAGCTGATTGAATGAGTTTCACCTACCTCACAGAGGATGATCATTACTTGGGATCCATTGATTTACATATTAATCTCATCAAAAAAATCCAGAAACATTGATTAGAAACACTATAATGAAGTATACCAGAAGATACACATAAATTCATGGAATAGAAAACTTACTATTACTATCAGGTCTATAACCATAAAATTCCTTTATAGAGCCAATGCAATTCTCATCAAGATTCCAACAAAATTTTTCACAGAAATCAAAAACAATCCTAAAGCTCACATGTATCCAAGATAAACCAAAAATCAGTAACGCAATTACAAACAAAAAGAATACAGCTTGAAGTATTGAAATATTACATTGCCTGCTCTCAGAACATACTGTTGAGTTGTAATAACCAACACAACATGGCACTAATGTAAACATGGCTTATAGGTTTCCCAGAAATAAATCCTTGTGTCTACAGTTAGCTGCCAAGAATGTACATATTTTCCCAAACAACTGATTCTGCTATAACAGGCTATCTACATGTACAAGAAATAAACTGGGACTTTATTTTGTCCCATCTACAGTAATCAGCTCAAAATGTATTGAAGACTTCAGTCCAAGACTTAAAACTGTCATGTTCTCAGAAGCTTTGCAGAAGAAACTATGTTGACAAGGCCATGGTAAAGGTATGAAGAGGACTTGACACCAAAAGCACACACCACAAACCCAAAACTATCAGGGACTACACAAAAATGGCCAAAGGGACATAAACACCTCTCAAAATCACTAACAATCCAAACACAAGCTAAAGCATAAGGCATTTCCTCGCGTCTGTTAGAATGTCAAGAAGACACTATAGCATGGAAGAGATGGTTCAGTGGTTGAAAGCACGTGTTCCTCTTTCTCAGGACTTAGGTTCAATTTCCAGCACCCATGTGGTGGTTCACAACCATCATTAACGTCAGTTTCTGAGGATCTGAAGCCCACTCATGACTTCCTAGGGCACCAGGCATGTACATACCTATATACAGGTAAAGCATAAAATAAAAATCAGCCCATCAAAAAGAAAAGACATAACAAGTCTTGGTAAGGTTATAAAGAAAAATGGCCTGTCACACTGAGAATGGGAGTGTAACTAAGTATCTCCTTTTGGGGAAGAAGTACTGAGTCTTCCAAAAACATAAAAAAGAACCATCGCTCCACCTCATAATTCCACCACTGGGTATCTATCCAAAGACATAAGGTAGAAAGGATACCTGCATAGCAGGAAAGGTGGAACAAAAGGCGGGGTTTCACCTGCTTCCACTTCAACTGGGAACATAAAGACCAGCAAGCCAGCTGGTGACTGAGCTCTGCTGTGCTCTCCCAGACACACGTAGGCATGCACAATTGTGCCCGACATGCTCTGTGTACTCAAATCAGCCTCTGGATTCCCCACACTGTGTGTGGCCTCCTCGTGAACAACCATCTTTAGGAAACTGAGGTAACACAATGGAAATGAGGTAACCATAAGAATACACATTCCTGTCATTCTGGGATTAAAAAATAAATAAAACAGACCCAAAAGATAGTGGTTTGATTTGTGAAAGCTGTTGTTTATTTCATCCAGTAA
Source organism: Mastomys coucha (assembly GCF_008632895.1). Classification (NCBI taxonomy): domain Eukaryota; kingdom Metazoa; phylum Chordata; class Mammalia; order Rodentia; family Muridae; genus Mastomys; species Mastomys coucha. The sequence continues at coordinate 19,179,499 of NW_022196906.1, forward strand.
AAAATCAAGATGCTGGAGCAGAACGAGCAAGGGCCAAACTTCCCACAGTAGATGCTGCTGCAGACAGCTAGTCCGCAGTGAGCACCAATTCAGTAAAGCAGGATGATAAGCAAGGGACAGCCCACACAAACCAATAAATCTCCCTGGGAAGAGGCCTTTTATCTATGTAAAAAAAAAATCTAGGAACAAAATATATAAATCAAAAGCAGTAGCCTGGTACATTTCCTATAGATAACTGAGTTTTCCAAAGATGGGGCATGAGTTGAGTGCTCACACTTAAAAGGCAAATATTACCTCCAAACAGCTTTTCCCCACTTACGATTTAGAAATCACAATGTTCCCAGTGAGAATCGAGATAGGTGTGTTACAAAAGTAAATCTATTCAAGAGCTGCCAGACGCTGAAACCTCTACCTGTTCAGCTACCATTCTGCAGACAATAAATCAAGGAAGGGACATGAGAAGGTTCTAAATATGTAAGTTCTCATTGCATTTAATGCCAAACAGAACTCTGGAAGAGACAGCAGGACCATAATTCATCTACCAGCCCAGGTATCTGCTCTACAGACGTTCTCACTAAGAACTGTGCAATGGCTAAGTACAAATTGTCTTTATAGCTACCTATCTACTCATTTCATTTGCAAATTTCTATATTTATAAATTTGTATATTTATAACCTACCATCACATCAGAGTGCAACAGTGTGTCCTCTCCCATCCTTCTCACAGGGTGTGTTAGGGCTAAGTTGGTTTTTAGGCAATACCTCCTAGCCTGCATTTTGCAATGTTGATAAGCAATTTTTAACCAGGACAAAAGACATTACTGGCATCTTGTGGAGAGAGACCAAAAACTTTTTTTTTTAAATTATTTGTTGAGATTATAATTGCCCCTGACCTTTTCTTTCCTCAATGCCTTCCCATACACTCCTCCTGGATCTCACATGCATGGGCTCTTTGGTCACATTACTGTGGCTACATATATGTGTGTGTATGTCTGTGTGTGTGTCTGTCTCTGTGTGTATCTGTATGTGTCTATGTCTGTGTGTATAACCCTAACACACACACACACACACACACACACACACACACACACACACACACACACGCATTCCTAAATACACAGATAAAACCTGCTTAGTCTGTAGAAAGCTACTTATACATAGTTTTCAAGGCTGACTATTGGGTACTGGATAACCAATAGGTAGGCTCTTCCCAGGGGAAAACAACTCCCCAGTTTTCAGCAGTTCTTTAGTTGCCTGCAGTTCTGGTGTGGCATTGATGGCTCTTGGTCTCTCCACCCAAGTCTGACATGTCTGTTGTTGTCCCTGTTGAACTCACATTTGGGTAGTCATGTTGGTGAGACTTTACGAGTGTAGCTTCTGATATTCCTAGGAGGTAGTCGCACAGCAAACTTCCTGCTCCTTTGGCTCTTATTCTTTCTGACTCCTCTCCCCTAGTGATCTCCAAGCCTCGGGGGCAAGTAGACATCCGCCTTAGGACAAGGCTCCACAGCTCTTCATTTTGATTTAGTTTTCTGTAATGGCCTCTGTCTGTTACAAAAAGAGGATTTCTTGGTTAGAAATGAGGACTACACTTCAGGTATATAGACAAATATTTAGAATGTAACTATGGATTATGTTGGTTTAGTGAAGTGACAGTTGTAGGTTCTCCTCCAAGATCCATGACTTCACTAGGCCTGGGGAGTTGGCTAGGTTGCCAGTACCAGGACTCATTTTCGTCTTGTTCAGAGGGTCTTGAGGCCAAAGAGTAGTTGATTACCATCAAGATCTGTGTGCCATTACTATACTTTTAAGGTTATCTTGACAAGCTGGTCGTTGTTGTGTCTCATAGGTATCACAATGGGGTAAGAATCCTGTTTGCTTCCCTCCTTTGGAAGCTTGAATGGCATCTTTAGGTACCATGAAAGCTAGTCCTTTGGGAGGAGGGTTTTCAGCCAGTGCCAGCCCAGTGACTTCTTCATCCTGTGTGTAAAGTGCATGATGTTTTCAAGAAAAAAGACTAACTTTCCACATCTAGGGGGACCAACCAAGGTCAATGCAATAGTCTATAATGTTTTGGGAGTCACTTAGCCAATACTAACCAACAACTCAAAAGAGGGCTTCTAAGGCCTGGTGTTGGGGTTTTTTTAAGATAATTTTTAGTGCTTGAAAGGAGCAATGTCAGTCCAGAGCAGAAAGTTGCACTTAAACTATATATATTTATGTACTGATTTATGTGTAGTATAGGAATTCTTATAATTCCTTTTAATGTTTTTAGAAGTAGTTGTTGGTTTTTTACCCTCCTTTTTCCTCCCTTATTTATTTCCTTCCCTCCTGCCCAAATAGAGCCCTCCTCTGTCACCTTAACCCCTGCTTCTTTCAGGTATTTGTACCCGACCATTCTCCTCTTTATTGTTCCCCCACCCCCACTCCCAATGGTCCCTTTTTACTTCTCTGGTTCTGCAGTTATTCCAGACCATGTACTCAAACCCGAAAATTTGTATCTAGGAACCTCTTTTAGGCTATGTTTGTCTTTCTATATCTAGACTACCTCACTCAATATGATTTTTGCTAATTCCACCCATTTACCTATGGCGTTCTTTACTCTATTTTTCTTTACAGATGAATAATACTCCATTGTGTACGTGCACCACATTTTCATTATTCATCCATCTGTTGAAGGACATTTAGGTAGCTTCCATTTCCTATCTCGTGTGAATAGAGCAACTACTCACAATATATGGCTGAGTAAGTGTCTGTCAAAGCCCTGTGTGCAGATGTCAAGGAGTGGTATAGCTAGGTCATATGGTAGGTTTAGCTCTTTGAAAAGTCTCCACACTGATTTCCAGAGTGTACCAGTTTGCAATTCCATCAACAGTATAAGAGGATTCCTTCTCCCCCTTATCCTCACCCAGTGTTTCTTGTCAGTTGTATTTTTATTGATTTTTGCCATTCTGAATGGGATGAGATGAAATCTCAAAGTTGTCTAGATTTTTTTTTCTAGTTGCTAGAAATGATGAGCATTTTAAAAGTTATTCCTTAGCCTTTTTTCTTCTTTTGAGAAGGGGTCACTTGGAATTTTTGAGTTATTTATATATTCTAGATATTATTCTTCTGTCATGTGTGTAGCTGGCAAAGATTGTCTCACATTCTGTGGCTCTCCTCTTCACTTGATTGTTTCTTTAGCTGTGCTGAAGCTTTATAATTTTATGAACCTTGATTATCAACTGTTGGCCTTAATTCTTGGGTCAATGGAGTCCTTTTGAGAATTCTTCACTGTCTGTGTTTTCTTCCAACAGTTTCAGTGTTTCTGGTTTCCTGTTTAAATCTTTGGTCTATTTTTGTGCAAGGTGATAGATATGGGTCTAATTTCATTCTTCTATATTAAGACATCCAATATTTCCAGTATTATTTGTTGACAATGATTTATTCTCTCCAGTTTGTTTTATTGCATCTCTGTCAACTACTAAGTTATATGAGTTCATATTTGCATGTTTGATTTTGTTCTGTTGGTCTACATGTCTGATTTTTTTTTTGCTAGTGGCATATTGTTTTTATTGCCATGTCTTTGTGATACAGCTTGAGATCTAGAATGGTAATCTCTCCTGTATTGTTTGCTTTACTCAGTATTGTTTGCACTTCTTGAGGTCTATTTTGGGTCCAAATGACTTTTAGGCTAGTGTTTTTCTATTATTGTGAAGAATGAGGTGGGGCTTTCCATTTCAATTGCATTGAATATGTAACTATCTTTAGGTAGAATGGTCATGCTCATGATATTAATTCTACCAACCTATGAGCATAGGATGTCTTTCCATTTTCTAGCATCTTGTTCTATCTCTGTTTTCTATTATCTTGTTGAAGATCTAGTCTTTGCCATTGACTTGGGATTCTTCTCCATATCTATGCCTATAATTTGAATGCTTAGTCATTTCAAGGTGTCCTTTGTTTCCTGCATGTTCCCTTTCTGAGTTTTTGTTGTTTTTATTTTTATTTTTTGTATTTCTTGTTATTTTATCTACATCCTAGTTCTTCTGTTATCCTTAAGTCCTGATACCCTGTCTTCTGGTTGAGATTGTGTTTTCTAGTTGAGTTGCTGGGTGTTTCAGTTCCATCTTCCTTTCAGTTTGTGTCCTCTTCAATGTTCCTGTCTCATTACTGAATTCTGTTGTAAAGTCCAGGATTGTCTTCATCATTTCTATCAAGCTTATATTTATGTTTTATTGGGCATCATTCAGGTTTATTCTCCTTAACTTTGTGGATATGCTTCTCTGTGTCTTCATTACTCTCCTTGAATCCTTTGGTTGTTCTTTTAAATTCTGTCTCCTGAGGTTCATCTAGTTAATCCTCACTAGGAAACATTTCTACAGGTGTGGTAGGTTTTGAAGAGGAGCTAATGGCTTGGTTTTTCATATTGTTTATATTTTTGGATATTTTAAATTGTATATAGATACTTTACCTGCATGCATGTCTGTGCCCCATGTGTATGCCTGGTGCCCTTGAAGGATAAGTTAAAGATGTTTGTAAGCAACCATATGGGTGCTAGCAATTGAACCTGCTTCCTCTGGAAGAGCAGCCAGTGCTTTTAACCACTGAGTCATTTCTCCAGCTCCATTGTTTGCAGTTTTACAATGAAATCTGAACATATGGACTAGATAGGACCATGAAATGATTAAGCCTTCAAATTATAGGCATAAATGTGGGAGCAGAATCCCATGTCAATGGTAAAGACTAGATCTTTAATAAGATAATAGAAAACAGAGATAGAAAAAAGATGCTAGTAAATGGAAAGACATCCTATGCTCATAGATTAGTAGAATTAATATCGTGAACATGACCACATACATGGATAGAACCAATTGGGGTAGAAGAGAAGATATGGGAACAGATAGGCCCAGAGATTGGAAATAACATAGATGAAATAAAGTCAGGTGAACAGAGAGTACTGGACTGGTATCCTGGTCCAAACCTGGAGTGTAGAAATACATCTTACTGAGTGGAGAAGTTACATATAGCATAGGAGAGGCATGTGGGTTGTGGGTACAATCAGGTGGGTCATGGTGGAAGCCTAGAACTTGGTTGCAGCACAGGCAGGGTAATCAGACTAGGCTAGAGCACTGGATGTGTTAGGTTGCATGGATGAAAGGGTCAGGAAGACTCTCCTAGCTATACCCTGAAGAAAGATGTGAAGGATCCAGCTGGTTGGAAAGGTTGAATGTCCAGAAATGGACTTAAATACATAACTAGCAAAGAATAATCCAGACTCAAACCACTAAGGCTGAGTGTCATGATCTTCATTCTTTCTCTTCATCCTCCCTTTTATTTTTAGCCTGTTCTACCCATGTTAGAAAGTTGGATCTTCAATGAAAACAAGTACACATTCTGAATGTTGATGATTTGTCTGGCTCTGCATGAGGCAGGTTCTGGGTTGCAAACAACTGAATTCACGAGTGCTAATTTAAACAGTAACTTGATCAATGAAAACATATCAAACCCCTCACAGTATTTCTAGAGAGCCAGGCAAGCAGTTGTGAGTATGAAGCAACTGGAGTATTGCCTGAACCATGAGATAGCAGACCCATATGGTTTGGATGTGGAGTGAACCCACAAAAGCCTCATGTGTTGAAGACACATGTTTCCCAGCTGGGAGCACGGCCAAGTGGTGGTTATGTCATGAAGGTGTTAATCTTACCTCAGGCTCAGAAACAGTGAAACCTGGTGATCATGGCCTCAAACTTCAGAAACCATAGCCATGATTCATACTTCCTCTCTAAAGTGGTTTTCTCTGTATTTGGTCACAGTGGTGCAAAGTTAACATGTTCCCAGGGTTTCTTTGCAGCCACCCCTAGCTAAAGTTGAGCCCACCAAACCCCTCCTTTCTTTTGCTGCTTACCTATGACTTGCCACTTGGCCAACTAGTTCCCCAATAGCTCTGGAATTATAAGCTGTTAGGAACTGTTTAGAATAAATAGGATGAATAATATGGAAACAAATGCTCAAATGGGAATATCAGTGGCCACATAGAAAACTAATGTCTATGCAGCTCCAGGCCCAGGCCTCCATCAGTAAGACTTGCTTTGATGTATGTCTTAGTTAGGGTTTTACTGCTGTGAACAGACATCATGACCAAGACAAGTCTTGTAAATGACAACATTTTACAGGGTCTGGCTCACAGGTTCAGAGGTTCAGTCCATAGTCATCAAGGCAGGAAGTATGGCAGCATCCAGGCAGGCATGATGCAGGAGGAGCTGAGAATTCTACATCTTCATCTGAAGTCTGATAGCAGAATAGTGACTTCCAGTCAGCTAGAAGTAGGGTATTAAAGCCCACTCCCACAGTGACACACTATTCGAACAAGGCCACACCTCCAAATAGTGCCACTTCCTGGGTCAAGCATATACAAAGCATCACAGTGTGACTTCCCTATCTAGTCTCCTTGCTCCCACTGCACTACATGAATTGGTTCCAGTGAACTCTAGACCCAATGTCATTTTTCCCCTTCTTGCTATCAAAACTCTAACCCTATCTGCTAGCTTCTCTGTGGAACAAAACTGAAGCTTGTCTAAAGGATGCTTTGTTGGTGCCCTGCTAGCAGACACAGTCACTGTACCCAGTCAAATGTTGCGGCATACGTTGACCTGACCCTTTTTTCTTCTCTTCCCCTTGAGATTCTTCCATGGCAGCAGGGATAAGATGATTCTACTCCCTGGAGCAGGCCCAGCCATCACTTTTTTCACCAGTCCTTGGAAGTCAGCAGTGTGACCAGGTCTGATGACCCTAAGCAGCTTGTTTCCCTCTTCAACCTCTGGGATGCTATCACCTCTTTCTACTTTTTCTAGTTTGTTTTCTGTTACTGTAATAAATACCCAAAACTAACTTGGGAAGGAAAGGTTTAATTTCATCTCACACTTTATATATAGTTCATCATCAACAGAAGCCAAGGCAGAAACTCAACTCAAGGCAGAAACTGAAGCAGAAAGCATGGGGGACTGTTGGTTGCTGGTTTGCCTCCACTAGCTTACTTGGTTTCCTTTCTTACACAGATGGAGCCCACCTACCCAAGAGTATCACCACCCCACAGTAGGCTGGATCTCTTTTATCAGCTAGCAAAAAGACCCCAAGGACGTATCCACAGGTCAACCTAAGGGAGGACATTTCTCTTTTCAAGTTTCTTCTTCCAAGGTGTCTCTTGGTTTTGTTAACTTGTCACAAACTAACCAGCATACTACTCTACACACTGAAATCAGACTATAGCCCTGGTCCACAAGGTCTGCAAGAGAAGCAGAAGCCACATTGACTCTCAGAACTAGGAACAATGCCCTCTTCATACCCCTTCTGTTTCTTAGTGGTGTGTGCACATGCATATGTGTTTTGTGTGGACAAGGAGATTTTCCTTACATCAGTGGTGAGACTGATATTCATGTTTGAGATTAGGGGATACATGGCTGCCAGCTTTTTACTTTGCTCTGATTCAGGCTTCCATGGGTGAAAAGGCCTTTCATAATCCCAGCAAAGACTCAAAGGAAATTCCCCCTGAAAGGGAAGGAGCCCTCAGAGTCAATTCATACTGGAGTGATGTGCCAAGTAGTCCTCACAGCTGAGATAGCATTTGAACTACTTACTGAGTACTCTGAGGGAGGTTTATTTTAGGAAAATAGCAGAATTCCCAGAGAAAGGACACTCTGGAGCAAAGGATGAACATCTACCTCCCTAGGAGACTGTTGTAGACCTTTAATTTGGCAGCTCCTAGATTGAAAACACAGTGAAATTAGAGCTATTTACCCCAAACCAAAACAACTTAGATGCATAGAATGTGGATTGCTTCTTACCTTCCCTCTTCTTCTTGTCCTACAATTAGATTTCTTTACAGCAACTCTCTTTTTAGCAAATGGGCACCATCACAGAAAATCACAATTGGCCACAACACAGAGTTCAACAGATTACAAAGAGCCCAGTCCCAACAGACACATCTGTATCAAATCTTCTGTATCTATGACTCAAGCAACATCACAGAAGAGGGGACAGAGAGACTGTAATAGCCAGAAAACCAGGGTGTCTGCTGTGAATCAATCTCTCCTAGAAATGGCCACATAAACAAGACTGGAACAATAGCACTCCCAATCAACATGTAAATGGGAAAGAGGGACTTTTCGTAGGCCCTACACCTAGACAAAAACAACAGGCAATTAATGACTGCTAGGAGAAGGAGAATTAGCTAATTAGCAGCTCCCAGGAATGAGCCTCTTTATTGGTTGTCCAGTACAGATGGGTCAGTCATGAAATTACACACAAACAACTCATAAAGTTGTGTGTGTGTGTATGTGTGTGTGTGTGTACACGTACATACATGTGTAGGTAATGATAATAAACAAAGAAAATAGACTATGTATGGAAAGCCACTTGAGCCATGCTCCAAGACGGCGCTGGCTTCCGCCATCCCGAGAGCGAGCAGTCTCATAAACAAAGCCCTTATTTGGCTAAGCTTGCTGCCCTTGGTTGCTTCCGCGTTTGGTGACCTATCCGCTAATGCCACGTGGCCCATTGGGATTGGTTAAGCTTGGGAGTGCTTAACGGCCGAGGGTGTTGCCCTTGGTGCTGAAGTTTAATGGCCGAGGGCGTTGCCCTTGGTGCTGAAGACTGTTGAAGGTTCCTGAATAAACTGCTAAAAGAAGAACTCGTGGGTCACGTCTTTCTTGCTGGTCGAGGTGGACGTGATAAGTGGTGGCCAGTATGGGGAACTCACTCCTTCACTCGAGGAGACTCAGAACTTTCTGCAGTCAGGGCAGCCGGTTGGTAAGTTCCCAGGTAAGTTGGGGCAATAAGGACCTCGGAAGTAGAGGCAATAAGGACCTCGGAAGTAGAGGCAATAAGGACCTCGGGAGTTGGGGCAATAAGGACCTCAGAAGTAGAGACTATAAGGACTCCAAGAAGGAGCGATAAAGTTTCGCAGAGTAGCAAACCAAAAGTAAAACAAAAGTGAAGATGGGCACCTCACAATCGCACCCAATTTTTCTGGCTCTTCAAGAGCTGTTATTGTCAAAAAATTTAGAAATTAAGGAGAGCACACTGGAGAGATTCCTTAGTGAGTGTGACACTGCTGCCCTTTGGTTCGTGGTGTCTGGAAACCTCACCCTCTTATCCTGGGATAAGCTAGGGAAGGATCTAGATTTCTCCTGGGACCAGGGTATTTTGAAAGCAGGGGTAAGACCTGTGTGGAAGCTCATTAGGAGTTGTTTGGAGGATCAGTGCTGTTATAAGGCCATGAAAGAGGATAAAGCTGCATTAGAGCAGCAGAAAGAAGAGCTCGCATGCCCAGTTTTTCAAGATGCTCAAGGAAACAGATATGAGGAACCACTCGATTTTAAAGTAATTAAATCCTTGGCTGAATCTGTTCATACTTATGGCATTACTGCCTCTTTTACTTTAGCTCAGGTGGAGGCTCTTAATAGACATTGCGTGACGCCAAGTGACTGGAGTGGTCTGGCTCGTGCTTGCCTGAGCCCGGGGCAGTATTTGGATTGGAAGGCATTTTTGATTGAGTATGCTTGTGAGCAAGCTGCTGCAAATCACGCTGCAGGAAATCCTGCCTGGGATCAAGATATGCTACTAGGACAGGGTAGATTTGCTAATCAACAGACAGGCTATCCAGTGCAGGTGTTTGAGCAAGTTAACTAGATTGCCGTAAGAGCTTGGAAATCTTTACCAAATAAAGGGGAGGTGAATGGTAATCTTACTAAGATCTTACAGGGACCCATGGAGCCCTTTTCAGACTTTGTAGCTAGATTGGTAGAGGCTGCAGGCAGAATCTTTGGTGATCCTGATGCTGCTATGCCGTTAATCAAGCAGCTGGTCTATGAGCAGTGTACAAAAGAATGCAGAGCGCTTCTTTTGGGGTGCTGGAGGCCTGGATGAAGGTGTGTAGAAAGTTAGGGGGTCCTTTGACTAATGCTGGTCTTGCAGCTGCGGTCATTCAGCTTGCTCAAAACAAAAGAGGAAGTTCCAGGGCATGTTTCAAATGTGGAAAGTTGGGCCACCTTAAAAAGCAATGCCCAGAACGAGGAAATGCTGAAGGCACCGAAAACAGCCAATGCCTGAAACAGCCTGGTCTTTGCCCTAGATGCAAGAAGGGGAATCATGGGGCCAATGAGTATAGATCGGTGAGAGACACTAATGGCCAACCCCTTACTCAAGGCTATGGAGGAGCTCGTTCAAAAAACAGGCAGAGGGGCCGACATCCCCAGGGCCCGCAAATATATGGGGCAGTAGAGAATCAGGTCACAGAGTCAGCACAGGAGAGGTGGCCGACCCTTCGTCATCCGAGGGACGGCAGAGAGCCACTGCTGGCTCAACAGGATTGGACCTCCACTCCACCACCAGACTCATATTAACTCCTCAAATGGGGGTACAACTTATAGAGACATATTTTAAGGGACCCCTTGAGCCAGGCACAGTGGGGTTATTACTTGGCCGATCATCTTCTGCCCTAAGAGGATTGATTGTCCACCCTGGCGTGATCGATCCTGATTACACCGGTGTTATAAAGATCATGGTGGCTTCTCCTAGGGGCATTATGGCCATTTCTCCAGGAGATAAAATTGCCCTGCTAGTCATCCTTCCTAGTCTGCATGCCAAGTTTGCGGTCAAGTCACAAGAGAAAGGGGAGAGAGGGTTTGGCTCAACGGAACAGATTTGACATTCTTGTCTCTAGATTTAGATCAAAGGCCAGTTCTTGAATTAAAGGTAGAAGGAAAAGCTATCCTAGGCCTATTAGATATGGGAGCTGATAGAAGCATTATTGCAAAAAAGGATTGGACAACCAGTTGGCCGGTACAGGCTTCCTCTCAGACCTTACAAGGCCTTGGTTATGCTAAGGCTCTGGATATGAATGCAAGACAGCTGAAGTGGCAAGATAAAGAGGGACATTCTGGAGTTATGCAACCCTATGTGTTAGAGTTACCAATTTCCTTATGGGGAAGAGATATGTTGAAAGATATGGGGTTTAAGTTGAGTAATGAATATTCTGACAATGCCCAAAGAATGATACAAGATATGGGGTACTTTCCCAGCCGTGGGTTAGGGAAGTACCTCCAAGGGTGTAAGAGTCCTTTTTCAACAAGGCAATGACAGCCTAGACAGGGGTTGGGTTTTTCCTAGGGGCCACTGAGGGAGGTATTCCTATTACTTGGAAGACAGGGGAGCCAGTGTGGGTTCCTCAGTGGCCATTCTCCTCTGAAAACTTGACTGTTGCAAAAACCCTGGTGGCTGAGCAGTTGTCCCTGAAGCATATTAAACCTTCAGTCTCCCCTTGGAATACTCCCATATTTGTTATTTAAAAAAAAGTCAGGAAAATGGCACCTATTGCATGATTTGAGAGCCATTAACCAACAAATGCAAATTATGGGCCCTGTCCAACAAGGGCTACCGCTGTTGTCATCTTTGTCAGCCTCCTGGCCCATAACTGTAATTGATATTAAGGATTGCTTTTTCTCCATCCCATTATGTCAACAAGATAGTGAAAGATTTGCCTTTACGGTTCCTTCTTGTAATCATGAGGAGCCAGATCAAAGGTATGAGTGGGTAGTTTTACCTCAGGAATGGCCAATAGTCCCACCATGTGTCAACTATTTGTGGGTGAGGCTCTTGCCCCGTTAAGACAGCAATATCCAGGTGTGAGATATGTTCATTATATGGATGACATCTTGCTAGCTGCCAAATCTGAGGAGAACTTAAATAGGGCTTATATAGAGTTAATAAAATTATTAAAGAAAAGAGGATTATTTGTAGCCCCCAAGAAAGTTCAGAAAGACGAAGTTGTTAATTATTTGGGTGCTAAAGTTCAAATTAGGCAGATTATTCCTCAAAAAGTAGAATTAAGAAAGGATAAATTGAGAACATTGAATGATTTAAAAGTTGTTAGGGGATATTAATTGAGTACATTGTTATTTAAAATTGCCCAATTATGAATTGAAGCCTTTGTATAATATTTTGGTAGGGGATTCTGCCCTTGATTCTCCCAGATTGTTAACTGCAGATGCCAGAAAACGTTTACAAAAGGTTGAAGAGAGATTACAGAGTACCTTTTTGAAGATATGGGATGAGAATCAGTCCATTTTGTTGTATATTCGTCCTACCTATTATCAACCCACAGGAATTTTGTGGCAGGATGGCCCATTATTATGGATATATCCAAAAGTGTCTCTGGCAAAATCTATTGAGCATTATCCTACTGCAGTTGCAAGTTTGGCACAGACCGCAGTATAGCAATGTTTACAGTTTTTGGGGGTATCCCCAACTACTATTATTGTCCCATATTCTGTTCATCAGGTTAAAGTTTTGTGTGGTACCATTGATGATTGGGCCATCCTTCAGTGTGGGTTTGAAGGATTAATAGATAATCATTATACCAAGAATCCTTTATTATCCTTCTTTAGAGAGCATCCTGTGATCTTTCCAAAGATTACGTCAGCTGCCCCTATAACTGGAGCCCCAAATGTATTTACTGATGTTTCTAAAACGGGCTGTGAGGCCTATTTGGTAGAGAAACAAGAGCCCATGTTATGTCAATTCCCGCCGGGCTCTCCTCAAGTAGTTGAACTAAAAATAGTAATTGAAGTTTTTAAAAATTGCCAATTTGCTTTTAATTTGATATCTGATTCGGCTTATGTTGTTAATGCAGTTAAAATTCTTGAAACTGCTGGCCCTATTAAACTTAATAGTACTGTTTGTACATTATTGAAGGATTTGCAAAGTTTAATTTGGCAACAAAGAGAGTTATTTTATATTCAGCATATCCATGCACATACAGGATTACCCAGACCATTAAGTGAAGGAAATGATGTTGTAGATCAATGGACTAGAATGGAATGTATATTTATGAGTTCTTCATTGGAACAGGCTAGACAGTTTCATCAGACTTTTCATGTGAATTCTAAGACTTTGCAGATGAAGTTCCACCTGTTGCAAGCTGATGCCCGACAGGTGGTCTTAGATTGTCCTCAATGTATAATCCATCATCATCCCCCTGGCATGGGTGTCAATCCATGGGGCTTGTCCCCCCTCAAGATCTGGCAGATGGATGTGACACATGTTTCTGAATTTGGAACTTTAAAATATGTTCATGTATCTGTAGATACATGTTCTGGGATCATTCATGCCAACCCTTTGAGTGGAGAAAAGGCATGCAATGTCGTCTCGCATTGCCTAGAGACATGGGCTGCTTGGGGCAAATCCCACCAGCTAAAAATAGATAATGGACCTGCCTATACAGCTCAGACTTTTATGTCCTTTTGTAAACAGATGGAAGTTCATGTCTCCCATGGCTTGCCATATAATCCTCAAGGGCAAGGAATTGTGGAGCATGCTCATCGCACCTTGAAGGAGCTTTTACAAAAACAAAAAGGTGGAATTGGCCAAGGCCGTACCCTAGAAGAAAGAATAGCCCTTGCCGTTTTAACCTTAAATTTTTAAAATTTGGATGTGGATGGCCTTTCGGCTGAGGATTGCCATCAGTACAGCAGAGGTTCCTTGAAGGGATTTGTGAAGTGGAAGGATGTGATCACAGGCATATGGCATGGTCTTGATCCAGTGTTGGCGTGGGCGAGAGGATCTGTTTGTGTTTTTCCCCAGGATCATTTGAAGCCTCTGTGGGTTCCCAAACGACTGACGTGGAAGTGTGCCACGCAAAATGAAAAGATCGTGCCTGAAGGTTCTGTGCGTCCTCCTGCTCCTGTTCCTGATGGAGAGCCAAGCGGAACAGAGGAAATTGGTCAGCGAATTTTGAGGATCTGATGGATCAACTGAGATTGTCCATGGCTACAGTCAATTCCACACAGGTGGAATTGCTGGGTTAGCCTCTGGCTTGTCATCTTGGATCTTCACAGCCATGAATCATCTGAAAGAATGGGCGGGCATGGGGACTATGGTAGGTCTCCTATTGCTGGTCTGCCTTGTGGGCCTGTGGTGTATTTGCAGGATCAGGTTCACTCAAAGGCAGGATGCAGCCATGATTGTGCAGGCATTTACGGCCATTGATGCAGGACAGTCTCCCCAGGCATGGCTGGCAGTCATGCAAAAATGATCGTCACGTTCAGGCTGCCACTGCACTCCGGGTCAGCTTCTAGCAGCCCCGAGAGGAGCACGTCTGATTGCATGCGGGTTGATACCCCAGGCCCCACCTCTAAGAAAAAGGTATTAGATGGGTCTGGTACTCTCTGGGTGGATGACACCTAAGTGAGGATCAGTACAATCAAACAGTCCCTGTTTCCAGCATCAGAGATCAGACCTCTACTCTTGCCTGTTTCGTTTAAAAACTAAAAGGGGGAACTGTGGAAAGCCACTTGAGCCAAAGCGGGTCTCGTAAACAAAGTCCTTATTTGGCTAAGCTTGCTGCCCTTGGTTGCTTCCGCGTTTGGTCACCTATCCGCTTTTGACACGTGGCCCATTGGGATTGGCTAAGCTTGGGATTGCTTAACGGCCGAGGGCATTGCCCTTGGTGCTGAAGTTTAACGGCCGAGGGCATTGCCCTTGGTGCTGAAGACTGTTGAAGGTTCCTGAATAAACTGCTAAAAGAAGAGCTCGTGGGTCGCCTCTTTCTTGCTGGTTGAGGCAGACGCGATAACTATGCACTTGAGAATGCACATGGAAGGGGTTTGACAAAAGGTAGTTGGGAGGGGCTAGAGGGAGGAAAGATTGAGAGAAAAGTGATGGAATCCTATTTTAGGATTAAAAAAAGATTTCTTGGCAGCAGCACATGTAGTCAGTATGAGGGCATGCATACTGGCAAGTATATCAGCTAGGCTGGCATGCCCATGAATGCTTATCCACTAGCTATGCATGTCAGAATTGGGGAATACTACACAACATAATTCAGTCTAAAGATAGTTTAGAAAATAGCCATACTGACAAGAAGGCAAGTTCACACCCTCGGATTTATTACTCTTGGTATATGTACCATGTTGTCTTTATAGATACACTAAATAAAGAACATTTCTCAGTTCTGAGACTTCACACTGACACAAGCCTGATAACATCAGCAGCATCAAAATGACATTGACACTGTGTATACAGAAC
>NW_022196906.1:19194571-19196097 GCF_008632895.1 Mastomys coucha
CACACACACACAAAGTCAAGCCAATTAACACATATAAAAATATTTATTTTGTGTTAATGGGTATTCACTTGCATGTATGCCTATAAAGTATGTGTGTGCAGAACCCATGGAGGCCAGAAGAAGACAGGAGATCTCCTGGAATTGGAGTTACAGACTATTGTTAATCACGATGTGAGTGCTTGGAACCAAATCTGGGTCCCACAGAAAAGTAACAAGTGCTCTTAACCACTGAGCAATCTCTCTAGACCAAGGTCATTTTAAAAAATGTCTAGATACACAGAAGATCCTTAGAACTAAGGTAAAATTGGTAATAATATTTCTAGAAATTCCACATTAGAAATTGTGTCCTGGCCACACCACAAGGAGACTTACAGAGTCAACTAACCTGAGCCTTTCAGGGCTTACAGAGATTAAACCACCAACCAAAGAGTATGCATTGGCTAGACCTAGACCCCCTACATATTTGTAGCACATGTGCAGCTTGGTCTTCATGTGGGTGTCCTAACAATTGGAGAAGGGCTGACTCTGACTCTGTCACCTGCCTTTGAATCCCCTTTCCCTTGGGGCTGTCTTGTCTGGCCTCAGTGGAATATGCTTAGTTCTGCTGTGACTTGATGTGCCATGGCAGGTTGGCACCCATGGGGGCTTCCCCTTCTTTGAGGAGAAAAGGAGGGAGTATTGGTAGAGTGGTTTGTGAGAGTGGGACTGGGAGGAGAGGAAGAAGTGGGGCCTGCAATCAGGATATAAAGTGAATAAAGTAATTAATTAATGGAAAAATAAATAAATAAATAAATAAATAAATAAATAAATAAATTACTACCAATGCAGGAAAAAAAGGAAAAAAGAATTTGTGTCCTGCTCATCATTAAAAACTTAGTAATCATATTATATTATATTATATTATATTATATTATATTATATTATATTATATCATATCATATCATATTCATTATGGGATAAATGGTTTTTTGGATGGTACAAAGGAAGAGGCTACCAAACTTAAGGCTTGTGCATATCAGACAAATATTGTACCACTGAGCTATATCCCTAGCTAAATAATAAATGTTTCTTAGACAGTTGCATGGAAGGGAACAGGTTTGGGGGTCATTGATGGAGTTGTAAGTTCCCCTACTTTAGCTGTGCCTCCATCTTGGTAATGACCAGCCCTTTCCTAAGGTTGCCTAGGGCTCCAACCACTAACCTTCTCTTAAGCATACAAAAGGCACTGTCTTTACTTCAGAGCCTTCAGAGGTCCTCTGTGACCTAGAGCTTGTGTCATGAGTTAAAACAGAATTTTTCCTTGCCCTTTGATCACATGGAAACTCATAGGACTTCTAGAAGCTCCTAGTCAGAAAATGGGGGAGAGAGGAGTGAGACTCTTACTATGCCACTTACTATGTGGAGGCTTAAAGACAGCATTTCTGCAGGGAACCCATGGCTGATCCTCAAGCACCATAAAGAGCTAAACAGACTTTGGTTGGTATAGGCTGGGTTTGCCACTGCCACTGTGGGTTGATAGTTCTCAA
>NW_022196906.1:19196108-19197230 GCF_008632895.1 Mastomys coucha
GAGCTAAACAGACTTTGGTTGGTATAGGCTGGGTTTGCCACTGCCACTGTGGGTTGATAGTTCTCAAAATTTTCTGAAAGTGGGAAAAAGGTAACATAAGCCCATCTTCTAGACATGGCACGAGTAATTTAACCATGAGCTCACAGGAGTTGGGATACTTGTCAGAGTCCTCCAACTGCTCATACTACAGAGGGCTGGGAAGTGAGTACATGCCTTGGGAGACAGAGAGACTGAATGTGATAAAGATGGACATGTCTCCTCCCCAGGGAATTCCAGGACTGTGTAGCTTAGAGATATGGCCATCCTTTGACATGTCCCAGGGGAAGGCTTAGCAGCTTGTTGGCAGCATCCTTCTAAGACTGAGAAGTTTCTGAGGCCGCAGTTCCCAGCTCTGACATAGATCCATCAGGAAGGCAGAAACTCTCTCAGACCCACATTACATCACTCCATGGAATTTAGTGGTGTAGGGTTGGTAAAGGGGATAATTAAGACATGCTCTGCCACATGCTAAAATCTGCCCAAATGTGTACTTGGGGTTGTTATTTTCCTCTCTGTCAAAGAAACATCAGTAGGCCCTTCAGCACTTTAAGAGTTACCAAACGACTTGTGATAAAAGTTTATGTTTCACAGATCTGAAGATTTGACAATCATGAATGAAGCATCATTATTCACTGATAATAACTTACCCTTTTTACTTCACCCCCCTCCCTTAGTAATCACATTCCTGAATCTGTGTCCTTTTGTTTGTGTCCCTTTGGGTTTGACCAAGGTCATCATTTGCTCTTTGAATTGTAACTGTCTGTTGTTATCTCGCATGTACATCAAGGGTTACACAAATGAAGACAGTGAGTTCCCCTTTCCCAGAGTCCATCAGTAGCCCAGAATTCAGCAGTAAGGGCTGGGGTCCCACGGAACCCTACCCAACCCGTGACTACTGGCTGACAAGGCCTGTCTTGTGCAGCAGGCCTACTGTAAGTAAACATAACTGCCGTTAATGATTATAGTGGTTGTGTCTTGTCTAGAGGATGGGATTATGTTTTCTTTCTCCCTACCCTTTGAGAACTATCAACCCACAGTGGCAGTGGCAAACCCAGCCTATACCAACCAAAGTCTGTTTAGCTC
>NW_022196906.1:19198874-19223796 GCF_008632895.1 Mastomys coucha
GTTCTGTATACACAGTGTCAATGTCATTTTGATGCTGCTGATGTTATCAGGCTTGTGTCAGTGTGAAGCCTCAGAACTTAGAAATGTTCTTTATTTAGTGTATCTATAAAGACAACATGGTACATATACCAAGAGTAATAAATCCGGGGGTGTGAACTTGCCTTCTTGTCAGTATGGCTATTTTCTAAACTATCTTTAGACTGAATTATGTTATGTAGTATTCCCCAATTCTGACATGCATAGCTAGTGGATAAGCATTCATGGGCATGCCAACCTAGCTGATATACTTGCCCTCATCTGTTGCTTTTTCTCAGTGTCTTGGGCAACCAGGAGTCTTTGGATTTCCTACCATATACTCCATCTAGAAACTTTTCTGGTTGGAGTTGAGAGTGATATTTGTGTAGCTATTTAGAAGGCAGTTACACCTACTTAACTAAATACTAGTAGAAATATTCCTAATAAGGGCCTATGGCCTGCTGAAGTCTTTATTTTTTTTCCAGGCTTACAATACCAGGCATAGGATCCTTTCTGTGGAACAGGCTTCCAATTCATTCAGAGAGCAGTTGGTTATCACCATAGTAGCTGTCTACTGTTACATATAGGGGGTTCATGATGCATGGTGCTGTGGTTGGTTGGGTTCACAGCAGGATCACCCTCCTGCCATACATGCCAAGCACTTTCTGGAACTTTCAAAGTGAACCTGAGACTTTAACAAAGTATGCTCACTCAGTCCAGGGCAAAACTGCTGGGACAGGTGTTGATGTTTGGAAAAAAGCCTGCAGAGGTTTTGACTGCATGCTCATGCTCTGAAAACAACAGAGAGAAAGGAGCTTGGCTAGGCTGTGTTTCTCCAATCAGACATTTCTCCTTTCCGAGGGAGAAGCCAGAGGAATTGTACAGTAGAATACATATCACATGGACAGGAACTGCAAGAGTCAACCGAGAGCATTCTATCCCTCACCAGAATGCTATTGTCCTAAATCAGAAACCATGCCCCTAGTCCTCAGCCTCCCAGCCATGTTTCTCTGACAAACTAGCCCCAGGAAGCAGCTACCTCAAATAATCCACTGCCCCAGGCCTCACCCACTAGCTCTAGAGATCTGACATCAAACCTAGACCACTTCCCCTCTACCTGCACATCTGGTAGAAGCCACAGGAAGAATCACTCTAGCCTTAGAGTGACTCTGCAGGCCTCTTCCATGCCCTGACCGTCTAAATTGGCTTTCTCTTGGCAAAGGCAGCAGCAGGCTTAGTCCCAAGCTTTGTGGTTCTCAAAGTTCTCTTGCCTCCCTGCTTCTGCCTGCTTCAGGGAAGTTCTGGGGTTCATTCACACTGGTTCCTGAGAAATCAAGACAATGACACCTCGGCCTGCACTGAGTTTAATTTTTATTATAACAAGAACTAAAGGCTTCCTCTTTAGGAAGAATCGGAGTTTTCTGAGAGTTGTCCGGGGTAAGAGGCTTCTCAGCCTTCCCTATGTACAGTAATGTGCAGAGGGCTTCGCAGGAACTATGTCCTGGAGTCCATGCAGGACACACACTGTTATTACCACTCGCCCACAACCTGAGGCTCTGCTGAGTTAACCCAGCCAGGGACACACAGCTCCATGGTACTAGAACTGAGCTGGAAAACGAATCTGTGGGTCCTGTAGAATCTGGGACTGTTCCTATCCCTCCTTTCCGCGCTTGTGTAAGGATTTATCAAGAGCACCCACTGCTGAGCCATGCGGACCTGTTGCTGTTCTGACTTCATTTCCTTGTCAGTAAAGTGTAGTGGATGCATTCTGACATCGAAAAACCATGAGGATTTAATCCTATGGTTGTAGAAATGGACACATTCTGGAAAAGTTTTAAGTCACACGAAATAGAAAGAGATTATGAATGTTCCTGCAACCATTTGTGGAACCTGTAAAATATAAATAAATGACATAATCCCCAGCCCTGCTACTGCCTCCCATGCCATCCTGGAGAGATCAATGAGATCCTAATTCTTCTCTTGCTGACTCCCAAGCAGATGTAGGCTGACCCCGATTCACCGCTCAGCCTTGAGGGGAAGGAAGGGCTGGCCTTCCAGCCTGCAGAACGAGAACCTGTTAGTGTCCACATTTTTCATTCCAGAAATAGCTTTGCCTTCCCATTATGTTCCGGGTAGTGGTATGAGACTGTTGTATTTTTATTTCAGCAGCAGTTATCAGCAGAGAGCAGGCAGAGCTACTTCATTCCCCCACTTTGCAAACACTCGCCCTTGGCTGGCTTCCTGAGTCTAGAAAGAAGAAATATTTTAGGAACACCACTGAGTCATTCTGTTTTTAAAATATACTCTGACAGCGCTCTGGAAAGAAGAAACAGGAATTCAGTTTGGGTGTAGGAACAAAAACCACGTGACCCTCATTGCATACTAGACGCAAAGCAAGGCATTCTCCCTTCTGTTGCCTCCCGTCAGCCCAGAAGAAACCTCTGTCCTCTGACTTTACTGCATAGGAGAAAGGAGCACATGATGAGGCTAAAACTCTGCCATGGGTTTGCAGGTACCACGTTGTAAAACCGGAGTCCAACGTCACCTTGTGCATCTGTAGCCTGTGATTCCAGGGCACTTTGCTCAGCTGAATGACCAGCCAGATGAACAAAGAGCACAAACTGTCAAATGCCAGTTCTTTACATTTTTATCTTTACATTTTACAAAGTATCCATGGACATGGCAACATTCTGCCAGGGTAGAGAAGTAATAAAGTGGCATTGACTTTTCTACCTCACCGTGCACAGCATTGAGCAAGCCCCTTAGAAACAGATAGCGCTGCCCAACCCCCTTCACCCCACTTTATCTTCAGTGGCTCAACTGCTTGTTCATATGATGATGCTAAAATGGGAAAGATCTACGTTTCAGGACAAGTCAGCCACTTACTAGAGGGCATATCCCTGAGCCTGTGCCCAGCCTTACTGTTAAACAAATACCCTCCTGGGAGGAAGGCGGGTCCTAAAACAGCAGCCACAGGTTCAATGGTCCTGTCTCTACAACCTCCAAGGAATACCCCCATGAACATTTTCCTTGCGGGAGAAAAGTTAAATGGTATTGTCTGAAAGAATAAGAAAGGCAGAGAAAGAAGAGAAAGAATCATTTTGAAGGGAGAATGGAAACACTAGTGACAGTCAACTACTTTTTGCAGGTAATGGTGTTGTTGTAGAAAGTCCAAAGACTGTGATTTACAATCTTTCATTCGTTTGTAGCTAGATAAGATAGAGATAGATAGATAGATAGATAGATAGATAGATAGATAGATAGATAGATAGATAGACAGACAGACAGATGAGCAGGCAGGCAGACAGACAAACGGATGTCACATCACTGGGTACTTGCTATCTGGTATCATGGTCTGTCACTCCACTTGTATTACGTGGAATGGGGTTATCATTCCAAGCAATACTGTCCACACACTGAGGCTTTCAGAGAGTCATAGTGTCATAGTAGAAAAATAAGAGAGAAAAGAAGAAAAGGGTAAGAAATCAAATTATGTTCATTATGTGTACATGTTCCAGATGTCATGTTAGGGATGCTACAGTCACCACAGTATCTCTCATCATGTTCATCCAGCAAGCCATGAATAAGCATGATTACCCCACCTGACAGATGAAGAAGCTGTAGCTCAGATCTTTAGCCTGTCCATGTTCAACTGTTAACTAACCAGCTCACTGACGTGGTTCGATACTGATCAATGGGGAAAAAAGATTCTATGAGGGCAAAGAAATGGTTAGTTAGTTTGGTCACAGGGTAACAATTTACTATGGCAACAAACTAAAGTTGTCTTATATTATGGGGATATCCACTTTCATTATGAACTTTCACATTTTGGTTTCAGTGTCACATGTACATAAATCTGTAATACCAATACAGGTAATTTCTCATCTATTAATATTTTTGAATTTTGAGCAGAAGTCTAGCAAAGTCAAGTCCTAAGCCTAAAATTCAAAGCATTCCCACAGGGAATTTTCCCCAAGAACAGAACAGCACCCAAATTCTAGAACCCTACCCCCATTTCCTTTCAATCACTCTCTCTTCAGAGCAGTTATGCTTCTAACTTCTAACACTGCAATGTTTGCCCATCTCTGAATTTTGTGCAGGTTAATGAACACAAGTACCATTTTTCATGGCTGTTCTTGATTGATACTATTATTGGTAAGATTCATGAATATTGCTAAAGGGGGTTTTAACATATGGCAGTGCTTAGAAAGGTGGGTATAAAGTCAGAGCTTCTTCCCCTCTCTTGCAAGCCATTTGCGGTTTGCTTAATTAAAGAAATGGAAATGATGAGCACTAGCTATCTGACAATCTTTAATGCTATCATCCATGTCCCAGTTTGAACTGCTACTTCCCTAAAACAAATCCCAAACTTCACTGCTTATTGAGATGTCTCCGCAAGAGCTTAGAGCAAAATCAGTGACGATACAAGTTAGGCACGTGGAAACTGTAAAATTTGTGACACAGATACACCACTCAGAAAAGATGAAATGAAGCCTAAGATATCCAATGCCGCTACATGTTAAAAATCTTAGAGAGGTCAGGGAAACAAGATGCATACCTAAGAATAATAAAAGCAATACACAGCAAACCAAATTAAATAGAATAACTTAAAGCAGTCTCACTAAAATCAGGGACAACAAAAGGCTGTGTACACCCTTCCTAACTATTCAATATAATATTCGAAGTTCTAGCTAGAGCAATAAGACAACACAAGGAGATAAAGTGGATACAAATTGGAAAGGAAGAAGTCAAAGTATCACTATTTGCAGATGATATGATAGTAAATATAAGCGTCCCCCAAAATTCTACCAGAGAACTCCTACAACTGATTAACACCTTCAGCAAAGTGGCTGGATACAAAATTAACTAAAAGAACTCAGTAGCCCTCCTTTATACAAATGATAAGTGGTCTGAGAAACAACACCCTTCACAATGGCCACAAATAATATAAAGTATCTTGGTATGACTCTAATTAAACAAGAGAAATATCTGTATGACAAGAACTTCATGTCTGTGAAGAGAGAGATTGAAGAAGATATCAGAAGATGGAAATATCTTCCATTCTTGTGAATAGGTAGGACTAGCATAGTGAAACATCTTACCAAAAACAGTCTACAAGTTCAATGCAGTTCTTCACAAAATTCCAACACAGTTTTTCCAACACAGATCTTGAAAGAGCAATTATCAATTTCATATGGAAAACAAAAAACCCAGAATAGCTAAAAACAATCCTGAACAATATGAGAACTTATGGATTTATTATCATCCCTGACCTCAAGCTGTACTACAGAGCAATAGTAATAAAAACTGCATGGTATTAGTATAGAAACAGACAAGTTGATTCATGCAATTGAATCAAAGACCCAGAAATAAGCCCACATACCCATGGACACTTACCTTTTCACAAAGAAGCCAAAACCATGTAAAAGAAAAATGAAGGCATCTTCAACAAATTGTGCTGGTCTAACTGGATGTCTGCACATAGAAGAATGGAAATAGATCCATATCCATTTACCCTGCATAAAACTCAAGTCCAAGTGAATCAAAGACCCAACATAAAACCATATACATTAAATCTAATAGAAGAGAATGTGGCAAATAGCTTGGAACACATTGTTACAGGAGCAGTTTCCTGAACAGAATACCAATTGCTCAGGCTCTAAGATCAACAATTGATAAATGGGACCTCATGAAAGTGAAAAGTTTCTGAAAGGCAAAGGACACTGTCAGTGGGTCAAAATGGCAGCCTACAGGTTAGGAAAAGATCTTCACTAACCCTACATCTGACAGAGGACTAATATCCAAAATATATAAAGAACTTGAGAAGTTAGACACCAACAAATCAAATAATCCAATTTAAAAATGGGGTACAGAGCTAGACAGAGAATTTTCAACAGAGGAATTTCTAATGGCCAAGAATCACTTAAAGAAGTTTATAATGTCCTAAGTTATCAGGGAAATGCAAATTAAAATGACCCTGAGATTCAAACTTACACCTATCAGAATAGCTAAGATCAAAAACTCAAGTGACATGTCATGCTGGTGAGGATGCAAAGGGAACCACTCTTCCAGTACTGGAGGGATTGCAAACTTGTACAACCATTCTGAAAATCTATCTGGCCATTTCTCAGAAAATCAGAAATAGTTTTACCTTAGTACCTGGCTATACTGCTCCTGGTCATATACCCAAAAGATGTTCCACCATCTGTGGTAACAAGGACACCTGCTCCACTATGTTCATAGTGGCTTTCTTCATAATAGTCAGACAATGGAAAAAAACCAGATGTCCCTCAACAAAAAAATGGATACAGAAAATGTGGTTCATTTACACAATGTAATACTACTCAGCTATTAAAAACAAGGACATTATGACATTTGCAGGCAAGTGGATGGAACTAGAAAATATCATCCTAAGTGAGATAAAGGACATGCATGGTATATACTCACTAATAAGTGAATATTAGCCATAAAGTACAGGATACCCACAATACACACCACAGAACCCAAAAGAGCTAAATGAGAAGGAAGGCCCAAGCAAGGATGCTTGAATCTCACTTAGAAGGGGTAATAAAATAGTCATAGGAGGCAGAGGGAGAACAGGAACTGGGTGGAAGACAGATGGGAGGGGAATAGAAGGATCAGGATCAGGTGTGGGGAGACAGGAGAAAGGGCCAAATGGCCAGGAGAATGGATGGAAAACTGCAGCTGGCAAGGGTTGGGGTGTGTGTGGAATCTCTAGGAAGTGCCAGAGACCCAGGGGTCAGTGTGGGTGATCTTAGCTCAGACACATAGCAGTGGGGACATGGAACTTTAGCAGGCTACCTCCTGTAGGCAGGCAGCACCCCAATGGAGGGATAAGGACACCAATCCACCCACAAAACTTTTGACCCAAAATTTGTCCTGTCTAAAAGAAATGCAGGGGCAAAGATGGAGCAGAGACTGAGGGGAGAGCCAAACAACCAATAACCAGTCCAACTTGCTTGCCATGGGCAAGCACCAATCTCTGGCACTATTAATGATACTCCGTTATGTTGGCAGACAGGAGTCTAGCATAACTGTTCTCTGAGAGGCTCCACCCAGCCGCTGACTGAAGCAGATGCAGATACCCACAGCCAAGCATTGAACTGAGCTCTTATGGAAGAATTGGCCCTGAAAGAGATTAAAACCTCCATCAGAAAACCAACAGAGTCAACTAACCTGGACCCTTGGGGTCTCTAAGAGACTGAGCTACCAACCAAAGAGCATATATGGGCTAGACTGAGGCCCCTGCACCTGTGTAACAGATGTTCAGTTCAGTCTCCATGTGGGTCTCCCAACAACGGGATCAGGAGCTGTCCCTAAAACTATTGCCTGTCTGTGGAATCCATTCCCACCTGGGCTGCCTTGTCTGGCCTTAGTGGGAGAGGACATCCCTAACCCTGCCAGAGACCTGATGGACCAGGATGAGGAGATACCCAAGGGGGGCCCCACCCTCTCAGAGGAAAAGGGGAAGGAGGTGGCAGAGGGACTCTGTAAGGGGGGAAGCGACTAGAAGGGGCAGCATTTGGGATGTAAAATAAAAAAATAAATAGCTAAAATATATATATTAGGTGATTTGGGGGAGGGGAGATTCCTGTGCAGATCTCAAGGGTGAATTTTGCTATTGACAGCATCATGTCCCAAAGTAAAAAAGTTAAGCAGGCCTGCAAATTTAGCACGAATCCCCTTCCTAGAACTCAGTCTCCACTGTGAGACACCCCCAACACACCCCTTGTTTACAGGACCTATAACTTCCACTCAACCCTCAGGACCCTTCTCCTCATGCGTTGTCCAAGCAGTGCCCACAGCACTTCCATTCTTCAGGCACTGCTTGCTCCTGGCTCCAGGCTCTTGGCGCTGTTACTGTGTCTTGCGTTCACCCTGGTTAAGCCTCCAGAGATCAGTTAGTGTGTTTCCCCACTTTGTTTGCCTCAAATCTATCTGTCTTTGAGCCTGGAACATAAAGTCAGTACATATTAATGTTAATTAGTTAATTTTGGACAAACACAATGTATTATTTTCTTACTCACTTGGCAAACGTGAAAGTGACTGTGGCTTCAAGCTCCTGCTGACCATCCTGCCCACGGGAAACCATGTTGCGCAGTTCTATACACACTGTGTAATTACTACTGTCACCTCCAGCCATCATACACTTACTCCCACCAGCTGTTTCTTTCTAGCATGAAAACCTATGTGTAACTCAGCTTCCCTCACACCTTTTATGATGTGCAAAATAGCAATAGAGTTGATCCTGGATTTGTTTGTTAATTGAAGGTAAATAGGAGGTGTTAAGATACTAAAAGTCATAGGAATGGGAAAGCAGGGAGCTTTTCACAACCAGTTCTTAATAAGCATTTATTACACCCAGGAGGCATGTGTTTATGCCTTCCTGAGACATCCTGCACCACAAGTGGAAGACAGAGTGGGATAGTAATTCATCCTAATCAATTGATTTCCTCTGTATAACACTGGAAGAAGACATTCAGAGCTGCAGATTGTGTGTTTTTAAGGCAAGAACTATCCTAAAAGGGTCAAAAAAGTAATTAAGATGTAATAGGATTGCATGAAATTGCATTAAAGGCTGCGATTTTTCAGTTTATTACATTTTGCTGTGAACCACTAAACTGCCCATCTAGCTGGCAAATTGAAGCTGATTCAGTTAGGTTTAAGAATGTGCAGGGTGTTCCCTGGCTACTGACCCTCACTTCATGATGCTGCACGCGTGTTTGCTTTCTCCAGGACAGTGGTCCGTCCTTGAGACAGGAAGTGTGCATGGGATAGTCTCTGAAAGAGCTACATAAGGAATTCAGACCTTTCCCCACACACCAATAGTGAACTGACTCTTTCTCTTGGAAGCTTAGCCTCCCCTTTCATTTAATACTTATGTAAATTTGCTTTAACGAGAACTGTAGACTTCCTGCCATAAAAGTGTGTGTGTGCACGTGTTGTATGTGTGTGTTTTGTGTGTGTGTTGTGTGTGCATTTATGTGTGTCTGTCTGTCTGTCTACCCTGCAAAGCTTGATCTTGATTTTTTAAGAACTGAGAGTTTCTAAAAGTGTTTGAGAATGGAAGAATAGGTTGGTTATAACGCATGTGCTTAGGTTTCATGATCTCCTGAATGCAATGGTCACACAATGAACAAAGAAACAAAAACAAAAATTAATGGCAAAGTCATTAAAATGGGTAAGTATTAAAAAAATCAGTTCTAAATAAAACTTTTTGTTGTTACTAGTGATAGTTAAAATGAAAAAAAATCTTATCACATGTCTACATACCAAATAAAGTCCTTTTAATTATCCTAGAATATAATTCCCGCATCCCCTACAGCTTAGCAAGAATGAATATAATAAAAAGAACAAGATTTTAGAGTTAAACTGAGCTGGATGTAAACTGCAGGGCACCCACTTGAAAGTCCTGTTTTCTCTTTGTGCTTCTGTCTCTTCAACTATAAAGTTTCCAAGTATCACAATAATGATGTCTTAATAATACAATGTTATAGTTAGTTTTCTTTTTTAAATTTTTTTCAGATTTATTTTTTATTTATTTATTTATTTATTTATTTATTTATTTATTTATAGGTACTGTAGCTGTCTTCAGACACACCAGAGGAGGGCATCGGATCCCATTACAGATGGTTGTGAGTTACCATGTGGTTGCTGGGTTTGAACTTAGGACCTCTGAAAGAGCAGTCAGTGCTCTTAACCCCTGAGCCATCTCTCCAGTCCCATAGTTTACTTTTCAAAATCTTGCTATACAGAGAAGATGTCGGTAGTCTTTTTTGAACTATTTTTAAGTGGTTTTATATGTCAACTTGGCTAAGCTGAACATCCCTTCCAGAACCCTTCTGACTCAGGCTGTCCCAAGAGATGATTTGGTGTGAGAGGCTGGAATGAAGCAACAGACATTTGATCTTCACAATCAGGCAGCTGTCATAGAAAAGACTCTACAAGCATTTCTATCCATGTAAACAATAATCCAGAAGCCCTCAGATGGAAAGCAGGCATGAGTGTTCATCAAAGATGTAGGGGTACCAACTCCTACCACATCCCCATTCAACTCACTGACTCGTGCAATATATTCACAAACTAATCCAAGTGTCATTTTATTGTTAGAGTGAATCAACATCTCTTGGCCCCCAAGCCACTGCCATTAGTGTGGCAAAGATCATTTTCTCTGCATGCATTAGTGAAAACCACAAACCATGGTTTCCTTTCAGTTAACAACACCAGTAGTTTCCTTGCAGTATTATGATGCAGGGGAGTACCTATTCTCCAGCCCTGGTATACATGGAATTTGATCAAATTTTTCTTGCTACAGCCTCATCACATTGCATGGCTCTGGTAAGAAGGGAGAAATGCCTATTCTAAACAAAATGCTAAGATGTTTGTATGTCTGGGATAGAAAAAATCTGGGGCTTTTATAGTTCACTGAAAGTTTGAGGGGTCCAGTAATCCAAGTTGAAGGATATGCTGTGGTCCTGGCATCTCCTGCAGGACCTCTTTGAGTTATAAAACAATTAAACCCATTTAAGCATATTACTCCCTTTATCTGGCTTTGAATGGGGTATAAAATAAAAAGCAACTCTACAACAGGAGCAGGCTGGACTTCAGGCTGCTTGCTGGGAACACAGAACCCTTAAGAATCAATGATACTTGAAGTACCAGTGTCAAATGGGAATACTGGATGGAGTCTGTCGTCAGATAAAACCAGCTCACTCTTCACTTCCTAGGTGGGCTGATGATGTGGAATGGCTGGATGTAAGGCTGTACATTGTCTTGACTGGTGCTCTATTTCCCCAGAGTGAAAGGGCTTCTCCAACCATCCACTTTTATATCAGGAACAGTTCAGAGATAGCTGGATCCCAGATGGCTACAGACTCACAGGAGCCCAAGAAGGCTGCAAATAGAGTCCCTGACCATGGTAAATGAGCCAGCAGTAGATTGGGAATGTCCTGTAATTGGTATGATCTTGCAATAGACGCTAAGAGGGGAAGAGCTAAGCACAAGCTTCAGGATTGAGTCAGGGGTGTTTGGAATGTTATGAATGATGCCTTTGTAAGAGGGTGGAATGTTCCTTGCATCCTGAATATTCCAGAGTTATTTTTTTCCCATTAGACTTAGAACATTGCTTTATGGATAGGCTAAGGCTCCCTACACCCCTTACTACCCCTTACTTACAGTGCACAGCTATGTGGTCAGTAGCAGCCAAGACTCCAGGAAAGACTGGAGGACTGAATGGGATAGGGCCAGGGAAGAAAGCATCTTAGAAAATCCCATGCTTCCCAGAGAAAACAGCACCGTTCTCTCTCTCTCTCTCTCTCTCTCTCTCTCTCTCTCTCTCTCTCTCTCTCTCTTTCTCTCTCTCTCTCTCTCCCTCCCTCTTTCTCCTTTCCCTCCCATCTCCTTTCTCCCACCCTCTACCTTCCTCATTCCCTATTCAGGGTCTCAGGATTCCGGTGTATCTCTAGGCTGACCTCAAAATCACTACGTAGACAAAAATGACCTTGATCCTCCTGCTTCTTCCTTCAGAGAGCTAGGATTCTATGCACCCATCACCACTGCCTGGTTTATGTGGTGGAAGTACAGGGCTTCCTTCATGGTGCCAGGCAAGTACTGTACTAACAGAGCTAAATTCCCAGCCCCAAGAATCCAAATCTTGACTGTAAACCATTATTAGCTGCCAGAGTCCTAGCATTCTTGGGACTTAAAAGTCAGTTTACTAATCAGCTGAAAGAAACCAGGACAGAGGAGAAATGTGGCAAGATCCTCTCAAACATAAGTGTGTCAGTTTGTCTGGCATGAAAACTAATCCTCTGGGTGGCCCCGAATTAGGCCCACAGGAAAGAGGCATCCTGCCTGGCCTTTGCTTTGACCTGGAGTTTGTGCACCACCAGACCAGGGCCCTGGAGCTGACTCACTCAGGAGTGAAGCCTTCTCATTTCACCCCCTGTGAAGGAAGCAGCGTTCAAAGATAGGTATTGAGTTTCAAGAGAGGAAGATGTTTAGGTTCCAGGCCTAAACAATCTGCTGTGAAATGTGTAAATCGTTGTGGAATTCGGCTGTGGTATTTGTCGAGCTCAGCATACCGTCTCATCTGCATAGCACAGAAGCTGATGGAGACACATAAACAGGCTGTTAGCCAATGTCAGGATAAGGGAGCTGCAGACTTTCCACAGCCCCTCTCAGCCATTGGAAATCAAAGCTACTAGTCTAGAAAGGCGTGTGCATTTTGACTTGATACTAACATTAGTGAAACAGCAGCTATACATCATGTCCCTGTAAGTTTATCAAGAGAAGAAGCCACCTTGGTTTTTGTTGTTGTTGTTATTGTTAAGTAAGATAAAACAAAACCCATCATATCATAGTTGGACAAGGCAAACCAACAGAAGAGAAAGAGCCACACAAGAAGGCACAAGAATCAAGAACCCACCCACTTTCACATTCTGGAGTCCCATTAAAGTACTAAGCTGAAAGATAGAATAGTTATACAGAGGACCTGGTGCAGACCTGTGCAGGCCCTAGGCTTGCTGCCTCAGTCTCTGTGAGCTCATACGAGCTTTGCTCAGTTGATTTAGAGGTCCTTGTTCCCCCAGTGTCCTCCATCCCTCTGGTTCCCACACTCCTTCTGCCTCCTCTGTCACTGAGTTCCCTGAGTCCTAAGGGGACAGATTTGATGGAGACATCTCTTTAAAACTATTAAGTGCTCTCTCTCTCTCTTTCTCTCTCTCTCTCTCTCTCTCTCTCTCTCTGTCTGTCTGTCTCTCATGTGTGTGTGTGTGTGTGTGTGTGTGTGTGTGTGTGTGTGTATGGGTGTGTGTGTGTGTGTGATGTTTGGCTGTGGGTCTGTTCCCATCTACTGCAGAAGAAAGTATCTCTAATAATGGTTGAATAAGGCACCAATCTATGAGTATAGCAGAATATGATTAAGTGCTATTTTATTGTTACTTTTTTTTTTTTAGACTAATAGTATTTGGCTTTACCCTAGGTCTCTGGGCTATCTAGTCTTTGGTTCATGCTCACCCAAAGAGTGTCAGATAAGTGTTCCCTCTTGTGGAGTGTCAAATCAGACATTGATTGGTTACTTCCATGAGCTTTGTGCCACCATTGTCCTAGGACATTTTGCAGGTAGGACCAATTTTAGACCAAAGGTCTTATGGTTGGGTCAGTGTTTACATTTCCCTTTTGGTAGCCTGCAGAGTACCTTCACATACCAAAGTCATTAGAACACGGGGTGAAGGTTCTATGTAGGTAGGCACTAGTTCTGCCTCTCCATGCTCAATGAGTCCTGTGGGTGTTGTCTTGGCAACACCTAGGTTGTTTGGGGATTTCCATGAGATCCCTTTGGCCAACAATTGGATAAAATCCAGCACAAATACTGGAAGCTTTGGTGGCAAGAAATGACCAGTTGGGACTCCGTGACCTCCATTTTTAGGAGACCTCACTAAATTGATACATTTTACCAAGTCTTCAGTGCTCTAGGTTCCCACACCATCCTCGAATGCCCCTCAATTCTAGCTGTCTCTCCTCACATTCCCTCCTTCAACCCCATGTCCCCTTCCCCTCCCCCAATCCTTCTGTTTCCACACCCTTGTAGGAGGAACAGCCAAGCAGGCCCAGCTGCAATGCTGGCATACGGACTGCTGACACTTCCTTCCTGAGATCACCTAGAATCTGCCATCACAGCTGGAGACCACTGATGCTGGACCAGGGAATGGAGTGAACCATTGAGAAAAAGACAGCATCATATGTGGCTACTTGAGAGCCAATGAGATGCTGGGAGGTGGGTATAAAGCTTTGCCCAGTTCCTGTAATAAAGGAGTCTGCTGTTGCCACTTGCCCAACTCCCAGAGTCTGTGTCATTGACTCTGTGCCTTCCTACCCCTGCCCCAAAGGGTCTTGGTCAGGGTTGCAAGCAACACCCTCTCACCACCCCAAGTCCCAGTCCACCTGTAAAATTTCCTTTAGTTCTTCCTCTGAGAGAAATCTGTGTCTCCCCTAGCCCCTTCCTCTATCCATAACCTGTCTGGGTCTACTAATATCAGCATAGAAGTGTACACATGATTTTTTTCCTAGTTCCATCCATTTATCTGCAAATTTCATGCTTGTTTTTTTTGTTGTTGTTGTTTTATTTTGTTTTGATTTTACAGCTGGGTAATGCTCTGTTGTATAAATGTACCACTGTTTTCTTTATCTATTCTTCTGTTGAGGGACATTTAAGTTGTTTCCAATTTCTGGCTATTTTGAATAGAGTAGTAATAAACATGAAAAAACACATTGTTTTGAAACAAGACTATGTTTACAAAATGTTACATATTTTTAGAAATAAAAAAACACACTGGGTTCATCCTTATATTATGGCAATGGCCCCTTTCTAAGGTGATCATATTCTCCTCATTTTTATTGGTGCCTTCTGCCCTCCTGTAGCATATAGTTTCTAGACAAAGATCTCTGTCTGTGGTGGACACTGTTTCCACCCTCAGCTGAAAACTCAGCCTTAAGCACCTGGCAGCTTTGTGCTTGGCCTCTTGACCAGTGCCAGTCAGCTCTGCTCCTTTGTTGATTAAAGGTGTTGCAGGATTCTTTAGTCTGTAAAGAGAAGAGGTCCCCCTTCTGTACAGCTTTCTCTTTCAGCAAGGGTAGAGCAACACCTTCCATTAGTTCGATATACATCTCTAAAGGACCTTCACAGACTGGTGCTGCATGCCATGCCTTTCTGAGTCCACCCTTGATCTCTAACTCTATGCTAGGAATCAGTCTCATATTAAAATCTCAACATGACACCAATTTCTGGTGTTTTCTTTTCAAGAGAAGCAAGTTATGAGGCCTCAGACACCAACGTTTTATAGAACTAATGCCTGACTTTGCATTACTGTACGTGGGCAGAGTGGGTATTCACTTCCTACAAGACACAAAATGCCACAGGTTGCACAAATCTTGTTATTCCCAGAGACTCCTACTCTCATACCCAATTGAATTGTTATAGAATTTTGGAATAAATGCCTAAGCCTTCCACAATTCTCTGACAACCTGCTCTCATTTTGCTATACTGGCCCACCATCTACCAATGCAGAGATAGTTATCCAGGCAACTCACTGGAGCTTTTCAGTCAGAGTATAATTTATGTGCCAACTCATAATATCTATCTTGAAAATATTTAAAAAGTCAATATAGTGAAAAGCTTTCCCTTGTCTCTTTCTTGAAATTCTTCTCTGGCTTAACCCAATTTTCTAAGTCACTTAGAGGCCTTTAAACAAAATGAAATCTTAATGACGGCTCTGCCATGAATAATTAATTGTTGGTGTACAATCATCTCAACAAAATCCATTCTCATTAGATTAGAAGTTTCCCAAGATGCATGAGTTCATTATAGGCATTTTTACATCTTTCTTGTATCTTCTCTTCTTTCTATCTCTTGTCTGTGTTTGTGGCCTGTGACTCCATCACCCTGACAGCTTCCAAAGAGAAATAATTATAAGACAATTAAAGACCCAGGAGAAGTGTAAGATGCATTTCTGCTTTGAAATACAGTGGCTTGGCTGGAGAGAGTAGGCACTGGAGTAAAGCTTAGACCTGCTGTGGCAGGAGACGGTGGTTTGTTCTTTCAGAGGGAGCAGCACTATCTGCCTAAGTCTCTTTGTACAAGCTGATTTCTTCACTGATTCGATGCCCATGTCTTCTGTCCTCTTGAAGAGCAGAAAATTTGAATAGAAGGGAACATTATAACAAGAGGTTCTTGAGAATTCTTTCCAGATGATACAGGGCAAAGTTATGGTCCCAGTGTGAGACTGTAAAACTACTCACAAAGAAGAGAGCTGGGAATTTCACCTGTAACAGTGGCACTACTGTCCCCTTCCCTTAGCAGCCCTCCTCTCATTCCTTCTTAGTCCTTACACATAAATATGTCTAGGGATACCAAGGGATTACAGAATTGAATGTAATTAAATCTGTGTTTTAAGTTTAAAAAAGCTAATCCATAAAAGAAAGATCTTATATTTAACCTTAAACACATTTGCAGTTTTTTTTTTTCTAAATGGGTTGCAAGTCTTTCTCTGGAGACATGTGAACAAGTTTCTATTTACCCTACACAAGGCATGAACAGCCACACAAATAAATCGTCCCAGCCATGTCCAGGGCGTGTACTAGAGTTTATGGGACTCACTTACAATGAAACACCATGAACAAAAAGCAAGTTCGGGAGGAAAGGGTATATTTGACTTACACTTGTACATTACTGTTCATCATCAAAATAAGTCAGGGCAAGAACTTAAGCATGTCAGGAACCTGGGGGCAGGAGCTGATGTAGAGGCCATGGAGGAGTGCTTATTGCTGGCTTGCTTTCCATAACTTGCTCAGTCAGCTTTCTTATAGAACCTGGGACCACTAGTTCAGGGATGGAGTCATCCACATTGATCTGGGCCTTTCCCCATCAATAACTAAGAAAAATACCTTATAGCCAGATTTTATGGAGGCATTCATTTTCTCAATTAGGTTTCTCTCCTTTCAGAGAACTCTAGTTTGTGTGTCATGTTGACATAAGACCAGTCAGCATACGGTGGGACAGCAGGGAGTACAGCGACAGATAAGTAACACTAAAGACCTTCTGAAAAACTGTGTGGAAACTTACTACTGTAGAAAGTTGAAAATACATATATGAAAGTAATCTAAGTGACACCCCAAATAATAGCAGAGACAATGCCCTAACTAGACATTGTATGCCACCAAGGAAAACCTCCAGTGCTAGGTTATATCTTGTTGAGTTATTGGCCAAAGGTATCCCATGGAACCTCCCCCTCTGTGATGGTTTGTATATGCTTGGTCCAGGGAGTAGCACTATTAGGAGGTGTGCCCTTGTTTGAGTAGATGTGTCACTGTGGACATGGGCTTTAAGACCCTCAGTCTTAGCTGCCTGGAAGTGAGTATTCTCCTAGCTGCCTTCAGTACAAAGAGGTGGAACTCTCAGCTCCTTCAGCCCCGTGTCTGCCTGGGTGCTGTCATGCTTCCACCTTGATGATAATGGACTGAACTCCTGAACATGCAAGCCAGCCCCAATTAAATGTTGTCTTTTATAATAGTTGTCTTTGTCATGGTGTCTGCTTACAGCAGTAAATCCCTAACTACAACACCATCAAAAACCACAGGTTATTGTCAAGACTGTTGGTTGCTTTCCACAATCTGTCTTTCCACAATAGAGTAAGGCTCTATTTCTGAAGACAACAATTATTTATTGAACATGGAGCATTCATGGTCCTATGAAGTACTCTGTACGTTACCAGAGAAGAAAAAATAATCATCAATATCACCCATCTATAAACCCTGTGGCCTATAACAATGACCTCTCAGTAAGATAGACCTGCGCATAAGTGGCACAAATGTTATGGGAGCAACCAACCACTTTTTATTGGCTTTAAGGCCCACTACTGTTGACTCCAGCTGACCTGTGCAGATCTTGTCTGCTGGACCTGGGATCTGAGGATCTGAAAGAATGGGGCAGACTGCAGTTTGATGCTGTAGGCATCTTACTTCAGTTTTTGTGTCCTTTTATACATGACTAACAAAGAAAGCAACAATCCAAGGAAGATTGTTCAAGTTCAGGAAAATGTAAATAAATGTCAAGAAGCACATATTAAAAATAACAGAGCAGCCCTTTCTCAGAACTTTCTTAGGACAGAATAATTTTACCACAATTTCCTAGCATGTACTATAGATTATATCTGAGAAAGCTCAAACGCAAGGCAGAAGACCATATCCAGATTCAGGGTACACTGACCTGATTGGGCAAGAATAACCCTGTGCTCTTACATCTAGCAAGAATAAACATATCGTATAAACTGAGTGTAAATTTTCATCACAGGAGGCACTAAATCACATCCAAGAATGATCCAGGGAACAAAATGCACTTGAGGTAAAAGGCCCTCTGCTTTTTTCCAGGGGCCTCTCTCACAGATCCCCAAGGTGAGTTCACCATGAATCAGTCTTTTGATCATATTTTGACACATTCTATGAGATGATACTCATACCTGCCATTGCTAAAGTGGCCAAGAACCTGAGACTAGATAGATCATAGGCCTAAGCGAAAGCCTATTACTATTTTTCTGCTAAAGGAACATAGCAGAAAACAATGACATACTCCTTATACCCATATACCCAATGCCTTACTTAACCCACATCAGAGAAGCTTCTTGCAAGTGTATGAAAATGAACATAAGATCGACATTAGGACAATGTGCAGAGAGTGAAAGATCTTGGAGCACTCAGTCTTAAATGGGATGTCTCCATCAACCCCCTACACTCAGTGTCCAGGGAACTGTGCTGAAGAGGTAGAGAGACTCTAAGGGGCAGAGGTGATGGATGACTCCAAGGAAACACTGTCTTCCAGACACAAAAGGAATATGCACACATGAACTCACAGAGACTGTGGTGGCATGCATAAGACTGCATAGCTTCAAGTTAGACAGGGTTCCAAAACTGAGAGGGGAAAGTGGACACAGGGTCCCATCCCTAATCAAGAAGCTAT
The DNA here is from genome assembly GCF_008632895.1 of Mastomys coucha. NCBI lineage: Eukaryota > Metazoa > Chordata > Mammalia > Rodentia > Muridae > Mastomys > Mastomys coucha. The sequence goes on from NW_022196906.1 coordinate 19,217,422, forward strand.
CTGGAATTGATATCTACTAGTAAAGGGAAAGCCAGTCTTCTCCAATGGAGTATCACTAGGTACATCAAGCACACTCAGGGGCAGTCCCCATGAGGAGGAGTTGACTAACACGAAATAACTCAATGGTGTGTTTTGAACTTTTCCTCTCTTGTTTTGTTATTTTTTTTTGTCTTGTTGGTCTTTTGTTTTGATTTTCATTTTTGTGGTTTTGTGGGAGTTTTGTGTTTCTTGTGGGGTTTTTGTTTGCTTTATTTATTTTTATTGGTTGATTGACTGATTTTTCAAGACAGGGTTTTTCTGTGTAGCCCTGGACATCTTGGAACTCACTCTGTAGATCAAGATTCTACTTCCTCTGCCTCATGAGCTGTGTTCACCACCACTGCCTGGCTCACATTACTTCTTTCATTGCACATTACACATTACATTATAGCTTATTATATGCAAATTACAGAAGGAAAGATGGATTTTCACATCACAAAATGTTTGACTTTTCACTACAAGACCATTACAAACTTGCCTCATAGAGAAGACATCCTAACTGTAATAATGGAGGCCCTTCTCCCCCAGCTCTCTGCAAAAGTGGTTGATTTGAGAACTGGTGTTAGAAAATACACAAGATGAACCTGGGTGACAGGAAGTGTTAGGGCATGAGGAAGTGTCCTGAAGAAAAATGCAGTGGTGTGTATCTCAGTGGATTGTAGGAACTCTTTGAAAGAGATCCCACTAGTGGGCTGGGGCTGTGTAACAACAAAACAAAGCAGGAATCAGGTTAAAACACAAAGTATAAAGTAAGTAGAATGAGGCCCAGGAATCACCAAAAAATGACCAGTTAAAAAAAAAGATGAGCTCCATGTGGAAGAATTTCTAATGCTTTATGTAGACAAACTACTCAAAGTGGAGTGAACCTACCTAGTCCTTTAAGTAAAGCTGCACGTAGCACCTCCTTCCAAAGAACCTCTGTGGAAGGATGGGGAGAAGAGATTCCCAGGGGAGAAACTGATCAAAGTCAGTATCACCAGTGCTAAGTCATTCTCATGGCATGTGCACTGTGGTTCTGAGGTCTCCCGAAAGGCACATAACCCCAGTTAGTCATGGGATAAAAATATCTGCACAATTCAAAACAGTGGGACAACTCATACAACATCTGGCCCATAACCCTTAAAATAGACAAGGTCTACAGAAAGAAAATGGTCTAGGAGAGTTTTGAAGCTGTGAGCAGATGGAACAGTCAGAAGGAAACTTAGCAGAACACGGAGAGGATTCTAGAATAAAGAGCGGGGACATTCATTCAAGATCAAGAGTGTCTAAGAAAATATAAGTTATAGTTTTAAAATAATGTATCAAAATTAGTTTATTAGCTGCAACAAATATCCCAAACTAATGTAAGCTGAGGATTACAGGAAAATTGTTGAGTGGTCATATACGGCTCTGTATTAGTTTTGTAACTGTTCACTGTAACATTTTTAAAACTTTCAGAATTATAAGTTCTGATCTTAAGAGCTAAAGAATGATGTTAAAAAACAGCATTCAGCAATTAAGACCATCTTGATTTAGATATTTTGGTTTCAGGCAATAATGATTAAATCCTTGAATTATGGAATTAGAAAAAAAGAAACATTTCCCTAGAGAATAGCTAAATGGACATATGGCATAGCATAGATAGAGCCTCATTAAGCAACTGCTTAGAACGTGCATAGAGTTTTCGCACTATTATGGAGTCTGTCCAATACTGAAATGGCTCTTGCCTAGAAGACAATGGTCCAGTTCCACCACCAGGAACTGACTCTGGATGTAGAGAGATCCTCGGAGAATTGCAATGAATGGTCAGCTCTGCAGAAAGCACTTCACTTCTGGAGTGCCCTCGTCTTCCATCTAGCACCTTTGAGTCAACTGTACAAGGATCAATCCTATTTTCTCTATATTTTTATGCTTATTTATGTTATATTTATAGAATATAAGATATTCTATAATCATGTAAAAGTAAAATTTGATAATTTTTTTGTTACTTTCAAGTTTGAAACAATTTCAAAATTTATGATACATTATAAAAAGTATTGAAAAAATCATGTATACCACTTACCCATGTTTTCAAAATGCTAATATTGAAGATAGACATACTACAATAATCAAATCCATGACATCCCTCATTGGAAGTCCTCGGTACACCTAGTTGCCCTGGCTCCTTAGTGCCCCCAATGCCTCACTGACAAGGCAGTTTCCCAGCCTTCCTCTCTCATCACCTCAGTCCTTCTGAGAAGTGTAATGAACTATGGAAACTCCCAGAGTGGCTTCATTCAAAGTGCCTCTGCACTTAGTTCCCAGGGTGCCTGGAAGAACTGCAATCACCAGCAAGCCCTAGAGTGGACAGAGGAGCAGGCCTGCACCCCCCTCCCCATGGCACCTCACCACCCCTGCCTTACAGGTAAAGGAAGGTTTTAATCTCTTGTCTCTTTGAACACCTTCCACAGTGAGGAGTTTCTGGTTACCTAGACATCCTGCCTCATTCACAAAATCTGCTGGGAGCATGGATGCCTAAATTGACTCTTCAGGGCTGGTTGGGACCAGCAGTAACTAAAAACAATGGTCTCCAACTTTCCTTGGAGTTTCACATCAAGACCACATTATCAAGGTCAAAATTGTCTTCTCTTACATGCTTGTTCTTCCTAAGGTAAGGTAGCATCCTCCCCACCGGGATCCCCAAGAGCTGAAGGAAAACTGTCAACAGCATAGACAGTGTGTGGTACTACACCACCACCTAGTGTTCAAAGTAACACAGTGCAGCCATCTACCTCTGCGGTTCTGGCCATCACTGGTAATAACAGGTTTACAATCTTCAAGAAGCAATACACAAAGACTTGGCAAGTTTGCTCTAATTTTCCAGTGTGACAAACCAGATTTAGCAGGGAAAGACTCTGGAGTTTGACAATACCACTTCTCCTTTTAGCATGCTTTGTCTGGTTACTGACCATTCCTAATACTTCTTTTCCCTACAAATACATGAGTGCTGGCTCCTTACCAGGTCCCAATAAACATCCCCTACACCAGTGGTTCTTAACCTATGAGACTCCATGGGGTGGCACAGCAAATATCCTGCAGATAAGGTGTTTATATTACAATTTGTAACAATAGCAACATTACAGTTAAGTAGCAACAAAATTAATTTTATGGTTGGGGTCACCACAACATGAGCAACTGCATTTAAAGGTCACAGCATTAAGACTGAGAAACACTGTTCTGTATCGTTTTGTAAACCAAAACCTTCTCTATCACCCTGAAATGATCAGAGGAGCGTTCATGAGAGGCTCCTGAACTCTTACACTTGTTGCCAATAAGTCTCCTAAACATTCTACTCACCTCTGACATCAGCAAGTGCCAATCACTCTCCTCAGCTCTGGGCTGCTCATCTTTCTGACAGCCCTGGGACCATGGTAATGAATGTCTACACTATGACTTTTCTTGTTTTCACAACAGAAGGCTTGGTGCAAAACAAGCTCACCTCAGTTTGCTTCAGAGCTAAGAACCCCACACGCCTTGTTCGTAAGAATGGACTGTAAATGTTATAAGAGTGCACGGTACAAAGCAGACCAGAATGCTAAGACGTGCTACCCACACGGTCTGGGGCAAGCTATTTAACTAAGTGTGGTGCTCTCAGTCTAGAAAACAGAAGAAACACTGGAAGTTACAACCTTGAGTTGTTTGGGAAAACATTTTAAAATGATGGTGTACAGTTACTATACAGCAGGTGTCCTGGCTTCTTTTGTCAACTTGATACAAGCTAGTTATTGAGAAGAGAAATCTCAACTGAGAAACCTCAATCAGACCACCTGTAGGCAAGACTGTAGGGTGTTTTCTTGATTAGTGATTTATGTTGGTGCACCTAGCTACTTGTGGGCAGTGCTACCCCTGGGCAAGTGGTCCTGGGTGATGTAAGAAAGCAAGCTAAGTAAGCCATGACAAGCAAGCCTGTAGGAACAAGACTCCTTCATGCTCTCCGGTTTAGCTCCTGCCTTTAGATTCGAGCCTTGAGTTCCTGTCCCACTTGCCTCTTCTGCAGCCTTGGGTCACTTGGAGAGACTTGAGCTGCGGAACATGATTCATTAACAGTGTGGGAAGGTGATGGTCTGCTCACTTTGTAAAGTAGATCAGTCAGAGGAAGAGTCCAAATTCAGCAGTAGGACTGGGAAGTAAGTGTTGACAAGATGACTTCCAAACTTGTCCCCAAGCCTGGGACCTCTAGGATGTACCCATTAAGTGTAGAGCTAGGACAGCTGCAAGCATGGGGCTGGCTATAGGAAGAGACAAATCTTCAGTAGGGATGAAGCCTCACTGTGCTGGGCAAACCTGCTTCCTAAGAGTCATGGCAAGGAAAGAAGGCCCCAAGAGCTCAGCAACAGAAGGCCTGAGTGATGATGGCTCTGTGCTCTTTTAAGAGGATGATTCTCAGCAGGCTCCACAGGGGCCTTTAAGGAAAAGCTTGCCCAGTCTGTCTGGACCAGCATCCTGAGCAGACCTTGGGCAAAAACTCTGCAGCCAGTCCCACAACAGCCAGAGGAAGCTCCATTCCCAGGCACTCTAACGTGCCCAGGACCATAGGATCAAAGGTGAGGAGGACACAACATCTGTCTCAAAACTGGGAGAAACTGGGACCAGCGGGACCCAGGCATGCAAGAACTCCTCCAGTCCAGTGGCACAGGTTCCTTCAGGTCTGACTGGGCTGGTGCCCTAAGCAGAACTTGGGCACAAATTCCACATCCAGTCCCACAACACCCAGAGGAAGCTCCACTCCTGGGCACTCTAACACGCCCAGGATCATAGGATCAGAGGTGAGGAGGACACAGCAACTGACCCAACACTGGGAGTAACTGGGACCAGCAGGACCCAGGCACACAGGAACTCTGGCAGACCAGTGGCACTGGTTCCTTCCAGTCTGTCTGCGCCAGTGCCCTGAGCTGACCTTGGATGCAAACCTTGCAGGAAGTCCCATAATACCCAGAAGCTCCACTCCCAGGCACTCTAATGGGCCCAGGATCACAGGATCTCATAATCACAGGATCACAGAGGCAGCTTGACTCTGAGGAGGTCTGACACAACTAGGATCACAGGAAAGACAGGCCCCAGTCAGATTTAGCCAGGGCAGGTAGCACTAGAGAGAACCAGATGGCAGGAGGCAAGTGTAAGGAAATAAGCAACAGAAACCAAGGTTACTTGGCATCATCAGAACCCAATTCTTCAACCATAGCAAGCCCTGGACACACCATCACACTGGAAAAATAAGATTCAGATCTAAAATCACTTCTTATGATGATGATAGAGGACTTGAAGAAGGACATAAATAACTCCCTCAAATACAGGAGAACACAGGTAAACAGCTAGAAGCCCAAAAATCTTTTAAAGAACTACAGGAAAACACAATCAAATAGGTGAAGGAAATGAGCAAAACGATCCAGAATCTAAAAATGGAAGTAGAAACAATAAAGAACTAACAAAGGGAAACAACCCTGGAGTTAGAAAACCTAGGAAAGAGATCAGGAGTCATACATGCAAGCATCACCAACAGGATACAAGAGATAGAAGAGAGAATCTCAGGGGAAGAAGACACCATAGAAAACATTGACACAACAAAGAAAATGCAAAAAGCAAAAAGCTCCTAACCCAAAACATCCAGGAAATCCAGGATGCAATGAGAAGACCAAACCTAAGGATAATAGGTATAGAAGAGAGTGAAGATTTATCTTCAACAAAATTATAGAAGAAAAAAGAAAACTTCCCTAACCTAAAGAAAGAGATGCCCATAAATATACAAAAAGCCTACAGAACTCCAAATAGACTGGACAAGAAAAGAAATTCCTCCTGTCACTTAATAATCAAAACACCAAATGCACTAAACAAAGAAAGAATTTTAAAAGCAGTAAGGGAAAAAGGTCAAGTAACATATAAAGGCAGGCCTATCAGAATTACAGCAGACTTCTCACCAGAGACTATGAAAGATAGAAGATCCTGGGCAGATGTCATACAGATCCTATGAGAACAAAAATGCCAGCCCACGCTACTATACCCAGCAAAACTCTCAATTACTATCGACGGAGTAAACAAGATATTCCATGACAAAACAAAATTTACACAGTATCTTTCCACAAATCCAGCCCTACAAAGGATAATAGATGGAAAACACCAACATAAGTAGCAAAACTACACCCTAGAAGAAGCAAGAAAGTAATCTTTCAACAAACCCACATAAACATAATTCCATCTCTAACAACAAAAATAACAGGAAGTAACAATTACTTTTTGTTAATATCTCTTAATATGAAAATTAATATTACCAACATATCCTAATTGATTGAAATCCAGTAATATGAGGAATTGGAAATTTGT